>NW_015505195.1:279813-315442 GCF_001515645.1 Sinocyclocheilus grahami
ATATATATATAAATTCACATGCCAGTCTTTACAGGGTTAAATCTCAAACTGATACCCAGGAAAAAAAGTACTATGCTGTATCATATTTGTACAGTTTTAATATTGTTTTCTTTTCAATCTGTTTGGTCTCAGGCGTAAAACTCAGTGGCTGTCAGTGTTTTAACTCAGAAAGTGAAGTACAGAACCCTGACATCAGCACACTTTTCCTGACTAAGGAGCTTGCTATCTGTTAAATCCTGCACATAAATCCTGCACACCGATCCTATAAAGCAGCAACTCTTTTGCTTATCTGCGGTTATTTCTCTCTATCTCATACTCTTTTCCTGACAAGCTCACATGAATATAACATTTTCCCTCTGGGTGCCTAGATTTATCAGACCTGACTGTGCCCATGGATCAAGGGATCAAACTGTGTATTGTTTTACTCCAAAAAAGCCCTGCAGGAAGAGGATTCCTCTGTCTAGACTTTCGGAATAAAAAGCTAAAAGTTTATTTGTTTATTTTTTATTCTTTCCCAGTAGGATTACAATGCAAGACTGGCAATTTCAATTGAGCATGTACATGATTTTACAGCAGAGTCAGAGAGAGCATTGCTTGTATTGTCCAGAGTGAGCGATATCATCTCTCATTAGAGGGTTACTGGTGGCGAGCAGAGATTCCTCGAGCGACAGCTGTATGACCTCTCATTTTACAATCCATTTAACCGCCTCAATGCTGTTTATCGCCCTCGTCTTGCTGTTTGCATTGTCGCGCTGCTGCCAAACATGGGTGCGAGTCCCTTATCTCCCCTCTACACGGAGATCTCAATCATCGCAGTTGAATTAAACTGTACGCCTGGCAGCAATAAAGAGGCACGGGAAATGCTCTGTTGTTGGAGGTTTTTACGAGGACCCATCATCCTGAGTAAATTAGAGAGGGTGATTATTCGCTCTCGCTGGCACGCTTTATTAAAAGCCAGAAGTGTGTGGGTGGGATTGCAGGAGGATAGCCGAGCGGCAAAACCAGTTAAGCAGAATGATGCATGCTGGGAAAGAGACACAAAGTGAAAACATGAAACGCAGCACATAAAAGCCTCTTACAACCATCCGTTCACCCCCCTGCCCCCTTGGGTTCAACCAGATCCTCTGAGATAAAGGAAAGCCCTCGAAGCTTCCCCAGTCTCTCCACCAGCGCTCTCGTCCCTCAAGCCACAATTAGCCTAACCAATCAGGAAACTTCTAGAGTTGGGAGATGATTAGCAATGCACATTAACGAGTCTGGCACACCCAGAGCAGTGTCAGTGTAAATAACATGTACTGTATAAAAGTAAAGTAAGCATGAGGGAGAAGCTCTTCAGAGGGCTCAGTCTAGACTCATTCAACAGAGAGCTGTTCAGCATATTGAGAGTGTAAATCTTGGTTTCTGTAAGGTTGGGGGAGGGGGGAGGGATTCCCGGCAGCATCTAGACCAGGCGAATGCATTAGGAAGAGGGGTGGATGACACAGATGGGATGTGCAATGGATGATGGGGTATGAAATCTGAGCAGGTCAGAGACATGACGCTGCTACTCAGTCAGTTCACAAAAATTACACAATGAAACATTCAGCTGAACATGTCATTCTGACAAGATACTTTTAGCAAGTTTCTGCTTGTTCTTGTTCACTTCTAGATTTAGCCAAAGTAAGAGATTTGGGTGGTTTTTCACTTAATATATACAGTAAATAAACTAAATATACTTTTAAAAATTAAATATTTAAAATCAAAACTGCATTATAATTGATAATTCTTTATTCAAAATGTAAATTAATCAATGATAATATGTAAGGCATAAAATGTACAATCAGTCACCAGTCATTATCTAACTTAAAATTAAATATATTGAAATTTATATCACAACAGTTATATAGTTTTATATATATTACATGCTAATAAATAAATAAGAATGATGTACTAATGTACTAGTGATATAGTTGATGTACTAAGTTCAACTAAGTTTCAACTAACATTTCAAAGGTTACTTAATTCAGAATTTAACAATGAAAAAAAGAAGAGAAAGAAATAAAGGACAAAAATGTAACTTCTTTGTTCTTGGTGAGTGTTAATATTATACCTTGGAAAAATCATTTTATTAATTCTACATTTTAAGAGTTGAATGTCTACTAAATTAAAAAAATTAAAAAAAATTTGGCCTCATTTAATAGCAGCTCCACTCAAGTACATGAGCTGTCCGGGGTTCTGAAATTGTGTTCCAACTGCAGAACAATTCCAAAAAAACTATTTTAAACTGTTTATTTAGACCAATACTCTTCTATACTTCTATAATGAGACATTTCATTCCAAAAGCACTGAGAGAAAAGTTACAATTAAAAAGGCATTCGTGATTCCACAGTTTGACCTAAATCTTTCAAACTGCATCACAGGAACCCTTAAAATAATGACCTTAAAGTGCACAACTATTTCAATGTAAACTTTGTTTTCATCCTCCCGACCGTTATTCTCAGGATATCAGATGGGAAGATCTGTTCCATGTCTTCATATTGACAGACCAACACAGAGTCATTCCATTAACCAAGAATGTGACTTAACAGTAAACGCTTGTAAACAAGCAAACATAATTTGGGTGACTCTAACGTCTGCAGTCTGTTAGAGAGCAGTACACACAAGATATTCCCCTGTAATTGTGTTAGAGGTTCCTGGGGTGGAAACATTGCATTAGAATTAATCGGGAATCATCAAAGACTGGAGAGTTTATTCTTATTGACTGAACAGATTTAAGGACACATTAACATAGAATTTGAGTGGGATTAATAGGAAAAGTTTAATATGAGAATAGCACGCATTTTAACTACGAATGCATCTCTAAAACAGGACTGTCTGCTTATCTCCACATAATCCCATAACACCCTCATAACACACACACACACACACACAAATTCATACACTCAGCCACAGATCTGTTTTATTCTGAGTTCTGTCTTAAAATATCTCGGTCTTTATCTGATGTGGGAACGAAAAGCTGATGTTGAGATATGCAGTGTGCCGACCGCACCGAGCATCTCAGCTGTGACGTGTTATCAGTCCAGCTCACTGTCAGACACAGGCCAGACGTCTGCAAGCTCTGCCTTAAAAACAGCTCCATCACGGCCCTGTGAAGATTTCACTCTCTCTGACTCACAGGAAGCTAGAAAGGTCACTGATAAAACATCCACTGAAGATTTGTCTCTTTGTTTAACTCAGATACTTATTTTAAATGCCATGAGATTAGGTTCACAATATAACAGGAAATGTCTGTCTGGCAAATTTATTCAATATACAGGTTCTGTATAATAATGTATGAACTGCATATGAATAAAAAACTGCCTTGGAACATTTCTGATAATCTAAACTAATCTAAAATAAAATAAAATAGAATAAAATAAAATAAAAACAGTATACAGGCAAAACGATTAAAATAAAATGTAACTTTATAGAACATAAATATAATATTTGTTTACATAATATATATCTGATATTTTATTACACCAAATAATAAAGCATATAGAAAAAAGACCTCTGCATGACACTTTAAATGACCATATCTAAACCACAATGTTCTTTATTTTATCATGATTAATTGAAATCTAAGCTTGTCCAAAAAGTTAATTTTAAATACACAATGCTTTCTGGTTGTGAAGCACATCTATATTTAGTTCTATTAAAAAGTAAAAGGTTTCTTGAATTATATGCATTCACAGCAGAGATATTTCACAGCACCTGAACCAAAATGTAGTTAGCATGATACTTTTAAACTTGTTTCACCTGGTTTTCTTCAAATGCTAAGTTTGTTACAAAGGCAGGGTTTCACTGTGAAGCCACAGAGGTAATGTCACCTCTGAGAATGGCAGAACAGAGCTTTCAATTATCTTCAGGCAGCATGTCTGCAGGCCAAAAGGCTTATGAAACAAAAGACTTATTAATCTAGTCCCCAGCGGTGAGCTCTGTCCTCTGAATTAGCAGGGGTGCATATTTTAACACCCACAAGTGCTGCATCTCATCTCCAGTAAATGTCAGAGAATAGAGCTCTAAAAAAGAACAAGTTTATATAAACTACCATTTAAAGTTTGGGGTCAGTATGTTTTTAAAAGTCTCTTATGCTCACAAATTATAATTTCGGCATAATTATTTCGGTCTTCAGTGTCACATGATCCTTCAGAAATAATTATAATATGCTGACTTGGTGCTCGAGAAACATATTATTATCAATGTTGAAAACAACAGCTTAATATTTTTGTGGAAAATGCATTATTTTTATTATTTATTTTTTTTAATTCTTTGACGAATAGAACATTCAAAAGAACAGCATTTTTTTGATCAATTTAATGCTGAATAAATAGCAAATGTATTTAATTTGTAAAATATTTTTATTGAAATATATTTTTTACAAATGTATAAATTTTACTAACCCCAAATGGAAGGGTTTTACATTAAATTTTATTTTAACATAAAATTTAATTTTACAAAGCAAACAAAGCAAAGGCTGCATGTCTGAGTTTGTGTCTGGCGAAAAATAAAACAATCTACTAATTAGAGGCAGAACTAGTTATATAAATATGTATATAATATAATATAAAATGTTTACAAGGTTAATGCTACTGAATCTTTGAAAGATATTCAGAGCTTTTGTTTGAGATACTTAAAACTAAACTATCATGATGACAGATATTTTATGCTGATGCTCATAAATCTTATTTACTATGCAAGTGTCTTTCACCCTGGTTCTAATAACACTATAAGAGTTAATATGTTTAATAGCCTTATACAAGGTACTAACATATGATCTTCATCTTAAGTTTTACAACCAATTAAGGCACAGCCATTACCGTAATAAGCTTGCTAATTCAGAAATTACTCTAATGAGTAATGAACCCATTTAAATGCTTTAGGCAGAATGAACATGAGTGGGTGGTTTAAATCATGTGACACATTAATACACTCCGTTCTCTCTCTCTCCTCTTCAAACCTAAATAACACTGCTCATTATCACCTCCTCCCTTAAGTATCTTTGCAAAGACAGTAACCAGTTTATGGATACATTCCACCGCTCTTTCAGGCCCATTACCCACACACACACAGGTGCCCAAATAGCTCTATTACAGCTGCTGAGGAAGAACAGGAGCCGGGTGGAAGCATTTTGACAGGATCTCACGATACAGAGGACTCTGATAATGCCTAGAGCCGGATACAGTGCCTCCAGAATTGGATCCAGATTTTTAGCAGATATCGTACCTCTTATGCCTCTGAAAGGAATTTAGAATCAGTGATCAATATATATATATATATATATATATATATATATATATATATATATATATATATATATATATGGGAACAGAATGACTGTACATACGTTTATTTTGATGTATACTGGCATAAACATACTCAGATATGGACTAAAAGCTATAAATCACCAGTTTTGGTCTTTATGAGAATTCGTCATACAAGCAAAATAATTAATTATATTTAAATTCATTAATATAAATATTAATACATTGATTTATATTTAAGCAAGTTATTAGAAAATGCACAACCACAAATAAGGCAGTCAACGCATCCATTTCATCCACACGCAACAAGTGAGCATTATGAGTTAACAAAATTACATTGCTTCTACCACAGTCAACAAACCCTGATGCCATTCCACTTGCAATCTAGACAGCTTTGATGATTTTAATGGGAGAAATGTCATTCTGATAGGGTGTTAAACACACTCTTTTTCATTTTTGTTCCATGTCACTACACTTCCTCACCTGCCTAATCCATCAACATCATATGCCTTGCTCAACAATAGCTGTAATAATATTCATTTGTCTTTTATACTGTAGAATAGACATGTTCAGGTAACCTTTGTAGTCGTTTGTAACAAATGAAAGCACACCTTGCTCCATATTTTAGTCTTGTTACTGATGACAGTCCTAAGCTGTCTCACGTATACAGGGCACTTCAAGACACATTCAAACAGCGGTTAATGAGATGTCTTGCATTTCTGCCTCCTCAGGTCCTCCTGAGACCAGCACAAGACACACAGCAGCTGCTCCCTGCTTTCTGAAGACTCCAAACATGTGTGGAAGAGAGACATGTGGTTGTTTGTTTTTTTATTTTGTTGCATGAAAAAATCTAATGTCGTCGTTACACTGCAAAGGTGGCAAAGAAGCTGCATTTGAAGTGGCAACAATTAACATATAAATACTGTATATAATTTGTATTACTTATATATTAAAATTTTTATTTATAGTTTCAGATTTAAAAATTATATATATATACAGTGGGTACGGAAAGTATTCAGACCCCCTTAAATTTTTCACCATTTTAATATTATATCATTTTTCATTTATTATTTAACATTATATATATTATCTTATACCTACCAACTGTATCTATCTGCCTTTCAGAAAAACCAACAAGTACAAAGTTTCAATCACTATTTCTACTGTTTTTCTTAACTTTTTTTTTAATTTTTCATCTGCTTTCGTCTTAAATAATGACATACCATCCCTACCAAAGAGCAATTTTATGTCAACTGTGTTTGTGGGACTGACATCGCTGTTATCGACCTGTCACTACGCTCCTGCCTTTACCTTGTAGCCATTAGCAACCGCCACCAGGAGAACGGCCTTTCAACTGCCCAGCCAATTGCTTTCACATGTGTGTGTGCATGCATGCGAATGAGCAGGTGTTTGCTGTGTGTGTACATGCATTCCAGCATGTGTGTGTGGGAGTTGGAGCCACAGCATTGCGGCTGTGTGGCACTTGTTTCTTTTGTGAGTGCAATGTTTTTTCAATTTTCAACAGGCGACGAAGCATACATACATAAACTAACATTTATCTGTATACACAGAAGGCATACATTTCAGATTTCCTTAAGCTAGAACTAACTAGGTTAACTAACTAGAAGGCAAACTAATCAATGCAGCTTTGATTGGGAAGGCCACCTGCCTTTGTGCTGCCTGGAATCCACCCGCCTATTGATTATGCATATCCTGTAATCAATAATACGCACAACAATTACCGTTCACAGCACCATTACACAGCACCGCATAATGAGATCAGACAAAATCTCCATCACAATGTGTTTGATGATACCAGTGACCAGGCAACAAAGTATTTCTACTATTTACAAATAGAAACAAATAAGAATATTATTTTATACACTACCATTCAGAAGTTTTGAAGATTTTTAAATGGTTTCAAAAGAAGGGTTTTATGCTTACCAAGACTGCAATTATTTGATCAAAAATACAATAAAAACAGTAATATTGTGAAATATTATTACAATTTATAAAAACTGTTATCTATTTGAACCTATTTTAAAATGTATTTATTCCTGTGATGCAAAGCTGAATTTTCAGCGACCATTACTCCTGTCTTCAGTGTCACATGATCCTTAACGTTAATGTTGAAAAAAGTTATGCTGCTCAATATTTTTCTGATACATTTTTTCAGTAATATCTAGCTCAGTTGATAAAACAACATTTACTTGAAATAAAAATGATTTGGATCAATGTAAAAGTCTACTGACACTTGTTTCTTTTTTATTTATTTAAAAAAAAATACTGCTGTGGAGAAACAACTGATCTTATTTATGATTTTACTTTCAACCGCTGTTAAATTTTCTGATGGTGTTGAAACATGGAAAACCTTTTAGCAGATACATGTGTGACTCTCACTTACTGGCGGTTAGCTGTAAAAAGAAAGGGATTGTGGGTAAAACCTGTTGTCTGGGTTTCATTCATTGTATTGGGCTCATCTGTAATCGGTTGTGTTTTTCACACTGGTAATTACCAGAAGGCCTTTGTCTACTGTTACCATGGATACCAGGTCATGTGACAAGCTGGAAGGGTGTGAACTGCATGTATGATGACCTGTGGGGTATATATATATATATATATATATGTGTGTGTGTGTGTGTGTGTGTGTGGATCTGAATATTTTTTCATCCCTGTAAAAGCTCTAAGAGTGATGATGGGCCATGTAACCTCCAGAGATTCACCCCGCCCCTGTCAGCCCCACCCCCTCATCTCAGCCCCGCCCCCACCTTGCCCCACACTGCATGAATGAAACCACTCTGTTGAGCCTGTGATCCTGTCGCAAATTCAACACAACAAATACCAAACATTTCTCACTCATTAAAATAATCACCAACAATCCTAATTAGACCCTAAATCTCAACAGTGTGCTGGAGGAAAAGGCATTAATAATGACGCTAAAAATAATGAGTGCAGCATAGCATATTATTTGCATGATTTACATATACATTTTTAGGAAGTACTAATCATTGGATTTTCTTTTTTTTTTTAATCCATTTTTTATTATTTTGACATTGTTTAATATACAGAACAACACAGACAAACAATCAGCTTTGCAACAGAAAAAACAAACAAAAAACAAAGACCATGATAAATGAAATAGAAGTATATCTATAAAAAATATATAATAATAATAATAATAATATAAATGTGAGAACCCAATATTGCTTATTAATAGAATGTGGAGGCTTCCATCTTGTTGCAACAATTTTCTTGGCCGCTGTCAAGCCAGCTAAAAAGACTCGCTTCTGCATTTTGTTAAGTTGGATGTCCGAAAAATCATTTAAAATAAAGACAGAAGGGGACAAAGGGATTGAGACATTTAATATAGTGGACAGATTTTCTTTAACCATATTCCAAAAACTGGCAACCCCAGGGCAATCCCAAATCATGTGAAAAAAAAGTACCAATTATCATTGGATTTTCTAAAGTTTGACAAGTTGAAAGCAAAGTCTTTTGGAAAAATATTTGTAGAGGCACTTGATATCCACAAGCCGAACTGGATATTTCATTTGGTTTTCCGAACAAAACATTACTTTTGGACAGAGAGAAATTCTAATGAAAGTCTACACACATTTCTTCTATTTTTTTCCAGTGTAATATTGGGATATCATAGTTTTATCTTCCCTTGGGATGTACATATATTGATATGATAAGTCAAAAACTATTTTCATGTTACGGTCAATGACCAATAAATAGCCCATATTAAAATTATTTGTATATAAAATTATATTTAAATAAACCAATTAAAAGTGAATCAAAAAATAAACTACAAAAATGTAAAAAAAAATTATGAACAATTAAATAGAATGTTATATATATCATTATGGGTCAGTATTGGATATATTTTGGCAAATATTTATTCATCACCCTAATCTGCCCCTAAACAGCATGTGGAAACAAAACAAACTGCGATTACTCACTTTACATATTGATCAGAAAACCTCTTTCTGCCAAGGCCACAGTAAAAACACACTATGATGTTAGAGTAGAGGAACAGAGAGCACCTGAAACTCAGTCAACCACAGATCCCAGATCATAAGCTACATCAGTGAAGAAACATTAACAGAGACACACACATACCCCCTCAATTACTCTTATGCCATTAATGAATAACACAGAGACACAGAAAGGGAGACCCCAATTTGCATCAACAACTTTGCATTTAATTGTGCAGTGAACGGAGAAAATCACAGTAGACTGCTCATTTAAAAGCTCCTATGCAAACAAGCTCCTATAAAGCTCTGTTTTAAATCCCATAACCTTCAGCTGTCTGCATTACAGGTGTTCACATCCATTACTACTAGAGCTACCACTAAACAACCCAAACCAGCAGTTCTTAATCTTCCAGTATACAGAACACTGTGTTGAGCTTGAATAAAGAAAAACTATTTAGGTAAGTGCTTTCTCCATGACAAATGCAGTTTAATGTTTTAAATGGGTCATATGTGAAATCGAATTTTCTTTATTTTCTGTGGTAAAAGACTTCTTTCACTGTACTAAGAAAACAAATGTAAAAATACCACTTACTGAGGGGAAAAAAGTCTTTATGCTGCCTTCAGTTTCTACTGTCAGAAATACTTACACCAGAACAACTAAAAGTAAAGCATTCTGCTATTCCTGGCTTTGTTGTGTACATTATTTCAAATGATGCCAACATTAGTAAAAATATTATTTTTAACAAACTTGAAATGAGTGTGAAATGCACTGAAATGAGCTGCTCGAACTGTTAAGATAAACCTGAAATTATGAATGTAATGCTGACCTTGCAAAGAACGGCACATTTAGAACACTCTAGCAACAATCTAGAAAACTCACCTAGCAACCACCCAGAAACCCTAGCAACCATATAACCTGGTGATCACATAGCAACCACCCTAGCAACACCACCCACCGCACTGCAAGTTGTAAACAAGCAAACACTGCTCAAAAATTAATATATAATCTACAATCCTCCTAAAAAAATCTGAATAACATTAAAGAATTAGTGGTCATCTAATCTTCTCTTTTCTAAAAAAAAAAAAAAAATCTGAGAAAAAAAATAACTAAATAAAAACCAGAAGGTGTGAAATAGAGAAATTTAAAGGTGACATATCATGAAAATCTGACTTTTTCCGGTTTTAAGTGCAATAATCGGGTCCCCGGTGCATCTACCAACCAAGGAAATTTACCCAGTAACTTTGTTTTGGGAAGCCTTTTTCTGCAAGCGTCTGAAAAAACGAGCATGTCAGATTTCGCTCCCTTTGTGACGTGGCAAAGGGATCTTATTATAATATCACCGCCCCTTTATCTGCACGTTTCCACTCATGGCGCCGCCATTCTTGTTTTCGCAAGCGACAACGGTGTACCAGTTCTAGCACCATGGCAAAAGTTTGAGCAAAGCATGCTAACCGTTCTATCATTAGCTGCACAGATGAGCACAGAACACTATTTAGAGTCCCAGCCTCAGAGGAGACAAGAGAGCAGTGGATTTATTTATTTACTGTATATTACGCTGCTGCCACACAGATCTAATATAAACATACAATTTCTTTACCAACTGTTTACCTTCACAGACATAACATAGACTGTTTTTGTAACTCATGTGTTTTTAACAAACTTTTGTGCATTTGACAGTTTAAGCGCAATAAGACATGAAGAGAACTTAGTTTAGTACTCACATGCCGTGTGACAGACGCTTTTGTGCGCGAGCTTAGGATATGTGCGCTCAGAAAACCCTATATCAGAAGTTTAAACTAATATGGCTTTAAAACGCATGATTTCAGCGCAATAGACATGATAATAAAAACCAAACAGATGTTTTTTTTAATCAGAGTATCTGACGTACGAGCTGTAAAGGAACAGCCCTATTCTGGAAAAGGGGGCGGGGAGCAGCAGTTCATTTGCATTTAAAGATACATGCACGAAAACAGCCTGTTTCTGCTTCCTCTCAAAATAGGCATTTTCAAAATGATATAATAAATGATCCGTGGGGTATTTTGAGCTGAAACTTCACGGACACATTCTGGGGACACCTGAGACTTATATTACATATTGTAGAAAGTGGCATAATAGGTCACCTTTAAATGATCTCTTAAGCCTAGTTCACACTACACGACTTAAAACGTCAGCAGATTGCTGTGCTGTTCAGACTATATGACTTGCTGTCTGTCTTGAAGTCGCTGTGGTGTTCACACTAAGCGACACTACGTAAATGATCGGCAACAGGTGGTCACACATTACACGAGCTGACAACAACTCTGTCACCCAATGACTCCACACGGACCCCAAACCACGTTTTCTCATGAAAACACACGCGAGAAGTGGAAAGGGAATGATGCAAAACTTTTCTCCAAACTTTTCTTAAAGCCATGTTGCTGCTGCTGTTTTTCTTCCACTGACCTCAACCCATGCCTTACCCTCTCATTGGCTGTAGCTCGTTGCGACACCTGACACCACGTGATGTCGAGTCGGCCGACTGGTCCAGATATTTAACATGCTAGATATTCGTTTGGCGTCGGTGACGCAGTCTCTTTGATGCATCGTTGAGTAGTTCACACATAAAGATTGCCGAGCGCTGATCACCCGCCGATTTTCCCCCGATCACAGCCCGACCTGTCGGCGAGCTCGTTAATGTGCAAATCGGGCTTAAAATCCTGTAGTTATCCGATCCGTCAGTAAACCTGCATTATTAAGAGCAGTCCACAGAGAAATGGTGAAAAACTAAACAATTACTGTTTATGGTGAACATTTTTTACTAACAATATAGGTGGACTACAGGGAAAAATGACTTAAAAAGAATATGAGCTCAACCCATAAACTAAACCCAGTCCAGGCTTTTTGTCCTAAAGCAGTGCTCTACAGACACGTCCAGCTAAACACCAAGCAAACAACCCTGTCTGACTGAGAATGATACAATGAAACCCCTTCTGATTTCAGTAATGTGTAATGTGGCCTTAGAGAATGAAAGCACAGATTGGCTCTTGCCCTACAGCTATGGTATAATGCTAAGGCCATGACCTTAGGTAATGATTGTTCTGCTTGTAATGCCGACAAACACACACACACACACACACACGTTTGTTAAAGGCCTTACTTTCTGGAGTGATTTCAAATGAGCAAAGACCGCAATCCCCTCCTCCGCCCACTTATTGGCAGGGCCCAAATGGAGATTGTACGCTGTCTGGACAGGGATAAATTTGGCTCATAAATTGGTAGATTGGGGTGTAGAGGGTATTTATGGGCGCGTTCTGAATGGGGGCAGAGAGGCAGTAAAACCACTGTGAGCTTTAGCTTACCCGGTGAGTTGTCTATCACAGTGATTCAATTATTTTTGTTATGTCCCCACTGGGCTGAGCGTAATCAGGAAGTCCTTGAGCCAATCTGACGTTAATTAGATCAATGCAGAACTAAAGAGAATGACATCGTTAGGGAAACAAGAGGGACAGAAACTGAAAAACTCTTTATTTATACCAAGAACAGAAAAATGAAAAATTGCTTCTGTCATATGCAAAAGTTTGATCACATATACTACTGTTCAGAAGTTTGAGGTTGGAAAGATTTTTTTATGTTTTTGAAATAATGGTCTTATATTCACCAACATCGCATTTGTTTGATCAAAAATACAGTATGAACAGTAACATGTAGAAATATTATTACAATTTAAAATAACTGTTAAGAAAAGAACAACATTTATTTGAAAGAAAAATATTTTGTAACATTATAAAAGCCTTTACTGTCATGTTTGATCAAATTAATGCATAATAAAGTTCTTAAAATACACTTACACTTAAAAAAAAAACTGGGAAAAAAAAACATCTCACTGACTCCAATCTTTTGAATGGTAGTGTAGTTTGCAAAAAAGTTTCACAGACTTTAATGAGGGATTATTTGACTTTGGCCAGTAAGCAATGCTCTACCTAGTGGTCGGCCGATATATCTGCCATTTTTCAAATATCGTCATTGGCCGATAAGTTTTTCTGTTTGGCCGATGTGTTCGAGTCGGGACTTTATTTTGACGACGCCGAGAATGGCTGCAGCAGGCCTGAGCACACACTGCTCACATTCTCCCACTTGTTCGCTGTTGTCATTCAGTTCGGTCTAATACGGATATAAGTCTATCTAATAATCAGATAGAACTGTTAAACAAAGGAATTAAAATGTATACAAAAAAGTATTATAACGATTGCTTTAATATTATTAAAGGCTAATTATAATACTTTCTCGTTTGCCTTCAGCAAATACGCATTTATATAATTTAAACAAATCTTTGAATGACTAATGAACATTTAATTTCACAAACCTTGCAGACTTAGTCGAATCTAGTTGAGATCTTGTGAAGTGTGCATGTGACCTGCATGATCGCGTGTTCTGTGACGGTCGGTCATATGGTCTGTGTGAATTGAATACGGATAGGAGGAGAGTTCAGCTTCACTGGAGACGCACGATCGACAAACTTTAAACTCGTGATTTCAAATTATGCTGCACTTTATGCATTTGCCCACTGTCATATTCATGTCATTTTCACTGTGCGCTGTATGTAAAATGAGTGTTACCTTGGCTTTATTTTAAAAAATATGATTCCCAGAATACTGAGTGCCCTGTTGGTTACAGTGTTTACTTCCTTTTTAATTATATTTTTATTAAATATTTATTTATTTGTGAAAAATACTTTGTCTTCTAGAGTATAAGTATGTTTATTTTACAAATTTAATCCATTTTCAAATGATTTCAAATTTCTTAAATATTAATTAAAATAAATACAATTATATCGGCCATCCTGTTTTCCAAGATATCGGCATCGGCTGTCAAAAAAACTATATCGGTCGACCATTAGCTCTAACAACAACCCAGAACACCCTTGCGATCATCTAGCAACCACCCAAAACCATCTAACAACTATTCAGAACACTCTAGCAACCATCCAAAATAACCTAGTGATCACATAGCAACCACCAAGAACACCCTAGCAACAGCATAGCAACAACCACAACAGATGTTTTACACAGGCAAATACAGCTCGCATTTTATTCTGAAAATGTGCAAATCTAGTTATCATAATCCATTCAATTTCTAAAAAATAAAACTTCATTTTTAATCAGAGATCATCTAATCGTCCTTTTTAAATCTATAACATTTGTTAAAAACATAAGGTGTGAAATGGAGATGAGTGACTTTAATTATCTCCTCTATCTGGTCGCTCAGTTCACCTGCATTAATAAGAGCAGTTAGCAGTGAATCATCCTGATGTGGGCGGCACATTTGCCATCAATCAGAATCAGAATCAGAATGAGCTTTATTGCCAGGTATGTTTACACATACGAGGAATTTGTTTTCGTGACAGAAGTGCGTCGGCGCCATGAAATATGAACATATGATATATGCAATCATGATGTGAACTGCTCCTGTGTTGAAAGGTCAGAAGGTCAGTTCTGTGTGTGTGTGTCCCTTATTGCTTAATGAGCAATAAGGGAGGAAATAAACACATAACTGTGAACAACGAGAGGTCCTGAGAGAAAGAAAAAGAAAGCGAGAGAAACTGAGAAAGAGAGGCTCACCGTTCAGTTCAGTGGACATCCAACAAAACAAACACACACGCAAGATGAAAGTCGTGGACTATGAGAGGGGAGAGTCCAGCCACTGAGCTCAAAAACAATCGTTCCATTTACACATCTATCAATATATCATCCTCTGCTCCTTTTCTCTTACTTTCATGCCCCCCTCCCCCCTCTCTTTTAAACACAAAATGAATGCACATACATATTGAAACATAAAAAATACAGGCACTGTTCATGCATAAACAGTTTAAAGCTGGTTCATTGAATAAACAGAATAATTTACTGCAGGCCTACAAGCTTCAAGCTCTCCCTGCAAGATCTGCAATGTATCTGCAATACATTGCAAACATCTCTCTATGAAGGGAACCCATGTAACATCAGAGCCTAACACTATGACTATGTTGGAATGCACATACTAGCATACTGCATTTTATTTTTTATTATATTTCTATTTTTTATGCAGCATGACAAAGTTACAGCATAATAATGATAAATGTTTTAAAAGCAGTTATGTAGTAATATAATACATTGTTGTCACATGACCCTATGCTGCATGTTGTGGACTCAAATATCGGTTTCCACACACACTGGTGGAGTGCTTCTCTTCTTTGGAGTGAAACCCTTGATTCCTTGTCTGTTTTAAGAGCAGTTCTTGACCATAATGCCTAGACCAGTGACTTTCAAGCTCAACAGCTCTTTCTATCCCCTCCTCCACTTAATTAGAGCATGAATATCAACTTTTTGATTGACAACTAACATGATCACATTATAGAATTTACTAATTTAACCATCCATCCATCCATATCAAACTAAAAAAACCCACACCCGACAAAACCAAAGTAGCAAACAGTTTCTCAATTATCAGTAGACACATTAGACATGTCCCAATGGATTTTCCTTTGAAAATGGATTATAATTAAAAAAAATGAAACACATCCCTGCTGCCAGGTGCTTTGAGAGCCACAGCGACACTTCCTATTGCTAAACAATTTTCTTCATGTCACACAAGCTGAATCAGTGAGTATTTCACTCTCCTCTGGGTCACAGATTTGCTGCCATGTGCTGCGCTGTGGACGGATCACAAGAGTTATCAGCGAGAACCACTCTCTGCTCTTGCAGCCGGGCATCTCAATGCTCTCCTCAGCTGGCATCAAGCCCAGCCTTTTGCATTAAATTAACACACCAAATCCCAACCATAACCCCTGCAAAACAAGAGCCAACATTAAAGTAAACTCAGCTCTGTATGTTCTCGTCTCAAACAAGGTGGAGATTGCTTAGAAGAATTTCATTGCTCTGAATTTTAGCATGCGCAGAGAGACTTGTGATTTGCTTTAAGTTTAAAGGGGTCATATGATGCCCATTTTCAACAAGTTGATATGATTCTTTAGGGTCTTAATGAAAAGTCTGTAACATAGTTTGGTTAAAATTTCTCAATGGTTGTGTAAAAACCCCATTTTTTACCCTGTCAAAAACAAGCTGTTTTTGTAGCATTTCCCTTTAAATGTTAATGAGCTCTGCTGACCCCGCCTCTCTCTTCCGAGCTGCTCTCAGAGAGACTGTTTACTTTAGCCGCATTCATTGTGAAACTTGCTAATTAGCACATTATTAGGAAATGCGATTTGCAAAGATTCAATACAAAACATTATACTCACTCCTTCTGTAGATGAGGCTGGATCATGAATGATTTGCGCGAACATAGACGCATTTATGTAGATCGGGGGCGCATTTCCTTCAGAAACAATGTAATCCACTGCGAGTTCAGCGGCTCAGATGTCGGGAGTAACTGACGACTGCGGTGTTCATTATTACATCCAACAACAGAACACCTCAATCGCTTGTTAGGAGTCATTCTTGTCTACATCTGCCCCGGCGGTGAAACAATGGCGGACTGATGACAGCTCACTCAAGGTGGGTCTAAGGTAAGACGCCAGTCCAGTCTGTGCTGAAACGCTATTGTCAATCAAACTATCGTGGGAGGGGCCTGTCTGTGTGACGTCACACAGACGAGATCGGCTCGATTTGATAAAGGGGAAAAGATTTGAGCAGATTAAAAAAAAAAAACACTGGGTGGATTTTTATCATTATAGGGTGGTTGTGTACACACACTGCCCACACACATTTCAGTTCAAACTACTTGTAAAAGTGCATGTAGCATCCTATGACCCCTTTAACAAGAGTATCGTGTACAGATGCTAATTATGCTAGAAATTGTTGACCAGGAGGGAGTGTAGAATGCATCAATTTACAAGCATAATCATGCTACAGGTGTCACTTTGATTTGAGGTCATTCATGTCTGGAGCACAAATGGTGTGAATAGAGTTGCGCACCAAAGTTTAATATTGACGATTAGGGGTTTGTTCAAATTTGTTCACATTAGTTACATTTTACAAGAATGATTTCAAGTCCAATCAGCATTACAACACCGCAAATAGTTTTCACGATTAGCAATTGAAAGCTAGAGAGTGACAGTGATGGCTATTTTACAAAAGCTCTTTGCTTTGGCTGGAATTTGCATAATTACAGCACTTATCAAGCCATCACGCGGAGAGTGAACGGTTTCGCCCAGAAAGGACTGTCGGCATGGTAACAGAGGCAAGAGTTCAGCAGGGATGTGATCAGTCCTTGGCGAGGGAGGTGGAGAAATGGGCAGAGACCACCAGATTACTTAAGGTACGCGCAAAACAAAACTCTTCGAGGTGTGGTTGTAAGATAACAGTGGTGATTTCAAGAAAATGAAAGACAGCCAAAACAAAAAGACAGCTTTTATAGTGAATTTTTTTTTAGGAATCGTGACTGAAAATGGCCGACTATTTAAAGTCTACTGAGCAACTGATGATGATGAAAGGCAAAGATGACATATTTCAAATCTCATACATTTGTTGTCTGCCAAATGAAATGAAGGGGAATGCTAGTGGGTAGTGTTTTCCAGGTATTATATAGATAACATTGTTCTTAAACAACAACATTTGAAGATGACATTTTTAAGAATGTTGGTAACCAAGCAGTTTCGGGTTCCATTGACTTCCATTTTATGGGAAAAAATATACAAAGGAAGTTAATGGGAACCAAGATTGTTTGCTACCAACATTCCTCAAAATATCATCTTTTGTTCTCAACAGAAGAAAGAAACTCATACAGGTTTAGAGTGAGTAAATGATGACATTTTTTTTCTGGGTGAACTATCCCTTTAATGCTAATAATAACTCTAGTATATCTTCCAAGTACAAAATATCACAGAACAAGACATCTATTCCTGCTAAAAAGTTGAGCAGTGGCTGTGACCTCTATTTCACTCAGAGTTCCTTCTGAGAAAGTATAAACATAGTTTATAGCAGACCCCTAAAGCTCAGTTCACAGTCTAAAGCCTGCAGTGAGGCGAGTCATCCATCCAGACCATGAATCAGAGAGCAGATTCTGGGCCTCGGTATCAGCACACACTGCCTTCATAACTGATACCCTTAAGAGACCAAAACACCCATAAAAAAAGACCATAAAGCACAAACACACACAGAGCACAAACAATAGTTCACAATGACAAACAGCACAATGCTACTCAACATATATAATTACAGGCTGCTTCAAGATGTGTAGTCCTTGTTCCTCAAAATTCAAAGCCTATGGACAAAATGTTCTGAGTGTTATAAAAGCAACAACAAAAAATACTACTATAATGGTGTTTAACATTTCAATCAGTCTATGAATAGCTTATAGCTGTCTCTATCTTCAACTGGGATAGGAGAAAATATTTTAACATTGATACACTTGAACATTAACAAAAAAAGGTTAATCAGCAGAAAGTTTGATGTCATTTTTGTTCATCCATTAATCTGTACATCCACCCATGAATTCATTCATCTATCAATCTAAACACAAAAGCATCCCTACAGGTTAGAAAACACAATGAATATTTTGCAAGGGTTACCAATTGCCTAACCAAAGCAAAACAATTTTTAAATAAATCACAGTGTAAAAACATGAAAAAAGCTGGCATAAAAATAAAATAAAATTGTATTATACTAAATCACAGTGCAATAATAATAGGAAAGAGCTTTAATAACAATCTGGTGAGTAACTTTATGAAACGTAACACAATTCTATCTGAACTTTTAAAAAAAATCTAATTCCTGTGTTAAAGGTGCTTTGCTATGAGAGTATAAAAGTGATGGAATCAAGATTACATCAAAAGGCTTAGTGGTTGAATGTAAATAAAAAGTGTTAGAGAGAAAAATTAAAAAATAAAGAAAGAGTCAGGTGAAGACAGGAGGAGGTGGGTTGCCTTTTTTAGAGCACTTACGATGTCAATCACTTTCAAGGCCCCTTGGACAATATGTGAAACTGCTGTTACCAAGCAACGCTCCTGAGTGCCTGGATACTTGCAGTAGGTCTCATCCATCAGCCAATCAGCAATCAATGCAGACATCCGCAGTCCCAACGGACCCATTGACCTTTCAAAGCGTCTCTGCTGCACTGCTACCTATACATCCACATACGACAGCCCTATCTGTACAGAATGTTTATCTAACTAGCATCCATCTAAATCTCCCATATATATTCTATCCATCAATCATTCAGTCAGTACATCCACCTGTCAAGCCATCCATCAATCAATCAAAACACAAGAGTATCTCTACAGATTAAATAAATGAACATGTTTGCAAGAGATACCAATCACAGCTTTGTGGTTAAATAATTAAAGGGGTCATATGACGTTGCTAAAAAGAACATTATGTTGTGTATTTGGTGTAATGCAATGTGCTTATGCGGTTAAGCTACACAAAATCGCGTTCAAAATCGCAGGCAATTCATTGCCGATTTTGAACGCGATTTTGTGTAGCTTGTCAGTGAATTACAGCTCTGTGTAGTAAATGCAGCTCCATCTGAATGCACGTTCTGGAGATTTACTACTAATCACAGGAGCGGCTTTACTGACGAGATGCACATGAAAATCGCATTCGAACACATTATTTTCCACATAATGTACATTATTGTTGCTCCTCTATGCCCTGCCTTTCTGAAATACGTTGTTCTGAAAAGCGAGGTGTACGCTGATTGGCTGAACACCTCAAGCATGTGACGGAAATGTTACGCCCCTTACCATACTGTGATGATGTGTCCCGGCGCGATGAGACAACACCAATAAAACCCATTACACACGAGGCATTTGTTGCATCCAGTGGGGACATAACTACTGATTATAATGACTTATACGGTCTTTTTACGCATTGCGTTACGTATCGCGCTGCCTAAACATAAAACCATGTCTGCATTTGTGATCGGAGAAACGACAAACAAGCGCTACTCTACACCGCTCAAAACTCACGTTTGAATCGTCAGTGGCAAATTCTTTAAATATAAAAAACGTACTTACAGGCTGAGTCAGAAGCACCAGACTGTCCTTGCAAAGTTGGAACTGCCCCACTTTATAGAAACAGCCTCTGTGCCACAGACGCATTGTAGGCTAACGTTACCCTGCAGGTTCAGGAAATAGTCCTCCAAAAAATGTGCTGCACACATGTGAATATTTGGGTTGAACTGTTCTGGAACAGTGTTGTAAATCCAACTTAACCACTGATTTCTAGTTGTGTCCTCTTTTGGAAGACCAAACAAAGTAGTTTCACTTTCACAACGAAACACAGCGGGCTAGTGTGAGTGGAGGCCAGCTTGAGTGAGCAGAGGCGGGCGGGCTTGAGAACGACGCGGCCGGCGGATTCGACGAAGGAGCAGCCGGCAGGCTTGCGGCAACCACATGTGATGACCCCGGGCTGGACTCCGCTTCGTCCACGATGAAAGCTGATTCGGTGATCCACAGTGCAAAGTTGATGTATTTCCTCAGCGACCAGCACGGATTAGCTCTAGGAATGACGAAGCGGATATCGTCCTCTTTTGGAAGGCTAAAGAAAGTAGTTTCACTTTCACAACGAAACACACAGCGTCTCCACAACATCAATACAGCGAGAATAAAAGTTACGCTTTCTTTCTTTGCGTGAACATTTGGGCGGTGTTATGCAAATCTTCCCAAACAGTGACGTAGACATGTGGGGGTGTGTTTAAACGAGGAGTTTTAGAAGGGCGTGGACAAGTCTTAACTTTTATAAAGAATATCTCTTTGGGTTTGAGACTTTAGTCTTTGCAACTTTAGGGATCTTATCTATGCACGAAAGGCTTGTAACACTCCAAAGAGAAAGGAAAATTTGAAATTGCATCATATGACCCCTTTAATTAATTTGAACATGAAGATAATTGTTTGTGTCTTCATTTATAGAAATGAGAAAAAAACCTTATAAAAATGTATTTATAAATTAATCCACATTTCAAACAAAACCAATTCCATTTAAATCACAAAAATGGCATTATCTCAGTACTTTGGTCTCAAAAGGAAATATAAACCAGGTGAGCCTTCCAAAAGCATTCTGTGCAATCATACATTGAGGCACCATAATTTTCTGGCATATGCTTCAGATTATTTAATCTTTCCATATCAACAGATCTTCATCATGCTGAAGTGTTGTTTCAACGAGTAAACATGGGGAGAGGTTTCAGATACTCTCTCACTGACAAAAGAACAGAAACAGGCCTGTCACCGCTCATCTTTGTACTTTAGACGCTGAAGGCCCTCTGCTCCAGAACTTTAGCAGAGTAAATGGTTCTCTAAACAGCCTGTGACAGCCTTTGTGATGTGAGCTTCAGTGTGTGTTTGATCCTGCAGGTAAAAGAGAAAAATCGCAGCTCCAGAAGAAATCTCATTCTATTAGTAAGCCGTACGAAATCCGGAACATTAACAGAGATGCTTGTTTAAACTTCAGACAGCCATTATCACTAAGAAGGCCATCAATAATGCAACGCATCAGCCCAGTATAGCAGGTGAAACATAGAGACCTCCCATCTGCTGCCGGGGTTTTATGAGGAGATATGACTACCCCATGCAGCTCAAGGGTCATAAACACTACACTAAGTGTTGTGCCAATAGCCTGACCAGAGGACATTAATCTCAACCAAAGTGTCTTGGCTACAGTTCAGGGAAGAAAAATACACAACCACAGCCAATAATAAGAGAGAATGACAGTGCACTCAATAAAGCTGATAAACGCTAACATTGTGTAGGAAGAACAAGCATACATATTCAACTTTTTAATGTCTATCATAGCCTCTTACCAAGGCTGCATTTATTTGATCAAAAATACATTAAAAACAGTAATATTTTGAAATATTACTACAGTTTAAAACAACTGTTTTCTATTGTCATATATTTTAAAATGCTATTTAATCCTCTGATGGCAAAGCCAAATTTTCAGCAACCATTACTCCAATCTTCAATGAAACATGATTCTTCAGAAATCACTTTGGTGCTCAACAAACATGTCCTATTATTATCAAATGTTAAAAACAGTAGAGCTGATTCATATTTTGTAATTTTACTACTCTTCAAAAAAATGTGTTCTTTAGAAATGTTTTGTTAGGAACCCGATCAAATACATATGTTTCCTCTGCTCCTTTATTTCAGAAACTCCAGATTCTTACTATTTATGATATTAATATTTTTCTGTTTTCATTTGTAAGCTATATTCAAGTGAAGGGAATATTGCAGAGCAATTTAAGACTTACTTTATAGTAAATTCACAGGTTCACTGTAAAAAAAAATAAAAAATCAGGCTATAAACTATTTTAGGTTAAAAAAAATGTAAAATAATTTCTGCCTTATAATCTTGTTTCTTTTTCTCTTGATGTTTATTTATTTCATGTATCTTATTAAGTGTTTTTGGTGCTTTGTAGGGGTGTGTTATATAATGATTTTGATTAAAACGTCTCTCACAATCTGCTTTTGAAGAAATATTTTAGTATCGTGCTACAGTGCAGATTCTATCAGTTGTAGTTCTGGCGCCTCCGTCTCTCAATATACTGTACAACGCGACATACATTCACATCAAATGTTAACTCAGCGATACAGTTACACTCACGGGACACTGCACTTATTCACAATCACAAAAGTACATTATTTAAATGTACTTTAAAAGCCTTGCTGGTGAAACATTTCATGTGTGTGCTGTTCTGGTATGCGCTTTTTCTGAGCGTGTACACCTGAAACGCACGCACACTAAAAAGTCTGTCATACAGCGCCTGATTACTGGACTGAGTAATCTTTTGCGTCTGATTGTGCTAATACTCTCAAAAACACACAAGGTTTACATATAATCAGTTGGTTATGTCTAAAGTGAAATTAAACAGTTAAGAAAAAAAGCGGATGCGTGTCTATATATTAGATGTGTGCAGCTGTACTAAACATGCTGCCGCTTGTCATTAAAGGGATCGTTCACCGAAAATTTATATTCTGTCTTTATTTATTTTCTCACGTTGTACCAAACCTGTAATAATTCCTTTCTTGTGCTGAACACAAAAGAAGATATTTTGAAGAATGTAGGTAACCAAACCGTTGTTCGTCCCCATGGAAGTCCCTGGGGACCAGCAACTATTTGGTTACCCACTTATGTTCAACAGAAGAGAGAAACTCACTGAGGTTTAAAACAACTTGAGAGTGAGTAAATGATGACACAATTTTCATTTTTGGGTGAATTATTCCTTTAATGTTAATAAAACAACAAAACATAGAGAAAAATCACACTGCTCTTGACTGAAGAACTTTAATACAGTTGCTTTAATAAGAATCAATGTATAATTTATACAGTGAAGTGCATATAGTGTTTTATTTTTATATTTGTTCATTCAATTTCTTGAATGTTACTGCTAAATACACCTACTGTACCTGAAAAATAAAGCACTGTTTCTTTTATTTGTATATTATGTGGATTTGTAATGTCTATCTTTGTTCTTATTTTTTAATAACAAAGATAAAATAATTTTAAAAAATTGTATCTTCACCCACTTTGGCTTTTTTTTAATAGGGAAAGTAGTTTGGCTGTAATGCTCAGACAACTTGCAAAATAGTAAAACCAACATGACAATGAATCGTGACAAAATTGTGTATCGTGATTTTCCTGAAAAAAAAGCATGATTTTTTTCCTCCATATCACCCACCCCTAGTGCTATGTTATCTTTTTTTAATATATGCATTTTTTAAATATATGTTAATAATTTGACATAGTTCATATACATTTATATATATTGTTGTATGATTTTTTATCATTTCATATACATACATATACATATACATATAAATATATATTTTTTTTTTTAGTTTGAGGCTTCAAAAAAGCCCTTACTGGGTTTTATGCCTCTGCCTGCACTTTATTTTCCCTTTATTGTATTATTAAAAAAAAAACAAAAAAAACAATCTTTGATGAACAGGAAGTTCTAAAGAACAGCATTTACTTGAAATAGAAATCTTTTGTAATAATGTAATAGTCTTTATCACTTTTGATTTAATCATCCTTGCTAAATAAAACTATTAATTTCTTTAGTGTAAACTACATTTCAAATTTTAACAAGCAGTTATTCAAAGGTAAATATCAATGTAAATTCCCAGTTTACCTCACAATAAACCATGAACCTGGCAAATTCAGCAATTCTTCCTTGTAAGCATTTATTGCAGCCTTGGAAACTTTTTTTCCCAGGGCAATAATAATCACCTGTGCACCTTGACTCATGAAAATTGCATATGAACCAAACAATATGATTACAGCTGGCAATATTTGGCTTCTTTGTAAGTCCGAGACTGAGATCACTGCATTAAAGGGATAGTTCACCCAAAAATGAAATTACCCCATGATTTCCTCTCTCCCCATGCTACTGCGTTTGTCACTTTTCAAGTCATCTGCCGGAATGGCGTTCTATTTTGAACGCTCGTACGACAGTTAGCGGAAGATAGAGATTACTGTTTATAAAGTTTAAATAATGGATATTTTTCTTACAAAAACGCATTGATTCGCTCCAGGAGGCCTTTATTAACCCCCCGGAGCCGTGTTGGACACTTTAATGATGATGGATGTACTTTATTGGACTTCTTTTCAACTATTGAAAAATAGTCACTGCCATTATAAAGCTTGGAGGAGCCAGGACATTTTTTTAAAAATTTACTCTGATTGAATTCGTCTGTAAGAAGAAAGTCATATACACCTGCATTGAGGGTGAGTAAATCATGGGGTAATCAGTGTTAATTTCATTGACGAATAATTTTCGTCAACGGCATTTTTTTCACCGACGCAAGCGAGACGATGACGAACTAAAACTCGTTTTGAATGACAGAAACTATGACGAAAATCCATTGGCATTTTCGTCAACGAATAAAAGCAAGACGAAAATGTTAGGGAGGGACGATTTGGGAAGAGATTCATTCAGAACGAATCTGCTGCATGTTTCGGAGGTTAGATGCGTACATATGAGCCGGCGGGACATAAGCTAACATACACTTGCTGCACATCTCATAAAACGTACAAAAATGTCGATAGCTGGGAGTAAGAGAAGAGCAGACATATGGACGACATCTGACGACGCAAAAGAGAACTCAATTCGGTCCAGTTTTCGGAGCGCATACACCGAAGCAGCGCCTCTCACACAGCACACGAGTACTCTTTTGCATCTCATGAACAAAGAAATACACACAAAATTATGTCGAATTGTCTGTTTTGACGAGTATTCACGTAAACACACTCGGTTATGTCTTATGTGAACATAAACAGTTTGGAGAATATTAGATGTGTATCAGTACATTGCATCCGTGTATCCGGTTTTAAAGGGACAGCAGCCTAATTTAGTTGCTATTGTCTGTGGCATTGATGTTAATCAAGCAACAAAAGAAAGACAGAAAATCACTTACTGCTCTTGACTGAATCACTTTAGTAGCCCTAATAAAGATTAATCTAAATTTATACATAGAAAGAAATATGTCTGCTTGAAAGAATGAAGAATGTGGTAAATAGGGTTGGGTACCGAACCGAACTTTTAAGGGTACCGACCGAATTGCTTCAGTACAACTGAATAGCGATTCACGTTAAATCAATCGGTGCCAAATTTCGGTACCTGATAACGCATCTGGGCGCATACGCTACAGAGAGAGGAAGAGAGACCCTGTGACGCGAGGTCACACCTGAAACTCGTTCAAACAACACACAGGGCAAGCCGAAATGTTCTGAAGTGTGGTTACATTTCTAGGGCCATATGGTTTCTGCGAAAACGCAGACGGGATCGCAGAGTCCATTCATAAAAATGTAAATTAACTCTATAGCACGGAATGTCACGGAATTCGTCAATTTTGGACGAATTAATTAAAAAGCAGTCACTGCCACTTAATTCGAATCGCGATATGAACTAGTGTCTGTGAATATTAAAATATAAAAAGACTTTTTATTTATGAAGAAAAGACGTTTAAATATGAGTCCTGCATGTTCCGCTTGCCTCTGTATGTATGAATGGCGGAAACGCGGTTTTGTTTACTACACAAATACTGAAGCACGCGTGACGCTCGCGGTGATTTTCGGCCTCTTCGTCTCACTATATGACGGCATGAACACAAAAATGTAATCTCCAGAGCTGCTGTGAGAGTCACTTCGCGAGAATTTTACCGTTTCATTTGAGAAAACTAGCATCATCATACTGTATACACACAGAAACTTCATGGCAACTTGTCAAAATAAAAGTATGGTTTAACAAGTAACAGAAATATATTACACTTCTATTACTTTTGTACAGTATAATGTACATATTTAAATATTCCATTTTCTATCAAATTTAAATAAAACAATTAAATGATAAAAATAAATATTACAACCAAATTAATAACTTAATTGTAGAAAAAAATAATACAATTATTAGCCTATTAAAAAAATGTTTTAAAGGAATATTCACACAATTCTTCTTCCATGCATTAATTTTAAAAGTAAACCTCAGTTTGTTTGCTTCAAAAAAAAATAAAAGGATTTCATTTTCCTTTGATTTAAAATAAATGTTTAATGCCTTCACTTGATTTTCAGAAAAATTAAAACAAGAATTTCTCAGGGGAAAAAAAAAAAAAAGAAAGAAAGAAAAAGTTTGTAGGGCCCTATTGTTCAAAATGTTGAAATTTAGACTTTTGGACTTATTTTTTCACTGAAATAAATGTTTTTGTAATTACACAGAGAGTAAAGTACAGAAAAAAGGTACCGTTGGGTACCGGCACAGAAATTCAGGTAACGATACCGGTACTGTACCGGTTAAAATGTGAACGGTACCCAACCCTAGTGGTAAACAAGTTGTTATAAAGAATGCATAATTAGCCTATATAACCATTTGTACTTCATTGAAAAGAAGACCATGTTCTTGTTCTTTATGAGAAGTGGTTTTATTTCATTTTAACATAAAGGCATGTTGTGTGTCACCGCAGTTAAATCTGTGTCTATCATGATAAAACCTTAATATCAAACCTAGTGAATTTGGAAACCCATTAGATTTTAGCCGACTAAATTTACTGTAGATTTAGTCGACTAAAATCTTATGGTATTTAGTTGACTAAAACTAAAAAAAAATTCAGATGATGAAAATGACTAAAACTAAATGGCATTTTAGTCAAAAGACTATGACTAAAACTAAATCAAAATTTGCTGTCAAAATTAACACTGGGGGTAATTTTCATTTTTGGGTGAACTATCCCTTTAACCTCCAAACACTGACATATATTCATAAAACATGCAAACTTTTCTCTGATAGACCAGTTTGATAATTTGATAAATATATATAAAAATGTAAATGTTCTCAAGTTTTCTGGAATTGTCAGATCCAGCCTGTGACTTTGGAGATGTTTTCATTGCCAGCATCTTGCCTATTGCCAGCTGCAGGCTGTTGATAAGGAGTGAAACCCAGGGCTTTTCTTTGAGGACAGTAATAAAGTGAGTAACAGACACGCTCACACAGCCCTGTCTGAGCTCTTTGTGTGACAAACAGATAGGAGAGAATGCTGCCCACAACAATGGATTAACAGGCATGAAATGCCAACTTTAAAAACATAATTATTTGCTTCTTTTTTTTGTTGCAATTTTTCACCTGAAATATTGGGAACCTTTCAAAAATAGGGTGAAAATACAACCTGATACTATTTTAAAAAAGAAGGGAAAAAAATAAATAATTTTCTTTTTCAACAAATGGTTAGTAGAAACCTTCAGAAAATGTCGATGGGTAAATGGGTAACCCTCAGCAGGTTAAACTAAATATTATATGACCTCTTTTATTTTATATGAGGTTAGAGTCCTCCCAAAAATTGGGACACGTCTCAAGACACTTGTATATACATTACAGGTGGGAAAGGCCTAAATTGCAATTTTACTGTGGCAGGTGCACACATTTGATGCATTTAAAACTAGTTCATTTTCATGTCATGCTTATTTAATGTTATAAAAACGTGATATTTGTGATAACTGTGCGAAGAAACTGCCATTAATAATGCATAACAAATCAGGCACAAACATTTCCTCTGGACTTACATTGACACATTTCTGCTACATACTGTACAGCTGTTTTTTAACTAACTCCAAGTTGAAATGCACTGACTTTTGAGATTCTGAGAGCTTACACATGCATCCTGACACAATATCCAACAATAAATCTCCTTGCTGATTTCCTCATAAATAAAATGAGCTTCCCAGTGATTATCATCCTGTCATATCACACAGACATGTGGAAGCTCCAGCTGCAGTTTACAGGGGTGAGAAACGACAGATCCTCATTGGCACAAATCCAGCTGTGTCTTGACATTCAATAAAAGCACCATCCAATAAAAAGCACTCATTATCCAAAACGACATCAACATGAGGAAGAAATGCAGGGCACCAGTGAGTAATAAGGGAAAGTTGGGCTAGTAAAAAAAAACTGGAGAGGCAATGTGGCAGACAAATATTAAAAGTCAAATACAATATTTTATAAATAAACTATATTGAATAAAATAAAAATAGGATTTAGGAAACAATGATGTAGCATCCAATATAGTATGATAAAGTTAACATTTGGTTACTGTTATTGTACAGAGGAGAATAATCCTATTAGAGGTGAAGCGGATTGCTGTGCTAGAGGAGGTGGCTAATTTTAGCATTCTTAATCAGCATGGCTGTTTTGCTTGCTGTCTCTCTCTCTGGGAACTAGTATGAATCTTGTTAACCATCTTCCATGATTCCAGGAAATCATCTCTAAAAACACTCCTAACTAACATTTTTATCCCTAAACAACTCTCCCTAGGTTTTTAACGAGATGTTACAAGTGACCTGAAAACAGCACATGAGCAGAGATGGAAAGCTCTTGTCCGGTGTCATTCCTGTGCTTGTTTTGACACAGCACAGATATATCCTGACTGCCTGGTGGTTTGAATCCCACTGCTAATGCCCTCAAGAGTTCTTCTTCCATCATCCTGACGCAGGGCTCTATATACGGGAATGCTTTACTTGGCTTGATTTGATTATGAGCAATTTCCATGCTTGATTGAATAATACAACATTGACCTTGGCGGTTTCATTTATTTTTTCACAATGACACATGGTTGATGGAAATATCACTAAAATGCATAATCTAGAATTTCAAATATTTAGCAAACCATTTAGACCTTTGCCAAAGAAATGTAAACATTTTCTGAGTTGTTGCTAAGATGTTCTGAGTGGTTTTTAGCACATTGCTTATGCCCACTTAAACTGATTTTCCATAAAATCAGCCATTTCATATAAATAAATAAAAAATGCATTTCTATACACATATTAAACAGAAGGAAAAAAGATAAAATAAGCAAGTTTTATTACTATCCTTTTTCAGGCACACTGAAAAGGTCACTTCAGAAATATCTTTGCAAAATACAGTGGGTCTATTAATCATGACAGTTGCCCTGACTAAATTAACATTTCATTTGCATGCATATTCATGCTCTTATATTTCTAATTATTTAACACAAGTCATTAACATGATTTCCTCTGATGACAAGAACTTAATTTTCATAAACAGTATGAATGTCACAGTAAACCACACATAAAATGGTCAGATCACACAATGTCACCTGTTACTTGAGGACATTCTGAAATTGTAATTACAATAATATATATGAGTGTCTGTGTGTATATATATATATATATATATATATATATATATACTGTATATACACACACACACTACCAGTCAAAAGTTTTTGAACAGTAAGATTTAAAAAATAAAAAATTATTTAAAAAAAAATCTCTTCTGCTCACCAGGCCTGCGTTTATTTGATCCAAAATACAGCAAAAGCAGTAATATTGTGAAACATTTTTACTATTTAAAATAACGACTTTCTATTTGAATATATTTATTTTAAAAATAAAAGCTGATTTTTTAGTATCATTACACCAGGTTTCAGTGTCACATGATCCTTCAGAAATCATTCTAATATTCTGATTTGCTGCTCAAAAAACATTTATTATTATTATTATTATGTTGAAAACAGCTGAGTGGAATTTTTTCAGGTTTCTTTGATGAACAGAAAGTTCAGAAGAACAGCATTTATCTGAAATAGAAATCTTTTGTAACATTATAAATGTCTTTATCATTACCTTTGATCAATTTAAAGCATCCTTGCTATATATATATATATATATATAAAATGTAATAAATAATAAAAACTAATGTTTATATATTAAACTATATTGTACTTGGTCTAATTAATATGATTTAAAAATACAAATAAACTTAATTTGTCAAATAAATGTGTGTATATATACATACTTAAATTATCTAAAAAAAAATCTATGAAATTTTGTCTAATAAAGACACTGAGATGCTACACAAAGAAGCCGAGCATATGTTGCTAATGAAAGTATATTACATGAATCTTAAGTCTTCCTTCATATCACTGACCCCGCCTCCACTCAATTTACCATCAAATCTTTCCTTTTATCTACTTCTAAACTCCTGTCTACTTCCTCCCTCCATCTCCATCGTTCCTTCCCCAGGGCTTACGTGGGCCATCTGTATGAAGCGTGAGAGACTCCGGTGTTGGATTACAATTAGGTTACAGTGGTAATTGGTGATTTATTAATACTCATCTCAAATACATTACCCGCAAGTCGAGGATGTGCTGAAATACGCATGCATCCTCAGGCGAGAATGTAAATTGTAAATTGCAGATAATCACTGCATTCTCGCTCAAAGAATTACACAGTCACTCTCTAAAAGCTTTACCAGTAGATGTTGAGGTGATCTATCAATACGTACATGTATAAAACATCTGGCTTAATAAAACCAGAGAATATTTATAATAAATATAAACAATATAACTAATGCCCTAAAAACAAAACATATCTGGTCTGTTGAGCTGTGGGTAATTTACATACTGCTGCCCAAAAAAACAACTACAGATCAACGCTGATTAACCGGAGCTATTCATCATGATCATAATATAAAACTTAATAAAACAAGATAATAAAAAGCTTCAAAACACATTTACTTAATCTGATGGTTGTGTACATTTTATTATTAATAGGTGGGCCTGCATCTCACATCTTCTCCTTTGAATGGTATCCTGTGAATAATTTATCTTTTAATATAAATCAAGCTGACCGGGAACAAAAACATTTAATAATTCATATAACCATTTCTCTCAGAGTGTCTGGCTTTTCAGAGAACTCCTATACGATTCATATCTGAAGGCTCCTGGAGAAAAACATTTATTTGAAGACAATACCCTGTTTATTTCAGTGATTAAATACAATGATGATTATTTTATGTAAATTAAACGGATAGAGTTAGTTAACGAGAAGTGCATTGTGGGTGTTCATGGGACAAAATGAGCTCCAGGACTCTTCCTTCTTCCTCTAATGTTTCTCCAGTCTGTGCTTTGCTCTGGGCTACAGTACAGCATAAAAGGATCCTAGTCAACATGGGAATACACACTCTCTCACACACACACACACACACACACACACAGACCCAGAGGGGGCACACTCAAATGAAACCCACCTGCTTGGGCACACAAAAGCACCTGGATAAATTTAGCCCCTATAAAAAAAAGTACATTGTTTCCTACCCAGCCACTAAATGGGCTCTTGATAAAGAGGCAAATAGGCCAAAGTGACAAAACTGCATGAACATGATGACTAACAGGAAGCCAGTAGTCCTCTAAGAAACACAATTACACTACAAAAGATTTTTTTAAATTCTACTGTTAGCCACAACAACCCGTCAAAACGTAAAACTACCCTCGTATTTCAGCACATGCTGGACATCCTGTATAGATCTGCTCAATTTTCTCACATTGCTATGGGGGTGTTGGCACCTGTAAACTCATTAGCCCATTAGCCCATTAGAATATAGATTAAAGATGAATGTGTTGAAGACAGCAGACCTCTCAGCAACACAATCTGCTCTGCAGAGACACACTAGAGACAGATCAACCAATCAGATTGCAGCTATCAAAGTGCAAGTGGAGATAACATTAAGAACTAGGGATGTCCCAGGATGACCTTATAGGGATGGAAACAGTATGCATATAAAATTTACTTACTGAAATATTGCTGAACAAACTACAGTTGTTGATTCATATCAAATGGAAACTTCATGTGTTCATATATATGTGTATATATTTATTTTTTGAGAATGGCCCAATGCTCTGTTGTAACTTTACCAACTAACCTGTGTGAACAGTAATGTTAAACCAATTTTAGTTTCCTTTTGTTTTGTTTTGTGAAAACACACTACCATTCAAAAAACACTTTTATTCAGCAAGTATAAAGACATTTATAATGTTATGAAAGATTTCCATTTCAAATAAATGCTACTGTTTTGAACTTCCTATTCATCAAATAATCCTGAAAAAAGTTAATGAGCAAAAACATAGGCAGCACAAATGTTATCAACATTAATAACAAAGAAATGTTTTTTGAACAACAAATCAGCATATTATGATTTCTGAAGGATCATGTGACACTGAAGACTGGCGTAAATGCTGCTGAAAATTCAGTTTTGCAATCACTGAAATAAATTAGTTTAAAATATATTAATTTAAGACAGAAAAAAATATCTTAAATTATAATAATATTTCACAATTTTACTACTTACGGTATTTGTGATCAAATAAATGCAGCCTTACCAATGCAAGGATAAGAGACTTCTTTCAAAAACAATTAAAAAAAATTCTTACTGATCTCAAACGTTTGAACGGTAGTGTATAAAACCAGAGATCATAGCGAACAAGACTAAGACACCAAAACAAGAGGAAAATGTGCTTTTGAATGTGGCAGAAATTTGTAATACTGGAGCATATGGCATCACAGCCGCCTCCTATAGTTTCCTTTCGACCTCTTCCCTTAGACACTGTACCCGCATATGTGCTTATGAATATAAATGAAAGGGAATGTGTTTGACAAATCAAACATTACAGAGCAGATTATGTCTCTATTCCCATATGTCATCAAGAGAAAATTAATAAACTCAACAGTCTGTTTTAGAGAAAGAACTAAAGTGGGTATTCCTTGGCTCATTTACAAAGGGAAAACATAACCTACTAAATGTCAATGACTACGTTTACATGGACATCAGTAATCTAATTATTTACCTTATTCTAAATAAGCCAATATTATGATTATGGTGTTTACATCAGTTGCTTTTAGAATATTTCTTTCATGTTCCCGTTTTACATGTTATAGTACATAGTTCGATTATTGGAAAACATGTCATTACGTCCCCTCCGGAATTTCATGTATAAACATATAGTTCGTCTTCGTGATGATGTACAGTTTTGGGTGTTTCATTTTTAATTTAATGAAAGCTTCAAGTGCAGTTAATTATTTGTATGTGCATACAGACGACGGCGGGTGTTGAAGCACTTTTATTTGCCGGCAAACGGTTGAGCACTGCCGTGTGTGTATCCTGTCGCAAAATGCGGCGAAAAGTCCTACACGACGGTAATAATGTGATTAAGGTGTTTACATGTCTATACTGCACTTCAGTAATGCGACTAAAATAGGAATACTCCACATGTCTTAATTCGATTTCAGTTTACTTCGATTATGACTTTAGCCGTATTAAGGTAATCAAAAATCTGTTTACATGGTAGATTCTTAATCAGAGTATTGTCTTAATCGTATTAAAATCGGAGTATTGTTGTCCATGTAAACGTACTCAATGTGTCATAGTGGCTAAATTGAAAATGTTTGATAATCCAAGTGACGATTCTATTCTTTGCTTTTCAAGATACTGCAATTAACCTATAGTTTTTATGCTACACATCAGGCAATGTCTTAAATCATTTACTGTCAACACTGCATTTTACTGTAGGGCTGTCGCGATTCATCGATTCTATTCGACTATTCGACTATATCATACTGCCTGCGTCGACTAACCGGCAAAATACAGGAAGTGCCGCATTTCACAGACGAGAATCCATAAAACATTATTAGACTGTTTTCCAAGGCTGCATGATATATTAAGCCTGTTTAAAAATCATAATTAAGCATAACTATGAATTCACAAACGCTACGATTTAATTAAATAATTATACAGGCGCATCTCAATAAATTAGAATGTCGTGGAAAAGTTAATTTATTTCAGTAATTCAACTCAAATTGTGAAACTCGTGTATTGAATAAATTCAATGAGCTGGTTCTTGCCTTCACGTCGTGCATTAAAATCATTCAGTGTACAGCAAGCAAGCCGTGCATTATCCCTTATGTATTCGCTCTTTAGCAGCAGTTTTTTTACTGCAATATTTAAATGACACCCTGGTCATTCGTGGTGTACCCAAAATGGTCCCACACTATCGACAGGAGTTGAATTACTGAAATAAATGAACTTTTCCACGACATTCACAAACTATACACAAATTTATTGAGATGCACCTGTATGTGATGCAGTTATAGGCGTGTAGGTTACATACGTGCATCTCACAGCGGCTCCGTTCACAGTAAATGCTGTTCCACAGGAACTGATATCATTTATATGTGTGGAGCCGCTCAAACTCCATCTCTGCATGTTGTTGTGAGTTTGGGTTTATTATAACGTTCATCTGGGAATGCAACGTGCGCCATTTCATCAGATTTGTAAGGTAAATCATTTATAAATCCACGCAAACACAGGAGAATACATCTCGCGGTTTCAAAATAAAAGCTTAAACCCTCACTCTTGAGTTTACACATTTTGATGTCCACATATTCATTTAATTACAGTGACTATAGCATTTCTGTTATAAAGAAATGGCCAAATATTAAAGATTAAGTGGACATTTTAATTAAATGACGCTTGGTAAATATTAAACAAGTATTAGATCGCACAGCAATGTGTAAAAACAACCGTCAGTCCGTTGGCGCCCTCTGCAGGCCTTTGTTGTAATGCCTACTGTACATTAGCTCTATTCACTGAACTTTAATATAGATTATATTATATTATTTTATAATTATATATAGATCAGTGGCTCTATTACATTATAATACAGTATTTTAACAGTTTTGTTCAATAAAACCATATGATTTTTTGCTTTTGATACTTTATTTGAACGAATTATTATTGCCTCATTGCTATTATATATGTATTTTAAGTCAATTTAAAGGCTATTGTTCACTTAACCTACATCTATTTTTATTACCACAATTATTAATTATTAATTATATTTTATTATTAGTAGACCAGAACACGTGGACATGTTGTCATTCTTACACTATAATACTGAACTTTGATTTCAGTGATTTGGACTATGAGATGGACACTTGCTTCTTGCACTCTATATTGCACTTTACTTTTGCTTTAAAAAAGGATTTCATAGAAATTTGGAGTTTCACTACTGAAGTCCTCTGTTCATTTTTTTTATCATGCTGGAGATGTCTGTTTAAATCTGTTGTTTACACATTTCTAAG
>NW_015505195.1:315754-317466 GCF_001515645.1 Sinocyclocheilus grahami
GTGTTACTGTGCTTGATTGGCCTGCAAACTCGCCTGACCTGAACCCCATAGAGAATCTATGGTGTATTGTCAAGAGGAAAATGAGAAACAAGAGACCAAAAAATGTAGATGAGCTGAAGGCCACTGTCAAAGAAACCTGGGCTTCCATACCACCTCAGCAGTGCCACAAACTGATCACCTCCATGCCACGCCGAATTGAGGCAGTAATTAAAGCAAAAGGAGCCCCTACCAAGTATTGAGTACATGTACAGTAAATGAACATACTTTCCAGAAGGCCAACAATTCACTAAAAATGTTTTTTTTATTGGTCTTATGAAGTATTCTAATTTGTTGAGATAGTGAATTGGTGGGTTTTTGTTAAATGTGAGCCAAAATCATCACAATTAAAAGAACCAAAGACTTAAACTACTTCAGTCTGTGTGCATTGAATTTATTTAATACACGAGTTTCACAATTGGAGTTGAATTACTGAAATAAATGAACTTTTCCACGACATTCACAAACTATACACAAATTTATTGAGATGCACCTGTATGTGATGCAGTTATAGGCGTGTAGGTTACATACGTGCATCTCACAGCGGCTCCGTTCACAGTAAATGCTGTTCCACAGGAACTGATATCATTTATATGTGTGGAGCCGCTCAAACTCCATCTCTGCATGTTGTTGTGAGTTTGGGTTTATTATAACGTTCATCTGGGAACGCAACGTGTGCCATTTCATCAGATTTGTAAGGTAAATCATTTATAAATCCACGCAAACACAGGAGAATACATCTCGCGGTTTCAAAATAAAAGCTTAAACCCTCACTCTTGAGTTTACACATTTTGATGTCCACATATTCATTTAATTACAGTGACTATAGCATTTCTGTTATAAAGAAATGGCCAAATATTAAAGATTAAGTGGACATTTGAATTAAATGACGCTTGGTAAATATTAAACAAGTATTAGATCGCACAGCAATGTGTAAAAACAACCGTCAGTCCGTTGGCGCCCTCTGCAGGCCTTTGTTGTAATGCCTACTGTACATTAGCTCTATTCACTGAACTTTAATATAGATTATATTATATTATTTTATAATTATATATAGATCAGTGGCTCTATTACATTATAATACAGTATTTTAACAGTTTTGTTCAATAAAACCATATGATTTTTTGCTTTTGATACTTTATTTGAACGAATTATTATTGCCTCATTGCTATTATATATGTATTTTAAGTCAATTTAAAGGCTATTGTTCACTTAACCTACATCTATTTTTATTACCACAATTATTAATTATTAATTATATTTTATTATTAGTAGACCAGAACACGTGGACATGTTGTCATTCTTACACTATAATACTGAACTTTGATTTCAGTGATTTGGACTATGAGATGGACACTTGCTTCTTGCACTCTATATTGCACTTTACTTTTGCTTTAAAAAAGGATTTCATAGAAATTTGGAGTTTCACTACTGAAGTCCTCTGTTCATTTTTTTTATCATGCTGGAGATGTCTGTTTAAATCTGTTGTTTACACATTTCTAAGAGTACTTTTAATACTTTTAATAAAAACTTTTAAAAAATAACATTTTAATACTTGATTCTAGTGGACTCTAAACATTGCATTTATTTAATGTGAAAGCCCAACTGTTGGGGTTAATTGAAACAGATTTTTTTCCCCCCTTTGTAGTTGCACTCACAGCTGTAATGCCCAGAAG
>NW_015505195.1:319081-327642 GCF_001515645.1 Sinocyclocheilus grahami
CCCCCCTTTGTAGTTGCACTCACAGCTGTAATGCCCAGAACATGTGGATATATTGACATTAAGAACATGCTGACTTTCTCAGACTTTTGTAATTATTTTCTTTTTATTTCATTTTTATTAGGTTTGTTTACATTTTTACTCTTTTAGTTTTACATTTCGTTAATGGCTTGTTTACATTTATACTTTTTTATGGTACACTACTGAATGGCAAAGTTGCAAGTTTAATAAAACGTTCTTTAAAATTGTTGATTTTTTTGTGTGGGAAATTAATCGATTAATCGATAAATTAGTCGATTGATTAATCGAAATAAAAATAGTCGTTAGTGGCAGCCCTAATTTACTGTAAGAATAAGTATGTGCTAACTCTTTTAATAACATATCTTTCCATTTATCTTTATGCCTAACATTCTATGGCTTCTGGATATTGAAACAGCGAGTCATATGTGCATCCATCATGTGCTGTCTTAAATGTTTAAAAGCTTAAGTGCATATTGTCAAATAAGACCTTGACTCCTGCTGCCTCCCATAACCTCCTGTCCTTCCTCTGCTCCTGACAATCCCCCACACTGTTCGGCCTAGATGTAATTCACAGATGAATAATGGATGGACTTTCATCTCTCCTGGATTTGGGGTTCACTGCTCAACGCTACTGTAGCTGAGGCAACTGCATTTAACATGAGATGTAGGCTTCTGTCCTGTCCTATTCTGAAATGTTTCACTCCAGTACAAGAGGAAGAGATTTGTAATATCTTACTACACAAAATCTTTTCACTCTGTGTTTTTTCTTCTGTAAATGCTTGTCCCTCAGAAACCATTTTTTTGCAAGCTTTTATTTCACTTACATGCATCCATTTTTTGCTCATCTCGAATGCTTTTAGTATAAAAGCTCATAGCATTAGTCTTAAAAGACTACATGAAATCAAAATTGACCCTATTTACTTTCCTACATTTCTAACGGTCTATGGTTTTATTACATATATATTACTCTGAAGTAAATAAATAAATAAATAGTTGTTTCAGAGGTGAAAAAAATTGCTACAGTTTTATATAAAATAAAATTAGCAATAAAATACATACAATAAAGATCAAATAATAATAAAAAACAGATCAAATAAACATGATAAATAATAAAACAAAATCTGAATTTCCGACTGAATTTCTCTGAAAAGTGTAACTTTCTCCCCCTGAATTTCTATAAAATAAAATATAGTCTGATTTTCAAATCCTGATAAATAAAATCATGTACTGCTCAACATTATTTCCCAATGATTATTCTGAAATAAACACATTGAGAATGCAAGTTTATTTACGCAGATAACATTTGAACCACACTAACGTATGTTTATCTACCTTACAAATATCCCTAAAGGTTTTTCATAAACAGAACAAATTCACTACATTTATAACAAACGCAATTAATGTTTTGTATTTATTCATCACAGTGTTTTTGCGTGTTTGTCTCTCCACCAAGAAGGAAGTAAAAACAACACAGCTAGTTCACAATTAACATCGAGCTCCACATCTGAGTGGCAGCTTGTGAAGAACTCCATCAATAATGCAGAGCACTGGGGAGTTGGTGCTGTGCTGATTCTGCCAAGCTAGCGGCCCCCTTGAATGTGGCCCCTGCCTGGCCTCGTGTCCTTGGGCCAGCACAACCGGGCAACAGCGCACTCCCAAAGCTCCCCGATCGGAATCTGTGCTAATGAGAGATGCGGCACCTTCACACATGTGCCGAATAACAATAACAACAACAAGACCTCCTACACTTAAAATAACCCACCACATATCTGTCAAAGCAGCAGGCTAAAACAGGATGGAGTGAGACAAAACTGAAAATACACCTCTGCAGCACAAGAGCTGGGAGAATGAAAATGCCACTATTATTTATGCCACGGCTTTAATTGATTGGGTTACATGAACCTTGTATTCAAATGTTCTTTTAGGAATTGTATGTAGTCCAGATGGTCAGTAAGATGGCTTATTCACACCTGATTAATTAGCAAACAAAAAGCCGAATTAAAGGGAAACGTAGTCTGATCTTTTTTAATACATTGAAAATCATTTGTGCATCAAGTGTGCCTGACTAATATAAAGGGATAATAAAAAGACTATGAACCAGATGATGTGGTCCATCATAACATCTGTGTGTGAACTGTGTCCAGACTCAAATTGGAAGTAAGAGAATGATGCCGTTCGCTGCTCTTTGATCAGAACGAGCCCCAAACACTAATTACACTGTCTGCTCTCTCAACAGGCAACAAGCTGTTCTCAGCTCCGCATGACAAGAGCCTTACTCAGCTTTAAATGAGCTGTGGGAGCGTCATATACAACACACATACATACACTGTCAACAATACCCTGTTAGATTTAGTTTAAAAAACTGTTTTTCACTGTTAAATTATATGGTATGTTATGTATATTTAAAATGATATATAATACGATGTTCAACCAATTAACATTTTTCACCTTATCCACCTTATTTTGCAACACGGAAGTACGTTATTTTGTGCAAGACTTCCTATTCATTAGTCGCTATAGGTAAATAACTAGAAGAATAACAAAGTGCAGTAAATATTAAAACTATTTGCATTATAAAGCAGTGTGTATATAATTAAGACGATACTTTACAATAATTTGAAAAGAAATGACAGTTTGCAATATCAAGCAGCATAATGGACTGTTTTTGTACAGGTATAATAACTGGAAGCAAATGATACTGGAAGCCTTGCACATTCAAGTTCCAAATGGCCACACTCACCTTACATTAAAAATAAGGTGGATATGCTAAGGTAATTTACAGTTAAAGGGATAGTTCACCTATCTTGCTTACCCCCAGGGCATCCAAGATGTAGGTGACTTTGTTTCTTCAGTAGAACACATATGATGATTTTAACTTTAACCGTTGCAGTCTATCAGTCGCATAATGCATGGTAATGGTAACAAAATCTATGAGAGTAAAAAAAAACATGCACAGACAAATCCAAATTAAACCCTGCGGCTCGTGACGACACATTAATGTCCTAAGACACGAAACGATCGGTTTGTGCCAGAAACTGATCAGTATTTATATAATTTTTTACCTCTAATACACCACTATGTCCAACTGTATTTGGGTGCACGCACGAGGTGCACGCACTAGGCGCTCTGGCATGGTTTGATTTTTAACTAAAAATCCAAAGATTTAATTTGGATTTGTCTGTGCATGTTTTTTTTTACTCTCATAGATTTTGTTACCATTACCATGCATTATGCGACTGATAGACTGCAACGGTTAAAGTTAAAATCATCATATGTGTTCTACTGAAGAAACAAAGTCACCTACATCTTGGATGCCCTGGGGATAAGCAGATAAACATCAAATTTTCATTTTTGGGTTAACTATCCCTTTAACCAATTAACAGGTTTTTACTGTAGCATTTTAAGTTTCTCTTCTGTAAAAATTACTAGCATTTTTTAGACATTACAGGCATAGAAAGACAGTAATTGAAATGCATTATGCATTAAATGTTTTGTTTCTAATAAAACTTTGCGAGGTGTATGTGACCTACAGATAAAAGATTCAAGGTCACCCAGTTCCCTTGTTTCTTGTTCTATACAGAGCAGGACTCTATACTAGACGCTTATGTCCCTGTGTTCATTCCAACCAGGAAAATCATTTCACCTCATCTCTCTCACTCTATTGGATTACTGGAGGTGTGCCCGAGCAGCCAGCCAACCAGAAGCTTAACCTATAGAGTAGCAGATGCAGCACACAATTGCTTTTCTGCCGGTATTGATTCAGCATCATTAAACCTTGAAAGGCTGGAGGATTCAATGTGAATGGGTCCTGAATCTGTCCATATAAAGACAGAAACATAAAACAGAGATTTCAGATACTAGTGCATGAAGAGACATGCCAAACGGCTGGATATTTAAAGGATGTTCAACCAGGAAAACTATACACAGACTTCATTTTATCCATATGGAACTGATTGGACTGTGAATTGTGATCTTTATATGACAAGTTGTTGAAATTATGTCAGTTTAAAAAACATTTAATAAAGAAAAACACTGTGGATGGTCATGTTACATCAGTCATACAGCCTCATACTGTTTAAGTATGTAGTTCCTAACCAAAATAAGCAGCTTAGTGTACCAGACTATGGTCATACACAATAACACTCTATAATAAAATATAATAGTAGAAATTTCTACATTGATGGCTTGATATCAGGGTCAGAATATCAAGTCACTAGCTTCTGTCACTAAAACAAATTCCTCGTATGTGTAAACATACCTGGCAATAAAGCTCATTCTGATTCTGATTCTGAAATTAGCTTTTCCATTAAGGGGCAATTTTGCCCCATGGAATTGATTTCCAGGGGCATTTTTTTACATTCTTCAGGGCAATTATTATCACCACCTTAATAATTGTATCTGTGTTGTCTTTAATATTAAATACTTGAATTTAACCAATTACTTCAATCAATCAAAATACTTTAAACTGTTGAACTGTTTTTACTTTAAACTGGCATCTCTGACTAGCCATTGCATTCCTAAGCTCAACGGAAATATGTGATTGCTCAACTCTGCAAAAAGAAAGAAAACAAAAAACAAAACAATGCGTAAAATTGTTTTTGAAAACAATGTCATTTTAATCGTGACAGCCCTAATCAATTCTTTAACTGTGCATGAGCAATTTTTGCCCCTTTATCTTGAATTTGTTCATTTTGGTGGCATTTTTGCCACAAGTCCCCATTAAATTCCCATCCTGCTTGCTAAGCCCCTGACTTTCATGAGAACAAATTGCACTCACTTTTGTGTATTACTGTAGGTATTGTTTGTAAATCTGAAGTAATGCTCAAATTAATTTACTGTAGCTTGATCTAATATTGTGACTTAATATAAATTGGCTGTGTGAAATAAGTTGAACTCCTTTTAATTTGAGTGCTGCATTTTTATAATGGCAAGACACGGTCAAACACACATCCATCTACCATGTTTACATAGAAAAACAATGGAAAGGTAGTACAGTGGAATGGAAAAATGTGTTCCATGTGAACCAGCCCCCAAGGCAGCATAAAGGTTTAATGATCTACAACAAAACAGAGAGAGCTCTGGTGAGAAAGCAAATACTTAATTACTACAATACTAATTTCTCACTAGAAATGACATCAAACTTGGAAAAAGTACATTACGCACAAACTGACCTTAAATTTCAGATGCCATTTTAAATTTTTTAGCTTGAATGTGACAGAATCGAATGAACAGGATAGTATCATAGACAGCGAAGGATACATCTTTGCTGCAGTCACTGAATTTGGATGTGCCATGTTGCCTTCCTTCCTCTGTATGCTGCCTGTGGAGGAAGCATTTTTCAGCTTTCGGATTCAGCCTTAATCTCATATTTTAATTTTTATATTAATATTTGTTGGTATTTATATAATTTATTTTATTTTACTTTTCTATTTGTGGTGCTGCTGTGTCATATTAAATTTCTCCTATGAAGATCAATAAAAATGCATCTACATTCACATCTCAATTGGTTTGGCCATACCCAAAGCAAATAAGCAAGAAATTAAAGGTGCAATAGGTGATTGTCTTCAGAAACATTTTTTGTTATGCTGGTTGAAAGTCTCTTCACATCCTGATGGCAATCATTAAGTTAAGTGGTCTAAATGTATTTATATGTTCTGTTGAAGGCATTGGACCAAGAAATGTTCGTCCAATTAAAACGCGTGGTCCGAGCATTTTAATTGGCTTTCCTACCTGCCTGTCAATGTATGTATCTGCATACCTCTGCACACCCGGTTCGTGCAGACAGGATACGTCATCAGCGCGTTCACGCACGCTGTGCAGACAGAGCGAAAATGGTAGACAAACATCAGCAACCCGATCTTCCTTCCTGGTATTGCAGTACTTTTAAAGTTTTCTCACAGGTGAATGACACATGATGTAGCCCAGTGGTTCCCAATTCCAGTCCTCGTGATTCAGATAACCAGCTCGTTAGAAGTGAGCTACGTGCATGAACTGTGTTCCGATCGATATGATCCCTACACAGAGTTCATTGCTCCCTACTCCCTGAGCGGGGGAAATCCGTTGAAGTTTACTTCACTTCGGAACATGGGCTGGAATTGGGAACCACTGATGTAGCCTATTGTAATGTTGTCTCTGGTATTCTGGTCTGAGAGCGTATATACAGTGGGGCAAAAAAGTATTTAGTCAGCCACCAATTGTGCAAGTTCTCCCACTTAAAAAAGATGAGATAGGCCTGTAATTAGGGGCGTAGCTTTGGACAGCGATTGCAGGGAAGGTGGGACGTTCGCTTTCAGTGCTATCAGGCTAAAGTTAGCATTTTCCAAGATCTCCTACTGTACCTTTAAGCAAGCAAAAAAGAAAGCTAGCACTCATATTTCCTTCACTGCCGTCTCGTCTTTAATTAACACTGCTGGGCTCAGACAAAAGGCATGCAGTGCAGGTTAAATACCGCATGAGACTCCAAAACCATAAAAGTCTTGGAAAGTGCACACAAAGGCAATTTGAATGCACTCACCTCAATTAAAGCTAAACTGATGAGTTTTAAACTGGCAAGCTAAGCTGAGAGGCCGGACTACAATGTTATGAATCACGTTGTGGTGGGAGTCAGATGACCTTTAGGTAACCATGGGCAAACCATTCCTGTCCCTTACAAAAAAAAAAAAAAGTGTCCTGGCAAACCCCTCTGGCTCAAGCTCATATTTACACATGCTAATGAGCTTTGTTTGCCACAAATCTGCTCACAGTTGATTATGTTAGCATGCTACTAAGCTAATTAACCATTTTTCAAATAAACTAAAAATGAAAATAAACAACTTTATTCAATAATTTTATATTCGACCAAATAATTTTTATCAATGCTTTTTTGTATAGCACTGAACTTGCTTTACATTCTGAGATTACTTTCTTTGTGGTTAGGTCTGTATTCCTTAACTCCCTATGGAATTTCCCTTGCGGCATATATATACAGTATATATATATAATCTGTGTGTATGCGTTACGATATAACGAGGTCATATTCAGAAACCAATGAAACCGAAACCAAACAGCGTTGAAACAGGAAGTGAAGTAAACAGAAGAGAATGACAAAATAACGATCCACATAACAGAACATAAACGTGACAATAAGATTGTTAGGCTATTGTTAGCCTATATGTATAACAGTTCATTCTGATCTGCTAATCCGACTGGACAAGAGACTTTCTATTGATATAATTTCTATTCCACCTGCGCGCATTCTAGACGGGCTGTCAGTCAGTGCAGTTACAGTGTTGCGCCACAAGGTGGTAGAAAGGGACTGTCTTTGAGTAAGTCTTTAAACCGTTCATTCAACTACACGTTCAAAAACGCTGATTCATTCAGAGAGACAAAATGAAAAACGCTGTTGAAATCATTTTAACTAAAACTCTGGAGTTTTATTTTAGGTTTTGATGTCCTTAAGAATATATATTTGCGGTATAAGTACCAAAAACCATCTCAATATATTTTTACAGCTCCTCTCTCAGGAGCTCTGCTGAGAACAGGTTGATTTTGGCCTGTCTAATTAATATTCATGAGCCTCTCCTTCTGATTGGCCTGTTGTTTTCTGAGTGATGCACGGCCAGGCCAACCACAATTAACTAGGGTCAGCCGACGTCACAGTGCTAGCTGGAGGCAGCAAAACAAAGGGGAAACTGGAGGCGGTTCATTCAAACCAGCGCAGATTCGGTTACATAAGGTGCTTAAAATATCATCTTGTTGTGATGTTGGGTGCCAGAATCGATGTAATACAGCCTCAAATTAGAAATCTGAAAAACGACGACAGCTGTGGTTAAACGCGATAAATCGAGCAGACTGGACAGAAACGATCGTCAAAAATGCTTGCGTCAGTGTTGCGCCACAAGGTGGTAGAAAGGGACTGTCTTTGAGTAAGTCTTTAAACCGTTCATTCAACTACACGTTCAAAAACGCTGATTCATTCAGAGAGACAAAATGAAAAACGCTGTTGAAATCATTTTAACTAAAACTCTGGAGTTTTATTTTAGGTTTTGATGTCCTTAAGAATATATATTTGCGGTATAAGTACCAAAAACCATCTCAATATATTTTTACAGCTCCTCTCTCAGGAGCTCTGCTGAGAACAGGTTGATTTTGGCCTGTCTAATTAATATTCATGAGCCTCTCTTCTGATTGGCCTGTTGTGTTCTGAGTGACGCACGGCCAGGCCAACCACAGGTAACTAGGGTCAGCCGATGTCACAGCCATAGACTGTATAAAAACATGCATGTAGTGTCTGTGACGTCACCCGTAGGTTTCAGAAGAGCCTTTTTGAAGTTCAAAGTGGGCGGAGCCAGCCATCGCCATCTTGGCAGCACGTCACCGTGCGTCACTCCCAGATAATCGGAAATGGGCAAAGAGGCGGGAGCAGGTTGCTGAAACCTCGCCCACCTAGCTCGACGGTGGTGACAGCAGCGGCAATCCACCTGTCACTCAAGTGGCCACGCCCTTAATGATGCAGAACTTTAAGGCTTAATATAATTTAAACGGACGAGTTATAAAAAAAATTC
>NW_015505195.1:327735-333744 GCF_001515645.1 Sinocyclocheilus grahami
TACTATACACGTTAGATGTGATCCACCTCATAGTAACAATCCTGTCCGATCATTCATCCTTTGAGTGAGAGAGTGTAATGTTACAGGTCGGCCGATCTGGTTTCGTGGTTAAAGTTAACCTTTTCGACATGTTTCTGTGTTGTTGTTGCTCAGCAATGGCACTGACGCGATGTTGTCTGGGGGTTTGGCAAAAGGAGAGTGGGACTGTGGGCGGTGCTCGGGGCGGTGACTGAGTAGTTCTGACTTCAACTTTTTACGGAAGTCACAACGGTTTGCGAAAAATCACAGTTACTTTATGCAGTCTGTGTGAATTTTACTGTGGACTGACTGTTTTGAAACTTATATGGTAGTTAAATATCCCCTAGACCTCAGTAATCGTGAAAAAAGCCAGGACATTTCAGTTTTGACAATATGGGACCTTTAAATGCAAGGAATAAGATTAAATTATTGGTGTTGCCATGTAGTAAACTGTCCATTTGCCTACAAAGAACTTGAGATGTCCCAAAATAGTCAGCACAGTGGGGGGGTGAAAGCACTGTCGCTACCTGGAAGTGGTACGTTTGATGGATGAGGTAACTGGGGGCAGACCATCTGTGACTGTCCAACTCATAAGCGCTACCATTTCTGTTGCATTTGAGAAACAGCAAACAGCAAACAGCAAACGAAACAAAAGCGAAATGAAACCGAGCTACATTTCAGCTGCGCAGCGCGGACCGTTTATCAGCTCGGACCGCGACGCAAAGAAACTTGTCAGAGCTCAGAACAGCTTTACTCGGGAGCCAAAGTTGATTTTGCGACACTGTTACTGCACAGATGCAACAGTGCTGCAAGAGTCAGTGAGAAGCGTTTGAATTCGCCACACAATGATAAGGTTGCTGTGAGTTCTAGTGAGAAGCATTCAAATTCTGCACAGAATTCTCTGTTATAAACAGTGCTGATATACGTCAGGAAACCAGAAGCAATAACGCTAACTGTAACCATGGTGTTGTTTTAGAAATAGTCGAATACATTACATCATTCATTTCAGGGTTTGTACAACCTTTTGAGAGAGAAATTCAAGCACTTTTCAATGACTTTCAAGCATTTCACACAACTATTTCCAGCACTTTAACGTACTAAAATGATCCAGTTTGAATGTTATTTTTAATGGGATGACCAAAATATACATTTACCTGTGGTAAACAAACAATTATGTAAAATTTAAAAAATACATCAAATCACAATTATAACCAGTAGTCAGCAGCAGAGGTTATTGGCTTATTAGCCATTTATTTCAACTTTTTCTCTATATTTTGAAATGATAAAATCACTATTATAAAATATCAAATCATCAAGAAATCAGATTTTGTCAGAATTTTACACTTTTTTTGTGTATGAAGTAATAAAAGTCACAAAGTGCCTTGAAAAACAAACTTTTCTTCAATTTGCTACTAAATCACACAATCACTGAAGTTGGTCAGTTCCATATACTAGAAGAATAATGGTACATTTAATAAGAGTGGAATATATAATTTTTCTATATAAAAATTAGATTTTGCACCGGTTACTGTTGTTAATAAAAGTAATTTTTGTATGCATCTTAACTCAAGCTTAGTGCTTTACTGTCAAATCTGTATAAACAATAAACAAAAGGAAAAAAAACAAGAAATGAACATGTAATATTATTAGTAACTGCACTTATTAATGCAAAACAATAGTAATTTTATGATTAAATGATCTATATTTTAATACTCTCCCCCCCCCCACCCCTACAGTGATCGTCCATCCTCTATCTTACAAAGCATTTATTAAAACACTCACGTACCTCAGTCCCGTTAGGGACCTCAATTGCTTATTTCCGTAGCTGAACACATTAGCATATTGAGCCGATCTGTGTTCCTGACAGTGTATGGGAATGCTGACACTTTGAACTGCCCCTCTCTCGATATTGAGCTTTCAATATGACCATATCAGATCAGGCCAGAGAGAGAGAGGGCCGTAATAACCCAATAAATTGCCTCCCTGGGGCACCAGTGTGTTCACAGAATATCAAAACTCCTCTTTCTTATACTCTGCAGACTGTGAAGGAAAAAGGTTCCTCATAAATCTAGCTGCGGTAATTAGTGTTTCATGGGAGGTTTATTTAATAAAATCATCACTTGATCTCAACAGACTCTGACATTGCAAACCTATATCTGAAAAACTACTGCGTTAAGCCTCACAAATCATGTTAAGAGTTTTGATAGACAAGAAACTTAATATAAAAGCCACATGACAGGTGCTTCAATAAGTCTGCCTATTCCTCTACTCTATTTTCCTCTCTTTCATTTTCCATCAATCCACTTTCCCTGCAGAGGGACATCAAAGCGGTTTTGAAGGAAAGAAAAGGCCGCACCACAGCTGTAGTGATACTGGAAACTGTGTGGGGCTTCAACTGAATGCTTCAACTGAAGCCATTGATCTGTATGGATTAATTCTTATCTGCTGGATTTAGACACTGGCATTGATTATAATACCATACTGGCCACATTATCATTAAGATTTAAACTAGCTTAATCCTGTGGTCACATGACATCACAACTGTTATTCAATGGATCACCCGCTTGTATTTAAAAAGAAAAAGGCATCCAAAGTATTCTGGTCCTGAGGTAATAATGGAGTTCTTCCTTAAAAGAGTAGTTCACTTTCAGAATGAAAATTCTGTCATCATTTACTCACCCTCCACTTGTTCCAAACATGTATGAGTTGTTAGTATCCGAACAGTTGATGGGCACCATTGACTTCCATAGTAAGAAGAAAAATACTATGGAAGTCAATGGTGCCCATCAACTGTTCGGATACCAACATTTTTCAAAATATCTTCTTTTGTGTTCAACAGAAGAAAAAAAACTCATACAGGTTTGGAACAAGTGGAGGGTGAGTAAATGATGACTTAAAATCAAATACTAAAAACTAAAATCATTTTAAATGCTACAAGTGAACTGAAGTATTACAACATTATAAATGTACTGTATGAAAATATATATTCATTTTTAAATATGATAAACATTACATTTAACAGTGATATTAAATTATGAGTGCAGATTTTAAAACATAATAAAATATATAATATTGGCCTATAACCAATATGGTTGAGATATATTGCACTCCTAATTATTTACCCATTTAATCATCTTCCTCCTGGCAAAAATAAAAACGGTCAGATTGCTATCAAAAGTAATACACACTTTCTGCAATAAGCTGCATGTGCAAATATGTGGGATGAATTAAAAGCCTATAAGGTTCTGGCCATAGAAAACACCACTAATATATTAACAATTCATGTTTGTATTGAGGAATCACAGTTACAAGCAACCTGTGGATTAAAGTAATGTTAAACCAGGGTGACTATATACCTATATAAAGAGTATTTATATACCAGCAAGCAAAACCCAATTAAAATGCAGCTCAGGCTTTTCCTCTTTTCCACCCAAAAACTTTAGCACAATACATCTGTTATTCTGACAAACAGACATGCCAACTTTGCTTTAATTTCCCACCTCAACGAAACCCTGAATTCCAAAAACAAGGTCAAAGTGGCCAGCCAGAAACACACACAATGTCTGACAGAGACATACAGAAGCACTGACTGGAAAGAACATCTCTTCTATAGTTTGACAGGACCTTATAAACACACACACACACACACACACACAATCTCCTGAGGGCCGTTAGTTGTTAGTTATCTGAGAGATGGATGCCAAACTGTGTGGACCTTCTTCAGGTGTCTGGCACTGTTATGAGTGATTTCCTCAGTCTTGTTTCTGGCAAAACATATGCACAATCGCTCATGATCCAATTGACTGTCTCATAGGACACTTTAACCTATAATTCATTCTCACATCAAATCATTTCATATCACGGCAAAGCATGTTGTGTCATGAAATTTAACGCCACATGACATAAAACTCCACATTGATTAGAGGAATGGATTCATTAAATACTTTATCACTGAAGTCTCCAACCAAACATTCACCTTGAAACATCTGCCATATAGGAAATCAGAGGTAAGTACTCATTTAAAAGTACTAGTACAACATGCTGCATCACTTTGAAACTCAATGACTTGAAACCCAAGAACTCTGTTTACTGACAGTCCCTCAGATAAACCATTTCCTCGTCACAGCCTGTCACCCTCACGCCTCGGCGGACATCTGACGTCCTGTATTAATTATAGCTATGCCGAGCTGCCCCACTGTCTTGCGAGAGATGTGGCAGTGCTTAAATTTCCTCTATTTATAGTAGGAGTTCATTCTAGGGTGGTGTAAACGAGTACAGAATGGGAAAAGGGTTTGGTCGGTTACGTGATCAGAAGGGAGTTTCCTTACCTTCTATGGATGGGGCCTGGTCCTGGGCCGCATACAGCATCTCCTTGAAAGCCTGTGTCAGAAAAATGGATATGGTAATGATGAGATCACAGTCTTATGGTGCAGGTCAATAGGGCAATGATGTAAAGAAGTCTTACATAGCCTATTAAGGCAACTTGTCATGGTAAAGAGAGTTGACTTTGCTGGATATGTAGGCTAATTGAGGTTACTTCAAAGTTGATCTAGCATGTTATAAGAGCATTGTTGTTTCTTTAAACATGAATATTAGACTCTGTGTGAAATGTGAAATCGGTTCTGTGGGAATTCTCTTAGCATGCCATTAACCTTACAGATAATGAAAATCACTGGACAATTACGCATGGTCTGTTTCCAGATATTTCAGGCTGTGAAACATATAACTTTATCCCAAAGGTCTTTGATAGATTCTCCTATAGTGCTGCAATTTAATTGCATGTGATTTCATGACAGCAAGGTTATTCTCAGTAATTGGTTTAGTTTCATTCTTTCAAGAACAAAACTGATTTCTTTAAACTTAGGGAGGCTCTGAAGATAATGCATAAATATAAAAATGCAAAAAGCATCTTAAAAAGTTGATTAGTATGCTTTAAAACATGTCAGAATATCTGCTAAAAATGAAAAAAAAGGTGCAGTTATTGCAACATTAAGGACAATTAAATCCATTTTTACCTGACCTGAAATTATTTCCATATTCATTAATTAATAGGAATATTAAATCTATAAATTATACATGTAAAATAATTAAATAAATTAAAAAAGATATAATCTGACATGTTGAAATGAATGTAAAATACAGTATATATTTACATGAATAAAACCAGTTATTTTAGCCCATCAAGCAAATTTTCATTTACCTGACAAAACAGACTTTTACAGTGAAGGATTAGCTACAGACTCACTTCTTTATATAATAAAATAAGATCTATTGGATGTAGTCAATGTAAACATTTAGCACGCAGGGGATGAAACATCTGGCAATTTACTACACAAGCTGCTCAGTGCAGGGAGCTGCTCAGTCAATATATAGCATAGATTGAAATGCATATCTAGACACAACAAAAGACAAATCACAATCAAGAACATTTATTTGCTAAGCAGACATCCCTCGTTCAAGCTGAACACCAACCAAAGCCAACTAACGTGGGGCTGTACAGATGCTGTGAACACTTCTTTTTACTATAAACAAATCTCAGTCAAGATCAAAGCCTGGCCAATGTGTCAACCAATGAAATAAGAGAATCGTCAAGATGGCGGCATTGCCATGGCAATGATGCTGATGACACAAAGGCTAGATGTGCTCTACAGAGTATTCAAGTTATACAACCAATAACTGTAACCAGGATACATTTGCACTATGCATCTGCCCATCCTCCAGAAATATGTGTGAATGCGCCTGTGTGAGGTTCAGGCAGATCTTTGCGTCCAGCGAGCCTGGCAACAGATGTCATCCCAGTGGGAGAGGGAGCGCAAGTCCCTGTGTGTATATGTGTTTGTGTGTGTGTGTAAGTGTGTGTTAGTGCATGTGCGAACAGCAGGTCTGTGAAGTCAGCCAGCAAGATCCATACGTCCCAGCTTTGAAGAAATATATTGTATGCATGCTCAATGCAAGCCATATATACACTGTATATATATATATATATATATA
>NW_015505195.1:334110-406689 GCF_001515645.1 Sinocyclocheilus grahami
TGATTGCCGTGCATTATTCTCCACATATAGCGCGATCTGAACCCTAAACACGTGTTGTCAAAAAAGCCGGTTTTGTCTGCAGAAGCAGACAAGCGCCCTTGTTGTTTTTGAACAGAAGCCGATAAGTCCATTTTAGCAAATCAGCGCGCTGTATTCAGGTCAGGTGACAAGGCTACTTTCACTTTGAAAAGACGTGCTAGCTGTTAAAAGTGATCGAGGATGGATAATTTCGACGAACTTGATGAACCTGTGATATCTTCTTCAGGGCGAAAAAGGAAAATAAAAGCTGAAACGTTTTCACGGAACCTTGCAAAAGCAGCGGGTTACGGGTGAGGGAAAAGCACTGTGTATTGAGTGTAATCACATTCATACAGTTTATGATCACAACAATGTTTGTCAGGTATCTACATTGTCATCTGAGGAGATTACAAAGATTAAACGAGTGTTTTTTAAACTCCAAAACATGAAATGTGGAGTTGTCTGCTTTTGCCAAAAAACAACTGTTGGTTGCCTGCTTTTGCTATAAAACTTTTAATATGTAAAAAAAAAAACATATTTTCAATTAACTTTAATTTTGTAAATTACCTGTATTTGTTTAAGTTATTATTACTTAATCAAATCAACCCAACTGCAGTTTGATTGATATTACTTGGAATGCGCAATAAAAAAAAATGATTTCTGAAAAAAAATTATAAAAATGGAGTTATCGGATTTTTGCAAATGAACTCTTCATATACTCTGTATATATATATATATATATATATATATATATATATATATATATATATTGTTGGTAAGGCAAGTATAGAACTATTGCTCATGGTTCGGTTTAGTGATTTATTCTAAATCTTTAAAATTTTACAAATTTGGCCCAAAGCCTGACTTGTACCGTTGTGCTACACACATGAATTATACCTCATATGATCGGACTAACATTTTGCACCAGAGGAAGATAAAATAGGCAAAATTAATCTCACAGATGTACATTAAAGGAAGGATCCAAGTCTTACCTGGGGATCACAAATACTTGGTGGACTCTTCTCATTTCGCACTCTGCAAAACCCTAACATTTCCTAGCAATGCCTTATAGCAACTGCCTACAACAGACTAGCAACCACATAAAAAACACTAAGAACCACTCAGAATATTTAGCAACCGCATAGAATCACCCTACTAGCAACCTCCCAGAAACCCTACCATTTTTACACTACCATTGAGAAATTTTAACCAAACTATGTTACAGACTTTTCATTAAGACCCCAAAGAATCATATCAACTTGTGGAAAATGTGCATCCTATGACCCCTTTAAGAAGTTCATTCTTTATTGGGTTCCTAAAAACAGTTTATGGGGTTTTATTGCGTAGAGCCTGTGGTGCTACTTCCCATTGACTTTCTATTGCACTGCTAGCCACAGGCGGCAAAGCAATAGATGAGCAGAGACGAGTTCGTCAAGTAATCATGGCTTAACTGCTCACAGAGGGATTTCAATGACCAAACATTAATAAATTCTGCTTTTCTTTGGGATACACTCCTTTTATATTGAATGTAGCTGAAAAAAGATGTTTGTCTTCATCTTGCCAAGAGAAAATCAGAGCCTAGACTCCCATTTCTGCACAATCTATCACCTCATGTAAAGAATAGAGTCAGACAGTTCATTGATAAGGCAATACAGTGCTGGAAAGGATATTGCTAATCATATATCTGTCATGTAAACAGTGTCAATACAGCTCACAGATCCATATAACAATCTCTGGTAGTGTCAAATGACAGGTTGATCATTAGAAATTAAAAATGGTTTTGTCTTGTCCTTGACAGATCAAGCTGGAATCTCACTGCAGTCCATTCGCACATGCAAATTGGTACATGCGGCTAGTAACTGAGGTTTGACAATGAAAGTCCACCCAAAGACAACTGAGACGAATTAATCAATCTTAGATGCAACAGTGGCAGCATTCACTAAAGCACCTGAGAATATCTGCAACAGATGCATCTATTTTTGATTAAATGGTCAAAGACTATTCAATCTGCCAAACTATGTAAGAACAAAAAATTACTAGAATGATTCTTAACAGACAATCACTGCAAATGTCATGGATAAATGTGTTTTGTTTGCAGTTTTTCCAACAGTGCATGTTTGTCTGGGTTCTGCGTCTGATTACGGATTCACTGCTCCAGACAAAGGATTTCTCCTCCTTTGCGCCAAGACGGATGCTGAAGCTGACCATCCACCATCACACAACAAATACCACTGATTTATTGTCTAAGGGTGCAGTCAATAATTCCACAGCACAGAAACAATAAATAAACCAACATCAGATTAAAATCATGCGTGAAATTATTCATTAACCAACAGTTAGAATGACCAGTACAACATTTTTCCATCCACTGTTCAGATGTCAACAAAAACAGCATAAGATAAATAAAATATTACACGACACTCATTAATAATAAATAATAATAATAATTTCTTAACTAGTAATTCTTAAATGTCTTAAATTTAATGAATCATGTTTTTTTTTAATTGGAATTAGATTCTACTGAAGCAGAGGCTTAATATTGGGGCATGATATATTTAATGATGGATATACCATGAATCTCTCAGAGCTTTCCTTTGTTCATAATTCATAAAACTAATGGTGGTTGAAAATGTAGGAAACCATGGACTGCAGTGGAAATTATGAATTAATACCTTTCATGATATATATTTTTTTCATGCTATATTATATATTTAATAAGAGTGCAACAATCATAAATCATGAATATTGTACATATAATATGCTGTTTTATCAAGCTACATTCTAAAATGTAATTCAAAAGAAAAAAAGAAAGATTTTTCTGCAGAAATAAATTTAACTCCTACACTCAGCAAATTAATTGCCACAGACATAAAGTGGGCGAGCAAACAAATTACATCAAATGACCTTTCTGGCTTAATCCCAAAAAAGAAAACTTAAGAAAGAATTTAGGCGAGTTCACTTAATATAACTTCACAATTCTGTTTAAAACAGAATATATAACATAGACATTTCTAAGGCAATTTCTCCTTCTTTGTCCCAAATATGCAGGCAGGTGTTTGACAATGCTCTAGATGCACTGATTTGTGAGAGTGTCAAGAAACCAGAATAAAATCACTATTAACTGAAATTTAAAAAAGGGAAATAGCAACAAATGGTTTTAAATATAAATAAAAATGCCTGAATGTAAAAGCTGCCAATGGTTCCCTCATTAATATCAAATAACATAAAGAGACAAATTATGTATATGATGCATACTATATTGTGTAGTAGGCTATCATATAGTGTACTTCAATGCAAAAATTACAACAACAAAAAAGTGCATTTAGCAATTTATTTTTCAGACACATTATTGTTTCACTTTAGGTCTGATAAGTTTATAGAGAGAGCGAGAGAGAGAGAGAGAGAGAGAGAGAGAGAGAGAGAGAGAGAGAGAAAGAGAGAGAGAGAGAGATCATTCAACTTAAGCCCGTAAACAATCTTTCGAAGCTTCCACAATATTCACAATTACAACCTGTTCAAATCAAATAGCCCGCTGAAGTTTTGTTCATACTGCTACCTCCGAGTTGCTTCACAATCTCTGCGACGCAACTAGGGGCTACATGCAGCATGCAAAATTCATAAATAAATATCTTACCTCGTATTGAATGTATTGTTTCCTCCATTCTGGAGTAATATGGGCGGACAGGTGCTCCGCAAACTTCATGCTGGCGGAGCAGATATCCACAGTAGGACTATAATAATCTCCTCTGGTCGGGCAGCGTCTTCTTTTGGGGCTTTTGTTATTTCTGTCACTAAGTTACAGAGCCGCGTGCGTTGCGTGCGTTGCGTTGCGCTCTGTCTAAATCCTGTCCGGTGTATCAGAGTCCACTAGTCCTCGGTACAACATATCACCCCACTCAAAGTGAAACCCGCAACAAAAGGGGACTAAAAGTACCCTCCTTCTACTTCCCAAAACAGGTGCCTAAATGACAGCGCTACAGCCCCGGTGCAGGCGTCTCTGGGAGGGACTTTCTCTCTCCGGACTCTCTGGTCGAGGCGTTTGTGAAGTAGCTGTTGTCCGCCATCAGCGCGCACTGGTGAAAGACGTGTGTGCGTCACAGCGCGCCGTGAGCTGCGTTTACAAACTGTTGGTGATTCATCTTATCATGCTTTTTGTCTTAATATTTACAAATAAAAGTACATATTACTTTTTTATACTTTTTTGTTATTAATGTACATTTTCTATGAATTTTTCTTTGAAAATTGGATTTCGTTTTTTTCAAACCCTCCCAAACAACTTGTATATTATATATATATAATATATATAATTGGATTGCTTTTTTTTTTATTTATTTTATTTTATTTTTTTTATGAATGTTGAATGAATGTTGAATGAATGAATGTTTTATAAGAATAATATTATAGGCTATATAATATTATCTTACATATAATTTATTATGCCATTTATTACTAGTTCGTTATTTTTACTGTCCTTAAATGTATGTGTCTGATCAGGAATGATTTTTCTATGTCAAGCCAGAAGGAAACAAGTAACAGTAAACTTTCAAAACCTAACCCTAATAGTTCATTATTTGTTTGTGTATGTGTGTGTGTGTGCATGTTTATGTGGTTTATGAGGACACAAATTTGTATAATAACATGGGTATGACATAGGTATTACAACGAGAAGGTGATTTATGAGGACATTTTCAGTGTCCCCGTAATTCAAAAGGCTTATAAATAATTCAGAATGAGTTTTTTTGAAAATCTAAAAATGCAGAAAGTTTCCTGTAAGGGGTAGGGTTAGGGGTAGGGTTGGTGTAGGGCAATAGAAAATACGGTTTGTACAGTATAAAATCCATTACGCCTATGGAGAGTCCCCATAAACCATAAAAACAAACCTGTGTGTGTTTGTGTGCATACACACACACACACACACAATATATACAGTGGGTACGGAAAGTATTCAGACCCCCTTAAATTTTTCACTCTTTGTTATATTGCAGCCATGCAGCCATCATTTTTAGTTTTTAATTTATTTTTGAGTTATTTTAATGCTTCAACTAAGTTATTTCAGTTAGTTGCAAAGGCAACTTTTCTCATTTTTGTTTAGTTTAAGTTTTTTATGTATTTTATATGTATTTTTTTAATTAACAGAAATGTTTTAGTTAATGGTAATAACCATAATTACAGTTTAATACTTTCATTTATTACTTATGGTAGTGTGTGTGTGTATATACAGTATATATATATATATATATATATATATATATATATACACACAGACACTCATATATATTATTGTAATTACAATTTCAGAATGTCCTCAAGTAACAGGTGACATTGTGTGATCTGACCATTTTATGTGTGGTTTACTGTGACATTCATACTGTTTATGAAAATTAAGTTCTTGTCATCAGAGGAAATCATGTTAATGACTTGTGTTAAATAATTAGAAATATAAGAGCATGAATATGCATGCAAATGAAATGTTAATTTAGTCAGGGCAACTGTCATGATTAATAGACCCACTGTATTTTGCAAAGATATTTCTGAAGTGACCTTTTCAGTGTGCCTGAAAAAGGATAGTAATAAAACTTGCTTATTTTATCTTTTTTCCTTCTGTTTAATATGTGTATAGAAATGCATTTTTTATTTATTTATATGAAATGGCTAATTTTATGGAAAATCAGTTTAAGTGGGCATAAGCAATGTGCTAAAAACCACTCAGAACATCTTAGCAACAACTCAGAAAATGTTTACATATCTTTGGCAAAGGTCTAAATGGTTTGCTAAATGTTTGAAATTCTAGATTATGATTTTAGCAAATGGCTGCAATATAACAAAGAGTGAAAATTTAAGGGGGTCTGAATACTTTCCGTACCCACTGTATATATATATATATATATATATAATTTTATAATATTTTATTTTATTTGCAAATTGATCTTGCTAAATCCCATCCTACATGCCTTATTGGCCAATCCTGCGTTAGCAACTGTTGACAAGCTTTTTTGTGGAAGCTCTGTGTGTTTGGATTTGTTAAATGAAACATTGCAAAACTTATCGTTAGACATTACTAGTTGTTTTTATTTGTTATAATCTAATGTTAATATTAATACACTATTGCTTATGACATAATAGAAATACGCGAAAATGATATAACTTATAGCCTACACATAGGCCCTATGTTTTCTTGTTTATGTTGAATCTGCTTACTTACATTTAACTGATATATTGCTTGCTGACTCAAAGCCATTGAGACCTGATTTTATGCCCATTAAGAGGCCTGCATTCCCGCTTTATGTTGTTATATTTAGGAACGTACTGGGTGGCACTTAGAGCTTCTGGCCAACACAGGGAGGTTCAAGTAAAACATTTCTCCAACCAGAAATGTGCAAGGAAATGTAAGGAAAAATCCAGTTTAATCACAAATTATACATTACATAAGTAATCAAATCTGATCAATTTAGTCAGAAATAAGGGGGGGGGATAATGCACGCGGTTGAACAGGAATGAGATGGCAGTGGAGGCGTAATATCGAGATTTGCTCATTAAAATGGGATTTGTTTGCCATCTTGTGGACAATGTGTTCTTTGTGTTACATTAATATCAAGAAAATAAGGTTTGCTGCGAACCATCTATAATGTAAATTACATTTTGTGTCTCTTCTGTGTGTAAGTTGAAATTCTTTCAAAGTTTTCAATACTTTGTGAAACTGCAATGGCCAATAATTGATTGTATAGTGTAATATAATATAGTAAAATATAGTGATTTAATAGACAATGGGGCGGTTTCCCAGACAGGGTTTAAATGAAGTCTGGAGTAGGCTTCATCTAGAATAGTTCAAAATGGCTTTCTGAAACAGATTAAATACAGATTACTAACTCCTGGACTATGGAGTCCTGAACTAAAATAAACCAATCATTTAAAATCTGTGCTAATCTGAATTAGCATGACAGAGGTTGCCTATAAAACATGGAATGAACCAAGAAAAGCTTTAAATTGCATGAAACAATGGCAGCAGAAAAAATATTGCAATCAAACATTAAATACTTTACTGAACAAGATGAAACTTTTTTAAAGCAAGCTAAATAAACTGCACACATCAGGTGTGGAATAAAAGAAAAGGAATGCCTAGAAATCTGGTTGTAATGAATTCTTGCATAAATTCTTGCAATCAGGTGTTGTCAGTTTTGCATTTTTATTATTATTGTTTATTATGTTATGGTCATGGTCAGAATTATTGGCACCCTAAGTGCATATGATCAAAGAAGATTGTGAAAATAAATCTTGTTTATCCTTTCGATATTTAAAAAAAAAAAAAAAGTAAATAAAAATTTAATAGAAAATAAAAGTTTAATAAGTTAAATATATATATTACTTCAACAAATATATATAACTTCAACAAAATCACACTAGGAAAACATTTTCTCTAATACACATTGGCCACAACTATTTGTACCTCTAGAAATTATTATGAGTAAAATCTCTGAATATCTATATTTCCATTCATATCTACATTTGTTAGCACACCAGGGTGACTAGGAGCATGAAATTGTCCAGCCATGACCTCCTCTTTCACAGGAGTATAAATATGAGGAACACATAGGCCAAATTCCCTTAATCATATACCAAAGAATATAGTTCTGATGTGCAGCAACAGATTGTTGACCTTCATAAAATACAAAGTAAAAAAAATAGAACAAAATAGAAAGAAAAATAAATAAATAAATAAAATAAATAAATAAAAGTACAAAAAAAAATAAATAGCTAAAGCATTGAAAATGGCCATTTACACCATTATGACAATAATTAATAGTTCCAATCAACAGGAAACAAATCTATAAATCTGTTACAAATCTACCTACAGTATATTGTCTAATGTGTCTGTATTGTCTTAATGCAACGTGGCCAAAGACTCTGCAAAGAGTCTTGGGGTCAGAAAGCCTAAAAAAATTTATATATATAATCAAACACCACCTACATCACCACAAGTTGTTTGGGAGGGTTTGGAAAAAACGAATTCCAGCACATTCAGACTACTGGAACTTCAAACAGAACTGGGTTCTATGGTCAGATGAACCTAAAAAAATAGCTCTTTTTGCAGGAAACACTCAAGGTGATGCACACAGGGATTAAAAAAAAAGTGTGTACAATGAAATATACTGCTGGATCTTTAATATTGTTGGCCTATTTTTCTGCCGGAGGTCTTGGACATCGTGTTCAGATAGATGGCATCATAGATTCTAGCAAATACCAACAGATAAAAAAAATCTAAACCTGACTTCCTCTGTTAGAAATCTTATAATGGGCCTTGTTTGGTCCTTCTATCAGGACAATGATCAAAATCAACACAAAAATGGGCCACTGAGCACAAAATTAAGCTTCTGCCATGATCATCCCAGTCCTCTGATCTGAACCCTAAAGCTGGGAAACTGAAGGATCTGGAGAGATACTGTAAAGAATAATGGTCTCTGATCTCTAGTCAGGTGTTCTCCAAACTCTTCAGGCATTATAGGTGAAGACTCAGAGCTGTTCTCTTGGCAAAAGGAGGTTGCAAAAAGTTTTGAATAAAAGGGTGCAATTAATTGTAGTCAGAAAAACAGTTCTTTCATAATGAGATTTCCCTTCCCTACCATTTTACTTCAATGAAAGTTTAGGGTTTTGTGTGTGTGTGTGTGTGTGTGTGTGTGTGTGTGTGTGTGTGTGTGTGTGTGTGTGTGTGTGTAATAAATACAAACCCAATTCCAAAAAAGTTGGGACACTGTACAAATTGTGAGTAATAATAATTTATTATTATTTACAAATAATTTACAAATCTCATCAACTTATATTTTATTCACAATAGAATATAGATAACATATCAAGTGTTGAAAGTGAGACATTTTGAAATGTCATGCCAAATATTGGCTCATTTTGGATTTCATGAGAGCTACATCTGTTGTATTCTGAATTAAAATCTTGAAATTTGAAAATTCCACATCATTGCATTCTGTTTTTATTCACAATTTGTACAGTGTCCCAACTTTTTTGGAATCGAGTTTGTACAAATCAGTGCGGATTTATTTTCACAGCTTCTTTGATCATATTTACCAAGGGTGCCAATATTTTTGATATATAAAGACTGATAACACAACGTTAATCTGAAGCTAAACCTGCCTCCTGGTAGGTTTGATTTAAGCCTCAATTTAGTCCTGAAGTAGCTCTAGTCTTCCTTCAGGAAATCAGGCTATTAAATTCTGGACTAGACTATTAGTCTAGGACTATTTAAAACCATGACCGAGAAAGCTGATTTCTGTTAATCTGGTTTAAAGGGCCATTTTAGTTTAGAACTAGGCTTCATCTCGGTCCGGGAAACCGCCCCCCAATACATCTAAAAGTTCTAGCATGGTCGCAGTATTCCACTTCACGGATCATGCGTCCACTGAAAAACTGGTAGGAGCTAAAAACCGCTGGAACTTTTACCAGCGGTCGCGGGACGCACTCGTGCCTTTAATTGTGACGTACCATTCACGGACCAATTCTCAAAACAAGTCCGACTGAATCGGATTACGGATAACGTACTGTAGCAGTCAACTGTCTGCGCTGTTTTTATGATTAATAATAATTAAAGCAAATATACTGTTGATTACCCCTATAAGGTATCTTCATTCTCTTCAATGGCGTCTAGATCTCCGTCCTCCTCCCCAGACTCGGCGACGGGCTCCGGTACTGATCCAGCGCGGCCTGACACCGGAGAGCCGCTCGGCGGAGGATCCGATTCGGATTCAGATTTCGGTTTAGGGAAATTTGATTGTAGTGCTGGGGATGCAGCGCTTCGATTAGAAGGAGTCGATCTAGAGAATGAATTTGAAGCGGCAGCGGACCGGGTCAGAGATCTCGTCCAGACGGCCAGTAGAGAGCAGCTGCTGTATCTGTACGCCAGGTTCAAGCAGGTAAACCCAGCCTTAGTTGATGATACTGTGAAATCATAATACATTAGCATGACATCTTCTGCAAAGACGATACGAAGCGAGATTGTTTGGCATTTTATTTAATATATATATTTTTTTAAAGTGATGGCTAATATAAAGTTCCCCCAGTTTTTTAATGCACTAACAGTAACTGTAGTAAAAGTGTTGATACAAATTATATGGTTGCCATGGTAAGGTTTTGTAAAGGGTATGTATTTCTGACAGATGAAGGTGCCTGTTGGTTCTGGAGTATAAAACATCTGGCACTGAAACCAGTTATTTGGGCATTTGAAAGTAATTATTATTTAGTAGACATTGAATATATTAGTTGAGAAGTGGTGCTTATGTGATTGATGTATGTTTACGTCCAGTCTGCAACATGTCCGCAATTTATTACCTTTTTCTCTCTCCATTAAATTTTCTGTCACTCTCTACTGTCTGTGTAATAAAAGAAGAAGAAAAAAATACAGTAAATTAATTATAAGTAATTAAAAAAAGACGTACTCCACCTATGAAATAAAATAAAATATCCAAATAGATTTGGAGTCTAAAATATTTGACATCAGTACTATCTAAAAAAAATTACATTATTTGAGCGTTTGATATTATTATGTAAACTAAAAGTGTATGTTTGACAGGTCAAAGTTGGAAAGTGCAATACACCAAAACCTGGTTTCTTCGATTTCGAGGGTCAGAGAAAATGGTAAGTGCCTTAACAAGCCGCGCATTCCTTGATAAGTCTTGAATTTTCATTTGGGCTCGTTGCATTGTTGTCAGTTTGTGATTAGCACTATGAATATTGTTGGCTCTTATGACAAATGGCTTATGATTTCCCTCATTTATAAGGATAAAGTCGACTGCTCAATAAATTAATATAAATGTAAATTCACTTTGTGTCCAATAATGTGAGGGGGGGATCCAAATCTTTAGAGTCTTTAAAGTCCAACAGAGTGCTTCTTGTTCACAGGTCAGCATGGAAACAGCTGGGGGACATGAGTGCGGAGCAGGCCATGCAGGAGTATGTGTCCTGTGTATGTGCCCTGGATCCAGAAGGCAGCCAGAAGGTAAAGATTAAACCTACTGTAGGGGCAATTGCATGAGGGGATGGAAAACAAGATTCTTCTGGCTCTTTTGCTATTAAATAGTTTGACGTACTGATGTTTTGATATCCCACAAGTTCCAGTCCACCCACACAAGTTATTGAAAACAGATCTGCATTGTGCTGTTCTGCAGAGATTTTCACTTCTTAACTTGGAGATTCACTTTTTTTTGCTCTCAGATGAAGCATAGCACTAATTAGCAAATTTTTCATGCAATTAAACTATATTTATTGTAAGTGGATCTGCCTTTTGGTAAAACTATAGGCATTGTGCTGTAATGTTACTGAATAACATGTCCAGAAGAGGGCAGTCTCTGATTGTGCAGTTGTTCTGTTTATGCATCCTTCTCAAATATCCCATTGTTTTTACCAAGGTGCTAAGAATAATGCTCAAATTATATCAGAAATTGAGTTGCTACATTTCTGTGTCTTTTCTATTGGATCTGTAGATGATTCATGCACATTATATAATTCCTCTGAAATTATTATGCAGTCATGTTTAAGCAAAAGTTTATGTTGCTGCTATCCACTCCTGCTGAGTGGTTCACATCTGCATATGCTCTGTTGAGTCATGTTGCTTAAGTGGGTGTTGCGGGTTTAAGTCCAGCTTGCAATGTGTTTATTACCGTTTGCAATTTATTACCGTTTTCTATCTCCACTAATTTTCCTGTCACTCTCTACTGTCTGTGTAATAAAAGAGGGGAAAATATTAATTTACACAGACCAACTCCATCTATATATATATATATCAAATATATGAGTCAAGTTTAACTCAAACTCTTTTCCTTCATCTCTAATTTTCTCTTAGCTTTAGCTTTATTCTCTTTCTTTCTCTTTTGCTTTTTTTATTCTCTTCATATCTATCTTCCTTATGCCTTATTGCTTTTTACCCATAATCCCCATGTCAGAGCAGACACATCCCCTTCTCTGATACTACTGCAGGTAACGCAATCTGACTGCCATCCAGATGGGCACAAAAGCACATAAACAAATTCCCCACCTTACAGAATGAACTGATTGTGTTAGCGTGTTAAAAGAGGGCAGGAAGCTCCATTATGAGATAGAGAGAGAGCCGGGGAGGGAGGAGAGACAATCGCTTATTCATGACCTCCTGTGCACTTCTGTTGTTCCGTGCACCTGCTGTGGAGGAACAAAAGAAAAGTGCACAAATTGACGGTATTTTAATACAATCCTGCTATTCAAGCAGAAGTGCAGATGCAGCACTTTTCTGCTCAAAACGGTAATATTTTTATGTCATTGAATTAAAATTGCTGTATTATAGAGCTGGCTGCACAATGCAATATTAATCCATTCCTCAGTGGGTTTCACCAGCGGTTGAATACCAAGAGTCCTTTGTGTGCTCTCTCTTGCTGTTGCCAAATGATGTTCTGACTGAAAAAGGTTAGTAACGTGTGCAGCATCCTGCAAGTTTTCTGTCATGTTTGAGGTTGATGGAGGTGTACAGTACCTTTCTCTTCTAACCTAAACTGTTTCTGAGAGTGGCTCCTTTGGGCTACTGTGTTATTTTGTTTTCATAAACTTTCATGTTCCGTTTGTTCGCCAGGTGTATATATTTTTTTACATTGTTTAAAGGAATGGTTCACACAAAATTTGAAATTTGCTGAAAATGTACTCACCCTCAGGCCATCCAAGATGTAGATGAGTTTGTTTATCGCAATAGGTTTGGAGAAATTTAACATTACATCACTTGCTTACCAATGGATCCAAATGGATTCAAACAGCTGATAGACAGCATCACAATAATCCACAATTAATCTACATGACTCCAGGTCATCAGTTAATGGCTTGTGATGTGAAAAGCTGTGTGTTTGTTATAAACAAATACATCATTAAAGAAATAGTTCACCCAAAAATGAAAATTACCCCATGATTTACTCACCCTCAAGCCATCCTAGGTGTATATGACTTTCTTCTTTCAATCCGTTGCTTCTGGTTAAAATAGTCCTCTATCCATAATATTGCTTTCTCTAGTGAAAAAGTTGTCTGAATCAGGATATTCGCCTTAATGATAGTTTTGTTTCTTACAAACACACAGTTTTTCACTGCGTGTGGATTACGTGTGGATTCTTGTGATGTTTTTATCAGCTGTTTGGACTCTCATTCTGACGGCACCCATTCAATGCAGAGGATCCATTGGAGAGCAAGTGATATAATGATACATTTCTCCAAATCTCTTCCGATGAAGAAACAAACTCATCTACATCTTGGCTGACTTGAGAGTGAGTACATTTCTAACAAACATACATTTTTGTGCTAACTATTCCTTTAAAACCTTTAAATGGATCTCTAGGCTTCATAAATGAGCATTATAAAAAGTTCCCTTTTTTTCTTGGTGCCAGACATAATACTTGTGTCTTTCTTTCAGTCGTCAGAGCGAAGGGGAGGAGAGATGCGAACTGGATTTGGCGGGCCAGCGGTTAGCTCTCTATACCAAGAGGAAAAGATAAGGTAACAAATCCTGCTTATGAATATGAGTATTTTATCATAATTTGCAGTGATCACTCTTGCATCAGTGAGGCATAAATAATTTTCTTGATCATGGAACACACAGATACCTCACGCCCTGTAGCTTCTTCCCTTTAACCAGACAAATTAAGGGCTGCATTCACATGGTTTTACCTCTTAAATTAACAATATTAGTATGCATGCATGGGGGGTGAAGAGGCCTCAGGAATCGGTGTTTAATTACTTTTTTTATGATTATATCGATGATAAGAATGTAAAATGGATCCAGGCATGGATGGATGAAAGAATTATATAGAAGTATCAGTGCAACAGGGGTTAATTCCCCAAGTTGACGTGTCCCAGGAGAATGTGAGTCATTCATTGGGGACAGAAAAGTAAAGCAATTAACATCCCGTTCCCCCCTCCTCTCCTCCCATTTGTCGCTCGCTGAGCGGCCCATTTCGGGCGTGACCCAATCAGACTGCCATGCAGACTGCTTCGCTGCTTTCCAATTTCTAAGCTCGGTGATTGAGAGGCATCCAGCATATTCAAACCTCTCGTTAGCATTTTATTAGAGAGTCATAATGACTTCTGCGTTGCCGATTGCTACACCAGACGACCTGTAACTCCAAGGCCATCTCTCGTTTTTTTTTTTTTGCTTAAACTCACTTGGGAAACAACTGGCCAAATTGCATAATCCTGTGCTTCTGCAGGAGTTGTGAATAAGGAAGCTTTCTCCTCCAAAGAATGCATGATAGATGAGTTGTTCTGTGAGGATGCCTTGGAGAGAGATGGATCAGATTGATATGATCTGATTGATGGGAGCAGAGGTGTCAGTTTCAGAATATCGGCCTATTTTGGAGGGCAGTGTGTTTTGGACGAGATGTGTCATCTGTCCGTGTGTATATGTCAGCTCTGCCCATCACTGATTGATGGTGTTAAAGGGATAGTTCACCCCAAAATGAAAATTCTATCATCATTTCCTCACCCCATTGTTGTTCCAAACCTGTGTCTTACTTTCTTTTTTGGAATATAAAAGATGATATTTTGAAGAATGTTTGTAACCACTGGTTTCGGTTCTGATTTCCATTGTTTATACAGAAATACAGTGGAAGTCAATTACTTTTTATTATCTCTTTAACATGGCCTGGTGAGCATGAATGACTCCTGCTGTGCACTGAAGAATTGTTTATAATATTGTAATATCTGTTTTTTAATATTTGAAGATTTACACAGATTCACCTCAATAATCTGCATTTGAGTCTATGTGTGAAAACATCAACACAGATCTTTTGTTTGGTCTCTCACTAATCAGAAAATGTTGATCATACTGTGCGGAATGACCAGTGACCTTCCCAGCATGCTCAGCGGCATCACTGATGCCATGTCATTTATCAGTGGGCCATTAATCAGGTGTAAGCGTGTGCCTGTGTGTACTCGGGCTTTAGGAGCACAGGCCAGCATCAGTCTGACGAATGAGCAGTTTTATTTATTAGTTCCCCCTGGAAGAAGAATGATGCCCACATGGCACAGACACACTGGGTCACGGTAAGAAGACCACACGCTCACATATTCAGCCTTATTTACTACAAGTGAGATAAGATCAGGTTTACTGCACACATATATGGGCATAAGCCACTTTCCATGATAACTGTGCACTTTGGTGTACCATTGCTTTTTTTAAAGCACAAATTAGTTTTTTCATTTGTTGTTATATCTATTAGATTTGTTAGATAAACTATTTTATTATATAAATGTATGATGTAAGCAGAAGTCTTGACCTTCATGAATACAATAAATGAAATAATATGATTCTGATTGTCAAAATAGAAATGTAAGACGTAAGCATGAAAATTAGCTTTAAAGGTGCAGTAAGCGATTTCTGAGAAATGCTGTTGAAAGTGGATCGGACAGAGCACCAAAACACACTTGTAGCCAATCACCAGTAAGGGGCATGTCCAGTAGTGATGGGGGAGGTGCCTGTGTTGAATAGCATGTTCAGAAATTCGGGGGCGGAGGCAAGATAGCGGTGTGATTCTTTTGGGTAGGGCCGTGTTTATTTAGGTGATTTCAAATATCAACAGCATTTCTCAGAAATCGCTTACTGGACCTTTAAACAGTAGTTTTAAACAAAAAAATAGCTTGTTACATTTGTGACATAATCTGATGGTTAAATTCATGTGTTAAAAATTAGCTGAATTTAATTAATTCTAAATTTTAATTCTAGCTTTATTTTAATTTTATAAAATGTAACTTGAATTTTGAAAGCAACTAAATTTACGGCAAATTTACAACCTGGTTACCCATTCTAGTAGGGTTTTTTCCCCATTCAGATTTATCAATTTGATCAAATTTGCCTTTTTAACTTTCGTTTTGATTTTTTGAATTCAAGGCCAGTTTTTGTACCATATTTGTGGAAACTGCTATAAATGTTTTTGTCTTACTGCAAGAAATTGTACTTTCTGTAGATTTATTGATATTTTGTTCTGAATATGAAAATTAATCTTTTTGAGGTATATGAAATTTAAGCAAGAGGCTCTCAATGCTTGGCATAACATGGATCTTCAAGCATTTCTTCTGTCTCGCATTTACTTTTCAAATCAGTTCATTTTAGGTTGGCCAATCTGTCTATTTCCTGTATCTCTCAGGCACAGAGGTCCCATCCGCTGTCAGTCTCATCTGCCCTGCCCCTGTAATGAGAGTGAGGGGCGGCCACACAATAGTGCTCCAAATGCAATTAATCTGCCATCCTCCATGGGCAAGAGGGGCAGGGGTAAATCTCTTAATGAGATTTCTCCAACCAACTGTACCTCATCCCCTATAACCCTTTTTTTTTCTCTCTCTCGATGTCTCGCTCTGCCATGCCTGGCTTGGCCCAAATGCCACAAGGTGATTAGAGCGGAAAATAATTAAAACTGCTGTGGTTAGCGCCAGGCTCCTGAGAATGTACATACACAGAGGTAGATGGCGTGTGACCATGAGACGCCTGCCAGTAACATGATTTTTGCGGCACCCATCCACATCTGTTTAGCTTGGCATTATCTTCCTTCTTGGGTGATCACTCAGCAATTCACATTTACTAGGCCCAGAATTTCTAGTGACAGCACTGACCCTGGTTATGTAATATTTAAGATTAGACGATTGTTTCTTAATTTCCCTACTATGATTTAATGCTATTTCAGTTGATCTTTAATTGATTTCTATGAAATTTCGTCAAAGGTTTGGTGTGATCATTGCTTTACACTCTTTCTGAGTATTTTTCCTATGTTGTGTTTGACTTTAGGGAAGAGGACAAAAATATATTCGACTATTGCAGAGAGAACAACATCGAACACGTCAGCAAGGCCATCAGCTCCAAGAAAGTGGACGTGAATACAAGGGATGAAGAAGTAGGCTTTAAAAAATTTTTTTTGCACTTTTACAAGTTGTTTGAACTGAAATGTGTGTTGGCAGTGTGTGTACACAACCACTGTAAAATGATAAAAATCCACCCAGTGGTTTTTTGTTAATCTACTAACCCCGATCGACATAAATGCGTCTATGTTCGTGCGAATCATTCGTGATCTAGCTTCACCTACAGAAGAAGTGAGTGTTAGGCTTTTTTTAATGAATCTTTGCAAATCACCTTTCCTAATAATGTGCTAATTAGCAAGTTTCACGATTAATGCAGCTAAAGTAAACAGTCTCTAGGAGAACTGCTTCTAGGAGAATTAACACTACCATTGAGAAATTTTAACCAAACTATGTTACAGACTTTTCATTAAGACCCTAAAGAATCATATCAACTTGTGGAAAATGGGCATCCTATGACCCCTTTAAGAGATCAGCATTTCCTACACAACTAAAACTCCAAAGGTCACTGGAATCACCATCCATCCGCTTAACCCATTTTTATTCATGTATCATCGTGACCAACTGGCCCGTTTCATTTCTTTCAGCACTCCAATTCTGAAAGTGGGGAACCAGTTGGCTCACCATCAGGTCGGCCAGATGGCAGCCATTGTCAATCCACCATGGTTCATCTCACTAGTGCAGTTCAGCAGATTAACCTCTAGAGGGCACTAGTGATTTTTTAAATCTGTTGTGTATATATATATATATATATATATATATATATATATATATATATAGCAGATTTTAAAATTAACTTTAATATATATATACACATACACATGTATATATATTTTTCTGCCATCTTCCCATCTTCCGCTTGTGGTCAAGCTGTGCTACACGCTCAAGGTCAGAACTGTGAGGAATGAGGCCTTGCTTTCAGCCTGAAGTCCTAAACGCCGACAGTGTGGCTTTAACTCACTGCAGCATTAAGATGTGATGCATGCGCTCTGTTCTGAACATAATGCCATTTGATGTTTTCAGCAGAGGCTGTTGCCAGTGGTTTAATTTGGGCTGAGATGAGCTTCATGGCTGCCATTTGACCTCCTACAGCTCGGCCTATCTCTGCAGGGGTCAAATACATTACCCTTAATGTACAAGTGCAGCCGAGTACAGGGCAGTGGAGAAATAATCTCAATGATGATGACAATAGATCAGGATAAACTGGAAAACTTGGGAGTTATTTAGTGTGGGATGATAGTGGATGGTGACCAGAGGGGTGCTTGGACCCATGGCCATGCACAGAAGGTGGACATGTTTATTTAGGTTTCCCCGTGTGTTTTGCACGCTGACTGATCATGCTGTAGTTCCACATGACTCTATAATCTGAAAAATTGACAGTTTGATTATACTCCCTAATATTTCCGTAATTATGTTATGAAAAGTTTTTCATATTGATTTGATGTTTGTGAGTCTTTTCTTTTATTATTATCATTTACTACTACTACTACAACTTTTACTGTTGTAGTTATGTAATGGGGGGGATTAAGTATTTTAAATTTTTTAATAATTCAGTAATTTCATTTTTTGATGATGCTATACTACTACTACTACTAATAATAATGTTTTTATACATGATAAATAATAGGATAATAAATAATGTTTTTATAAATGATAAATAATTGGATAATAAATAATGTTTTTTGAATGTACAGTTGGGTCAAAATGGTTTACATTTATTATATGGCAATTTAAAACTATTAAAGACATTGTCTATATTAAACTCTTGTGTAAAAATTAAAATGTATTAAATTAAACACATTTGTTTTAATAATAATAATAATAATAATACCATAATGAAAAAATTGTATTAAAATAATATTTTCACTACTTGTCTCAGACTTGTGGCCCCCACTGTAATGGTAAGAACCATGATATTCATGGCCAACATTGGAATACCATTTAAGAACCACTATGTAAAAATGGACAAATTTCAAAGTACTGTAATATTACCATCTCATACCATCACTCTACCAGCACATAGTTTTTTTATAAAGGAATTTATTTCTGAATCAGATAATGTCAACTCAAAACAACAGCGATCTAACACATGCATTTATATCTGACATACTGAAGAACTTTATCTAAATTGTCAGTGTGAATTTAGGTGTTTTTTCTGCTGCTTTATGACATGCATTGTGTGTCATGTTTTTCCTGTCTTATAATGGCAATGTCTTAAATGCCCTGTGGACCACAGGTCCACACATGCCTCTGATAGGCATTAGCCCCTCCGCCTGAACAAAAGAGGGCTGGACTGATTTGTGCAAATGTCCCAAGAATTTCTTGCTTTCCTTTTCTATCTCTGTTTGCGCTGGAACAGCCCCATCAATTACAGGCAATTGAGCCGGCAGCTCTCCACCCTCTTTGGCAAGGACATTGTAAAGCAAGAGGTTTCCTATTCATCTGCACTGAGCCCTGCTCAATGTACCGCCCCGCAGTAGAGTCCATGCCTGTCACACTTAATCCAGAGCTCTCACTGGGGACAGGAAGGTGAAATCAGTGGGATTTCTACATCTTTACTGTTTCTAGAGCTCTTCCGCTTAGTTGGAAGGAAATTGAGGAAGATGATATAGGTTTTTCCATGTGTTAGTTATGTTTGCTGAGACATTGTCACCAAAAGGATGATTTTATCCCTTTCTCCATTCACATCTTGTTAGCATTTCTTAATTACTGAGTTAATTCATGTTCTATGAAATTGTTAGTTTCAATAACAATGTTCATAATATCAAAAATGGATCTGTTTGTGTCTTTATTTACAGCAAACTACTTAAGTACTACATTAATTATTAAAAATTTAATTAAATTCATATGCATATATATATATATATATATATATATATATATATATACATACACTAATGTTCAAAAGTTTGGGGTCTATAAGTATTTTTAATGTCTCTGAAGTGTCTTATGCTCACCAAGGCTGATTTATTTGCTGAAAAATACAATTAAAACACTAATATTGTGGAATATTATTACAATGTAAAATAACAGTTTTCTATTTGAATGAATTTTAAAATGTAATTAATTCCCGTTGTGGCAAAACATAATTTTCAGCTGCCAGATATTATTCTAATATGCTGATTTGGTGCTCAAGAAATATTTAAAGCAGTTGTGCTACTAAATATTTTTTTGGAATCTGATACTTGCTGAATAAAAGTAATAATTTCTTAAAAAAAACAAAAAGCATACTGACCTAATTATTAATATAGTCATATCTTTATAACTTAGTGACTTTTTACTTTGCAGTTGCGACTTTGTTTCTCATAATGGCAACTTTTATTATTTTATACCTAATCTCACAATTAGGCCTATCTTTTTAATTTTTTACTCCAAGGCAGAAACAGGCTATGATAAAATGACATATGAAATGGAAAAACATGTAGCAGTAGCCTCCTCACTACTTTTTAAACCGCTATCATGTAGGTTGTTACTTGTTTCTTCTAATTACATGTTTGACAAAAACATAGTTGGTAACACTCAGTTTTGGTAAATGATGTGATATAATACAAATGATGTAATAATAATACGATGGTGCTCTAATATATTCCATGGTACTGAACAATTACCATATTCATGTGCAATTCTTTTCTATTTACATGGTGCTACAGTAATACCATGTCTAGAAGCCATGTCCAAAAAGCCATTGTAGTACAATTTGCTAGTGAAGGGATCCAGAGAATGGTGTGTCTTGGGAGAAGAGTAGAAGAAAAGAAAAATGTTTGGCTATATCTCTGATGAAAATTTGACAAAGCGTCCAGGGGACACCCTCCTCTCCAAAAAAGAAAAAACTCTTGTGATGTAAGGCTTCAGACTCCCTCATAAATATCAATTTTAACATGCAGCAGTGGGGATCAATATAATTTCAGCCATGGAATACGACTTAAGGAGTTGGCTTTATCTAATTGGCCTTCACTGAAAAATGAACTCTGCAGCCTTGATAGGGACAAGCGAATTCAGGCCTGGGGGGCGGCGCTGGTGATCAAGGGTCTGCTCTCTTTTTGTCCCCAGAATCACATCAATCACTGCTAAAGAGTCTCCCGTCCCACTGCAATTTCTTTCTGGAGCGCCCATGATCTTTCCCTCCCACAATGCCCTTCTCTCTCGCCTGCACGGTGGCCAGAGAAGAACTCTTCCTGTCAGCACGTCGTTAAATAGTTGGGTCTAAAGGCTCTGAGTTATAAATTGTTGTGCATAATTAATTTTTTCTGGAGGAGAGAAATCTATTGTGAAGTTAACTTTATAGAGGTCCGCATAACAAAAGGGAATAAATGAATGTGTTAGAGGTGAAGAGGGATTCATCCATCTGAAGGAGTCGACCCGTAAATTGTGTGGTCTGTAGACACGTCTATGGTTTTGGGTTGCAGAGATCCTTCGCAAATATGGGATGTTATTGAATATTCTACACGCCTCTTGGCTGGTGCTCATTTCTATGCTCCGTATCAAAGCCAGAAAAGGGAGTTTATTAAATAATTGTATCTAAATCAGAGTAAGGGATTGAATTATGGGATTGAATGCCCTGGATTGACTAAAATACGTATTGTGCATTGTCTGAAGCAAAACCAAGCCGAAAAATTGAAACTTTTTTTATGATTGAAACTAATCATAAAATCAGATTAGATTTTGTATTTGCTTCCACCGTACGTTTTTTTTTTTTACTTTGTAAAGTTTCATCGTAATGAAGTATTTTTGTGTTTCAGGGCCGGGCTCTCCTGCACTGGGCATGTGACAGGGGCCACAAAGACCTGGTGTCTCTACTCTTGCAGAACAATGCTGATATTAATAGCCAGGTGAGTCTGTAAATGTACATTAAGACATTCTGGCTGATTAACGATGACAAGATCATTTTTATGTTATAGCTGATAACTGATATGAAGGCAAATATTTAGTCCTTCAACAAACACAGATTGACTAACTTAATTGCAAAATGGATTGCTGTGAACTGTAGACAAGTAATGGGTTTTCGCTTAATGGTATGGAATAAAACAAACAATATATTGGTATTGAATATTTAATTGTGCATGTTAATTTTCTATATTTTTACATCTAGATTACCTTTGCATCATTTAAATCTCAATTAATGTTTTAAAAATGGTAATAATTAGGTATAATAACAGAGTATGGTTACTGATTTTATAGATATAAATATGCATTCATTTATTTATTTATATTTATATTTTTGGTTCACAAGTTTAGTGTCATTAAGATGTTTTTAAAATAAGTTTCTTAAGCTCACCAAGGCTGCATTTATTTGATCCAAAATACAGTAAAAATATTATATTCAAATTAAGTCTCTTATGCTTTTTTTATTATTATTGCTCAAGAAACATTTCTTATTATTATCAGTGTTGAAAACACATTGTTTTTGCCTATTTACCTATTATTTTTTATGGAAACTGTGATAGGCTACCATTTAAAAGTTTGGGGTAAGAAAGAAAAAAAAGGAAATTAACACTTTTATAAATTTTTATTCAAAATGGATTGCTGTGAACTGTTAGACAAGTAATGAGTTTAGGTTCAATTAAATGAAATAAAAGTGCATGTTAATTTTCTATATTTTTACATTTAGATTACCTTTGCATCATTTAAATCTCAATTAATGTTTTAAAAATGGTAATAATTAGGTATAATAACAGAGTATGGTTACTGATTTTATAGATATAAATATGCATTCATTTATTTATTTAGATTTATATTTTTGGTTCACAAGTTTTGTGTCATTAAGATGTTTTTAAAAGAAGTTTCTTAAGCTCACCAAGGCTGCATTTATTTGATCCAAAATACAGTAAAAATATTATATTCAAATTAAGTCTCTTATGCTTTTTTTATTATTATTGCTCAAGAAACATTTCTTATTATTATCAGTGTTGAAAACACATTGTTTTTGCCTATTTACCTATTATTTTTTATGGAAACTGTGATAGGCTACCATTTAAAAGTTTGGGGTAAGAAAGAAAGAAAAAAGGAAATTAACACTTTTATAAATTTTTATTCAAAATGGATTGCTGTGAACTGTTAGACAAGTAATGAGTTTAGGTTCAATTAAATGAAATAAAACAAAAATATAAACTTCTGAGATTCATTTAATTAATTAGATTAATTAATCTGCATGCCATGCAATTAATTTCTTGAAATTTTTTTTTTTATTTGAAAGTCCTAAAATTTGACCAATACTGGGTCCAATATGGTGACAAATATATTGTGTATTCTGGGTGCACCATATTTTGGTTATAGGTCGATATAAGAGTTTTCTTTTCTTTTCTTTTTTTTATTGTATCAGTTGATAATGAATATTTAATTGTGCATGCTCATGTCCTATATTTTTACATTCAGATTACCTTTGCTGTCATCTTAATCTAAATAATGCAAATAAAGTGAATTTCACTTTAAAAACCCTGATAATTCAATAGCGGTCTTAAATGTAATCTTCAGCAAATCTCAAAATTGAGCGAAATACTGTGAACTTCTAAATATTTTGTGGAGAAGTACATATTTTACTTTTTGATCCCAGAGCTGAGAGACCCTCATCCTTACTAATCTGAGAGAACTGTGAACTGGGAAGTCCTGCTGCCATCCTCCATCCCTGAGCTTAGCAGCGTCTGTATTTTAATCATTACGGGGATATCGTATCAGCGTATCTCAGTGGGTACTAAGCAACACACTATAAGCAGGTAGCTGTATTTTAAAAAACACTACAGGTCATAATGGCAGATTTAGCTTTGTTTTAAGCTGACTGGCTGAATACTGCATTGGGAAATTAATACGGTGAAGTACAGTTATGCGGTCACTAGCTTGATCTGATTCTCTCTAAGACAAATCAATTGGAAGTAATCAGCCAAATTGTTTGCATTATACAACCCATATAATCAGAACATTTGCAAATGACTCTTTTTTTTTAAATGATTTGATTTATTTATTTTTTGGTGTCTGTGGACCTTAATTGTGTGGGTGGAGAGCAAATGCTTGGCCTAGATGACAATCAACACTGTTCTATTGTTGTATTTTAACAGTTAGACTAATGTGAAATCCCCACTAGAGCTTCAATAGAGAACATAGCATCATATTATATGTAACAGACATTTTATCACCTGCTCTGTATAGCATATATAATCATATGAAGTTCTTGTGTACATAATAACAGGTCGTTGCACACACACACACACACACACACATATATATACGTATATAGATATATATAATAAAATGTATCATTAAATATTTTACGTGTTATAATATGTGAAAATAAATAAATGTATAATACATGTATATTTTGGAGCCAAGCATTGTATTTCCTTGGAAATACATTTTTTACTTGACTTTACTTTGGATGTAAATTGGCCTGTTTTTGTCGCTTTTTTGGATCAAAGGTGGTTCCCCAACAGCCATGTATAATCGACAGACTTCCTTCAAAGTTCTGTTCTGGGTTACTGCACTGACCAGCAGAAGGTGAATATTGCTGGACTACAGCAGGAGAATTATTGAGGGCAGATTTATTAAGTAGCGTTCAGGTGGCATGAGAGAAAATATGGCTGTGTTAAATCATGGTACTGCTCCTGCCAAAATTATTATCCTATGTTAATACTTTCAGGAAGTGTGATTTGATAGCAATATAAAACTTCATAGCCACTCATTAGGTTCAAGTGTGAGCCATGACTGCATTTGAAAAGCGCACAAAGAAAACACCAATAGCTTCGATGTATTTTCTTATATATAAATGTTTTCTGATACTTATACAAGACTAAAGGTAGAACATTATAAATGAAAAATATTACAATAGACCAACAGTGAATAATGGAGAACCATGAACTGTGGGCGAGGGCAGCGTTTTCACGCATCTGTCTTGTGATCCGATTTCAGCTTAGTGTTAAATAAAGATAAAAGTGGTTTATATTTTTAATTTGTTGATTGAAATAGGGGGAAGGGAGGGGAAAAAATGCTATTATGTCTTCAATGAAAATTGTATTGCAATTAATCAGATGATGGGTGCGGTGGTTGTGGAGAGTGTGGTAGTTTGAATATCGTGGTGTTTTGGTGTAATCCTGGATCAAGGGGAACCACAATAGGAGTAAAAAGTCCCCTTGTTCTCTCAGATTAGCTCATATGCCACCTGTCAACAGCCACCTGGACAACATCACAGCGCCAACATATATTCAGTTCTCTCTGCATAAGAACTGGGACACATGGGAGAATTTGGGGGGACTCGTTTTTCACGCTCATAGAATGCGTTTCATGTGTGGTAGAGTTAGATTTGTACTGGTAAAATCCGTGTTCATGAGTTCATGCATCTGTTGTTTTCAACTGCACTGCAGAGGAAGTAGAACACAGTCAACTATGAAACCCACACTGCGTGTGTGTTTGTGCATGTATGTTTATGTGTGCTACTGGCATGTGGCGTGACGCATCAAAACTAATCGATGAAGCTGTCTATAATGAAAGCATCCATTGTGCTTTTGTCACGACATGCCTTTATTTTTTTTAAATATCTGAAATCTGATTTATATTTATACAAATATGTTTTGATGGTTTTGCATGGAATTATTATTATAATTTTTTTTAGATAACTTCTAATCGTTAAAGGCCAGCTTGTGATTGAAATTTTTTTGTGTTTGGCTACCTTGCCTTAATTTTTAACCATATACTGATAAGATGTTTCACCAAGGCTGCATTCATTTGCTAAAAAATACAGTAAAAACTGTAATATTGTGAAATATTAGTACAATTTAAAATAACTTTTCCTTTATTCCTTTGATGGCAAAGCTGAATTTTCAGCAGCCATTACTACAGTCCTCAGTGTCACATGATCCTTCAGAAATCATTCTAATATGCTGATTTGCAGCTTAAGAAACAGCTCTTATTATTATCAATGTTAGAAACAGTTGTGATGCTTAAGATTTTTGTGGAAATTGTGATCTCTTTCAGTATTCTATACATTTAAAAGAACCGCATTTGTCACTTTTGATCAATTTAAATCTTTGCTGAATAAAAGTATTAATTTATTTTTAAAAACTTTTGAATGGTAGTCTACATATGTTGTAGTAGTACCTCAAGCTCACAGCTGATTGGTCCATGTTAGTGAGGCTTTAGAGGTGACGTGGTGCAACTTTGACACTTCCAGTGTAAACACCTTCACGCTGCTGATGCTGATAAAGGATCCAGTTTTCTGTAAATACCAAACAGAACACAAACACTATTTATCAGAGATTTGATTCATATAGGTGTTGATCAAGCTCAACCTGTGTTACTGCAATCTTGCACCTACCAGCTGTATTTTCAGTTTTAAAATGGATGTATACAAACTCACAAATTTCTAAACTGTTCTTTATTCAATCAGGGGCAGATGTTTTGCAAGCCCATAACACTTTTGGTGAAACTTCTGTGAAATCGTTTTGATTCGCATTCTAGATAATGTATATTTTTCTGCATTGCTTGGAAGGCAGCATTGTAGTGACATTCTTTTAGTATTCAAATTAAGTACGCTGTAAAAAAAAGTGATTTTTCAAAGTTGTACGTACAAGAAAATATTTCTACTTCAAAATTGTATGTTTAATTCAATGTGTTACTTGCTGTTTCTTTTTAATTAATTGTTCAATTTATTAGCAATTTCTGAGTGAAAATTATTTCTACAAATATTAAAAATAGTCTGTCCCAAGTATAAACCTTCCACAATTAATTTAGCTTGAATTGCTTTATGTACAGGCTAAGTTCAAACATTGTTTTGTAGATAATTTCAGCCTTTGACATAAAACTTGGTACACTGTTTAAAATCAATTAATAAATAAAAACATACAAAAAGATATGTTTTACAGAATCATTTCAGTCTTTCTACTTCAAAAATTCACTTTTAATTCAGTGTGTTACTTGCCGTTTCTTTGTAATTGTGAAATTTATTAGCAATTTCTGAGTGAAAATTGTTTATACACCAATTTTTTTCTCAGTGTAAAATGGCAATTTCAGTATGCTTTTTAATTTTTTATTGTAAAGTTATACTTTCTAAGAAATTTGAGACTGAAGATTCAAAATTCTTGGCATCCTCATTGATAGAATGTTTAATCCATCTAAGCATCCAAAACAGCCCGTGACAGACCATAAATTATGCAAGCTAAATTGCAGTTGGTCTACCTTCTTAAGTCTGTTTGCATACTGATTTGTGATTGGTCATTAATTAATAATAATTTATATTTTTTTGCTGCCTCGAAAGTGCATTACGTTCTGGAAATGCAAGCTTTTTCATAGTCAAGTTTGGTATTTTAACTCATTTGCCACTTGCCATTTAGATGTATTGTGGACTTGAAAGTTCAAGTTTAATGCAGTTTTAAAATTGAGCTAATGTTTTCATTCTTTTTTTTCTATTGTTAATTCTCTGTCTTTCTCTCTCATCTTTCTTCTTCCTCTCTCTCTGTGTGCGTTTTCTTATGAAAACAACACGAGTAGCCAGCAGTAGAGGGTGAATCCCAGAGCCACTGTGTCTAATTAATCCACTCCCCTTCTTGCACGGCTGCACTGGCCACGCGCTCTCAGTCCATCAGATTGAAATTCATAACTTAATTGAGGTCAGAGCCTGGAGCCGAGAGAACAAAAGGCCCTGGCGAGAACCAGGTAGATCAATAGTGATAAATATCTGCCTGGGCTACTAGTAGTTCATGGTGAGGAATTGTTTGGGACAGAGCAGGGATGCTGTTTATTTACAGGTAATTTAGTGGCGTTGTGGAAATGGAGAGATAATTGAAGCTTTTGCATTTGTGCAGTAGGTTCCTGATAGCAGTTTTAAGGGTTTGACTGGTTTTACAAAATGTCACCAGTTGCATAATTTTATTTTAAAAAGATGCATGAAATGATTTAGTTGGAAGACGTACACATTAGGTAGGTTTAAAAAAAATGGTTGTGTTTCTCAAGTTCTGGCTACACACTTTCTTAATCCCAGCAACTGTTTAAAATTCCCTGTTGAGAACATTCTTACACATTCAGGTCCTTCTGCTGCTGCCACAGGTCCACTATAACAAATGGTTTTATCCTCCAGGTCATAACAAATACCCAAGGCAATCTGTCATAAGATTGGCGAGGAGAGGCGCCCAATCGCCAGCTGCATGAGAATGGGGCTCAATGGTTGGAGGGTTTAGCCGCACGGGGTGAAACACACACTTACAGCTCATTCAGAAGAGTTTTGCTTCTGATCTGAGGCTGGTTTGCTGTTCAAATTCTAATCATTGTAGGGTAACATATGAAACTGTGAGCAGCACTACAGGGCAGTCAGTGATTTTGGTTTCTCTAGTTTTGATTGCTAGTTCGGCGAGTATTGTGAAGCCCAATTCATTTTAGTGAAAGCAAAAAACTGTTTCCATGTTTTTGTGCCGTTTATCACTTTGTTTTTCAAGTAGGTGAAATAGATTTAATCAAATGTTGTTTTGTTTGTTTATGGTTCATGTTTGACTCCCTTGCAGACAAGTGATTTACAAATGCTTTGCGAATCGTTTCAAGCTTATTATTAACTTTTATGTTTGGCATTGTATTTGCTTTCATCATGCATTTCCTTGGACGTCCAACCTGTGACCTTGGTGTTCCTAGTGCTATGCTTTGCTCTTAGAGCTACAAGAATCCTGTAAGCATTCGCATAATTGTCATTCTTTTCACCTCCTTTTTATGTAAAAGAGGTTTATTACAGAATTCATTTTATTATTATAGTGTATTATTCACAAAAGTTTCACTTTTTTTCCTGTCACATTTAAAGCCAGAAAATGAAGATTCTGTCATCGTTTACTCACCCTTGTGTCGTTCCAAACCGGCATGCCTTTCTTTCTTCCGTAGAACTTAAAAGAAAATATTTCAAAGAAAATTGGGAACCGAAACTGGTTGGTTATCAACATTCTTCAAGATATCTTCTTTTATGTTTCACAGAAGAAAGAATGTCATACAGGTTTGGAACGACGTGAGGGTGCGTAAATGATGTCTGAATTTTCCATTTATGGGTGGAGTATCCCTTTAACATTGTTTTGTTTAAATGATTGAATGTTTGTAGCAGCGACAATTATCAAGTTATGATTATTACTGGATGGAGAAAAACATTATAACCAGTCCATGTTTATATCGCATTGTAAGTGAATAAGTGAAAAACTACTTTACTTTAAAGAGCTGATACAGCTCAAAAAGTAGAAATTTGTATTGCAGTCTGTATTGGATCAAGCGCTATATAAATAAAGGTGACTTGACTTGACTAGCAACACCGAGGTCATGGGTTTGATACCAAAAAAAAGTCACTTTTTGGATAAAAGCATCTGAAAAATACACATGTAAATGTGTTAAAGAACAAAAACACTGGCACATTGCTGCATTAAAGTACCCCAGACTGGCCTGCAAAATGCCCTGCCCCAAAATCACGCAATTCCGCACATATTTTTGCGGCATCTCCTGATTTGCATAATTCCTTCAGTCAATCGTGTGCTAAAATGCAGAAAGCACGTGAAAATAAACGACGCTATCAGCAGGTTCAATTCAGTCTCAGCGAAGTGTTTCATTCTAGCCGCAGGCAGCTAAACTCCTCTGATGAAAAGCCTCTCCAGAACCATCTGTTTCTCCCTCTTCCTGCCGCCTTGCCACAATACGTACACTCAACAGTTTTCTTTCTGTTTTCAAACCATCCACATAAATTGTGAAGGACATTAAAGCTGTCCACAGCTGTGTGCTGAGAAAGAGGGAGAGAGAGAGAGAGATTGAGCATATTTCCCAGCAGGGGCAAAACTTGCCCTGTGGTTTATTAGTTTTTCCCCCCACAGCGATTTAGCTGCGCCTGCAACATTGATTTTCATATTAGAGCGGTTTATGCATTTATTTATTTTATGTATTTCTTTTTGAACTGCTCTGATGATCCTGGACTTGCCCATGGTAATTCTCCACCACTCTTGGCTCATGCGAAATTGCTTAATGGATCCTAAGACGTCCCTTGGGGTGGACGCAGACACTGACAAGAGGGGGGCGGGACTGAATTCCACGAATGTGTTTTGTTTTCATTTGCGCTTCTTTTTAAATGTTCTGCGTTTACCCAAGGACTGTCAATGGGAAAAGAGAGTCACTAATTCAAAAGAACAAAAACAAACCCCAGACAATGATTTAATGCAGTTGTTAGGAAGGCGTGAGTGCTGGTTATGCAGCTGATTAACATACGTATGCTGTTGTGCATTAGAGAGAAGAGAGGTGAACGCTGTTCTGCCTCGAGGATTGACTGTAAAAGAAAAAAAAAATCAATCAGTCATGCTGCTACTAATCAATCTCCCTCTGAATATCACAGCCAACTTAAACAGCCTTGTCCTCCATAAGTGTTTCCTTGGAAACAATGTCTACGCCTTTCCATATCTCTCCTTATCTCTCTCGTTTTGTGTTTTTTTTTTACTTCTAAGACAAGCAAGACATCCGCATACAAATAATGTCAGTGTTTTTAATTTCAATTTAGGTGCATATTTATTCTCAGGAATAAGGATTTAGTAAAGTAAGATTTATTTATTTTATGCAATGGCAGCAACAGTAGTATGCTAACAATTGACCAGTGTTCAATAAATAATTACACTGCAATAATTTCATCCATTAAATAATATATTTTATTATCCAAACTGTGAGTAAAACTGTTCATACTGTATATAGACTCATTCTGCATTAATACAGAATTGATGTGCGTTAATTTTGTGCATTGTGTTTAGAATTGATTGCGGTGTGATGGATGCCCTCAGTCGAGATGCTTGAGTGTTTTGAGATGGTACTGTGAGGGGAAAAGCCTGACCTTATCTTTACAGAGGGACATTTTGGGATTGAGTGATATGCACTGACAGGCTAACCCTCACACACACAGACTGGCTGGCAAGGTTAACACACTGCACACAGAGGTGAAATAGATTCAATTAGGAGCGGTCCACCCACCTGATCCTTTTATCACAACTCTCGAACGAGAAAGTACCCTTGTGTGCACACTCCTATGGGTCAGTCCTACTATGCCGTATTTTCATGTGTCAATATGTTGGTTAAAATATGAAACTTTTTTTTAAGTAAAGTTTTCTCTAGTTTTCTTTAATAACACTATCACACGTAAATATAGGAGTGTTTGTTTTCTACTTGGGTTTGAGAAGTTTTTTTTTATTTTTCCGCAGGTGTTATGCACTTTATTAAGAATTATTTCAGGTGTTCCTTAATTTTTTCCTTTCTTTAATCGAAAATTAAACAAAACCATGTTAATTTTGAGAATATTGTTTTAAAGGTCCCATATTGTCAAAACTGAAATGTCCAGGCTTTTTTCACGATTACTGAGGTCTAGGGGCTATTTAACTACCATGTAAGTTTCAAAACAGTCGGTCCACAGTAAAATTCACGCAGCCTGCTTAAAGTTCTAGCTATATTTTACGAATCATTGTGACTTCCGTAAAACGTTGACGTCAGAACTACTGTCACCACCCCGAGCACCGCCCACAGTCCCACTCTCCTTTTGCCAAACCCCCAGACAACATCGTGTCCATGCTTTTGCTGAGCAACAACAACACGGAAACATGTCGAAAAGGTTAACTTTAACCACGAAACCAGATCGGCCGACCTGTAACATTAGTATAGTAAAGACAAACTCTCCGTGTCCATCTAGTCATGATGATGTATATATATTTCAATTGCAGCAGGCAACTATTTTTACAGCTACATTATTGTTCCAGCCACAATTAATCACAACAATGTATATACAATTACAAATGATTATATATAAATCGTCAGTTTGTTGTTTTACATGCATGCACACAGACATAATTTCATACACGACATAGTCGTGAGATGCAAGAAACATAGACATATGGCAAGAAATCTGTAGACGCGCACATAACAACAAAAGACAATATTTTATTGAACCTTTTCTGATAAGAAATGTGCGCTGCAAACGCAAGCATTTTTGACGATCGTTTCTGTCCAGTCTGCTCGATTTATCGCGTTTAACCACAGCTGTCGTCGTTTTTCAGATTTCTAATTTGAGGCTGTATTACATCGATTCTGGCACCCAACATCACAACAAGATGATATTTTAAGCTCCTTATATAACCGAATCTGCGCTGGTTTGAATGAACCGCCTCCAGTTTCCCCTTTGTTTTGCTGCCTCCAGCTAGCACTGTGACGTCGGCTGACCCTAGTTAATTGTGGTTGACCTGGCCGTGCATCACTCAGAAAACAACAGGCCAATCAGAAGGAGAGGCTCATGAATATTAATTAGACAGACCAAAATCAACCTGTTCTCAGCAGAGCTCCTGAGAGAGGAGCTGTAAAAATATATTGAGATGGTTTTTGGTACTTATACCGCAAATATATATTCTTAAGGACATCAAAACCTCAAATAAAACTCCAGAAAGGTGTACAATATGGGACCTTTAATTGCTAATCTATTAAGGTCCTTAATTACATCATCCTTCAGGAAATTGCATAATTTATGGTGAGAAAACAGTACAAACATAAATAAGTATTTTAAAAAATCAAGTTAATGAATTCTTTGATATTTTGTGGTATTAATTGGTGTTTCTCACTTTAAAACTTTCTATCTGGATTGATTCATTTTATACTGTTAAAAAACATTAATATTGTGAAATATTATTTCATTATTATTATTATTATATTATTTTAAAATGTAATTTATTGCTGTGATGGCAAGCTGAGTTTTCAGTATCAATACTCCAGTCTTCAGTGTAACATGATCCTTTAGAAATCATTCTAATATGCTGATTTGCTGCTCAAGAAATGTTTCTTAATATTATCAAAGCTGAAATTATGAATGTTTAAGAAAATCAAGTTAAGTGCCTGGGAAAAAAGCATATTTCTTTTTATAAGTTTATTTTACTCTTTTATAGAAATATCTCCTTAAATTTTAGACCAGCTTATTCATTTTTTAACATTAATAAAGATGCTGCATAATAGCAATAACCATACATGTTTACATGCAACTGTTTCCTCTTCGCAACTTGAATATCTTCAGTTTAATATATGCAACAGATCATCAAGAACTTCTGTGCTGTAAAGGAACCCAGATATTCATAAATCTTGTATTATATCAGTGCAAGACCGTAGGTGTTATGATCATGCATACGGCTGCATTTTCTACATGCTCTGATTAATGGCACCTGCTCATCATAAGCGTATCTGCATATGAATGCCGTGTGGTTATATCGATTCACTCCTCTGTCTATCCCTCTCTCCTCCTCCTGTCTACTGCCAGGGTCATTAAAAAACCCCTGCGCTCCCTGAATACAGTCATCATAAATCATAATTGCATGTGCATTTTTCCCCATTTGTTTAATGTTTCTGTCCGGGACAGCAGAGGGAAAGAAAGCAAGCGAGAGAGGGAGATAAAGAGAGAAAGGGTGTTCCTGTGAGAGATTTAGTCGTACTAGATAAAGCTGTGATGGTGGTTCCCAGCACACCTACCATATGCCACAGGGAGCCGCCGGGTTGTGCTGGTTTGAAAACATGAAAGCTTTTAGTGACCTGGTGGGCAGCGTATGTATGCCAGCTCCCATTGAAGCCTACACAGATGGTGCAACTGTACAGTCGCTACCACAGACGCCGCAGAAACATTAAACATAGTCTAATCCGTTTTACTATTACATTTCACCTCATCTTCACTATTTCTCTTTTTTTCCTCACTTTATCCTGATACACTGTACTTATTCCACTAATCTCTTTTATATTGTTGTTTTTTCGCTTTCTTTCTTCCTGTGAAATTCCCCTCTGTGTTTGCATCAGAGGGCTGTTTTGAGGTATTCCTCTTTGGGTTAATCTGATTGGACTATGCTACCTGAATGGATTGAAATACACAGAATGACAGTGATGGGAAAGAGAAGTGTTCTGGTCATTGATGCCGGTCTGTGATGGCTTGTTGGTGTGACTAGAAGAATTTCGATTTTATAAGCTTGTATGCCAACCTGTATACGGTTGGTAAGATTGTTTAAATGTTATTTAAAGAAGTCTCATGCTCAGAAAAGCTGCATTTATTTAATCAGTTTAAACTAATAGTTTTTTATTTGAGTATATTTTTAAATGTAATGTATTCCTGTGATGGCAAAGCTGAATTTTCAGCAGCCATTACCCCAGTTTTCAGTGTCACATGATCCTTCAGAAATCATTCTAATATACTGATTTGGTGTTCATCTCTTGTTATTATCAATCTTAAAACACTTGTGCTGCTTAATAGGTTTTATTTTTGAATTTGTTTTATTATATGAATTTAACTTCCTGCTATTGTCAGCATAAAAACAAGAGTAGAAAAATGTGTTTAAATTTGGAATCACAGGTTCTCATCATGGACTATTGAACCCTACTGCTTTTTTCTGTCTTTCAATAATATAGTTTTCTATGATCCACATTGGGATGTGAATTGGTTTTTGCATACAATTATAAATATATATATTTATATATGTATTCTCTCACGTATGTGTCTGAGGGATATACTGTATGTGTTTTCTGCAACACAAGGAAACCTAGAGGTCTGTGAGTTTCTTTCCACGTAGCTTCCTGATTAGGATAAAGTTTGCTTGGGAAAAATGCTATGCTGGCTTCGTACTTGACTTTTCTGCTTCTCCCTTGAAAACCAAATAGAGGACAATCCATTTTATGCCTGATTCCATCAGACTGCTCTAGAGACATTAGTCTATGACCCCCTCACACGAGCATACACATAAATACATATAAGCATGCGCTCAAACATACATGAACACATATGCACTAACACACACAGAGCTGCATATAGAACTTGAAATACTCCATTTAAAAATGTATTTCATTTGCAACACTGGAAATTAGCCTGATATTTTTTATTTTATATTTAATTATTTGATTTAATATATTTTGATTTCTTACGAGTGAGTTGGATCAGATAGTGAAGTGTAAGTGTCTAGCATACATGTAAATTCCTTCTGTACTGTTTAAAGTGAATCCCAGGATTGAACCGTTAAAATATAAGATGATTTTGCAATTATTCTAAAACTATAAACATAAACTAGGTGTGGATAGACTGGCTTTAACATGTGTATGTCTATATCCATTTCCCATGAATCATAGTAGTTTATGTGATAGCCAACCTGTTTGTCTGCTGTCTCCATCCACACACTGCCTCTTGTCTCCATGCACTAGCTGTGAACCAGCGCTCTGGGCCGATGCAGATGTTGCATACAAGATTAATGAAAGAAGATTATGTTTTGTAAAGCCCTCACTGTTTAATTATGGATATATGTATTTATGTGCATCTCCATATACTGTATCGGCCATTCGCATAAACATCTGCCACTCTTTATTCTATCGAGAAGGAAAAAGAAGTTTGCTCATTTTTTTTCCTACAGTTTTTTTTTACAGTGCGTGTCATAACGCTAAAATATGTGCATTGACTGATTTCTATATTTAGAAATATATTTATAATATGATTTTATGTTACAATGTTTCCCTTACAAAGATGTGTTCTACCAGAATAACATAGTTAATAGTTATTGTTGCAACTGTAAAATCAAACCGTTTGCAAAAATTACTGTAGTAACTATGGTATTTTGGTGAGAACTATGGTCAACGCTAGGATGAGCGTCCTTATCTTCTCTTGCATCACAAGAAAATGTGAAAATTAAAATAAAATGTGTGCAAACAAAAAAAAGCGATGTCTTTTTTTTTAACAGTCTGTCGCATTTTATTTCGAGAGAAGTAACTGTATCAGAGAGGTGAGGAGAGAGACTGCATCAGTATTCTGTTCGTCTAGTGGGATTTTAACCAGCTAATCCAATCAGAGAGCCCCTGGAGTCGCTCTCTCGCCTCTCCATAAACAATAGCATCTGACTCTAGGATCATTTGAGAGCCCTGGCCCTGGTGCGGTGAAGATTTTTCTATTAGGAACAATGGGATCAGACTTTAGCAGCACCAGATTGACAAGGCCATCAGCCTTGGCTCACTGCTTTGGAGAAGAAATGTCACTCAGTTGCAGCTTAAAAGAACAAGGTTGTGAACGATAGCATCACTTTTGGATAATTGATAATGGCTATTCCAAAACACACTTTTTAAGGCATTTTAAGGCATTATAGGCTCTCCTGATGTGAAGTCTGTTTCAAAAAGTAATCCGCAAAATACCTTGTTTAGTAGCATCATGTTTCCCAGAATGCATTGCAACAAGCTCAGTGGGAAAAAAATCCATCCAAGATGGCGGACAGAGAAATGTTACTATACCGTATTTTCCAGAACATAAAAACACTTTTTTTTTTATCATCTGAAATGTACTGCGTCTTATATTCCAAAGCAACTGATATATTATATACTATTAACGTCAAGCACATGCGCATGAAGTACGTGAGTGCAAGTTTATTTGTACTGTGCATTTCCTACATGCCGGTTGTTTCACGTTCACTTAAAATTAGTTTTTGCTTTGTGTTTATAATTAAAGTTATTTATACAGAATGCCACTTAATATATGTAATTTATACTAATAGACTAATTTATATTCATTTATACTTGATTTTCAAATTTCTGTTCTATTCTGAATACTGTTAAAATTGTGGAGTGAAAGGAACTAAAATACAAGTTTGTAGGGTTTATAATGTTTGTAAAAAAAAAAAACTCTCAACAATGACATTTTGACCTGATGTGACTTCTAGTCAGGTGCGACGTTTCTGGAAAATATATTAAATATGCTTATATTTAACTCGGTACTGAAAAGTAACGTGTTAAATTCAGCATTAATTAAAATGCTCTATTTTATTCAATAGTTCTGTATTTTTTGCTTGTTAGTGTTGCACTGTAAGCCTTTCAACAAGTCTACTGTCAGATGCCTATTTAATCACTATGACTTGTAGAGTAAATCCTCTGTACATGAGTCTGTACTGTGGGCTAATGAAATTGTCTATGGAGGATAATGCAGGCTGATGTTGTGTCAGAGGTGCAAACGTGCGACATGCCATAAAAACCCTCTGTAGTTCTCATTGGGTTCTGATGATCTCCAACAACCACCCAGCCAAAACAATAATGCCATTTGTCATCATTATTAGGGTGAGAAGGCACATTGAAGTGGCAATTAAAATATAATTTAGCCCGACGACACTTGTCATCCGCAGAACTTCCCGACCCCTTGAGTGTTGCTTTCCACTGGATTTATATCCACACACACAGGATCCTTAATCCTTGCCTTAGATATGGCTTTCTCTGCATCGCACCTCTGATACCACAAGCTGTGGCAATTTGTCACCAGCACTCCAGGCAGATTGGGGCTATTGTATAAGCATCTATTGTTGTGTGATGCCCTCAGTCTCCGTGGCTAATGCATCGGACACGGTCCCTGCAGGGGACAATGAATAGATCATCCTAGACCTTTATACACATACAGCATGATGGCCTCATAGCCTCGTTGAGCACGCGGGTCAAAGGTTTGTTCATATTAAACTGGTTTATGTATCCACCTAAACAAAGTCCTCAAGCTCCTCTGATCCTGGTTACTCGTTCAAAAGTCGGTTTTGGAGGTTAAAGGATCTGATTGTTTATCTGACAGGAAATCAATGTTTAATCTGTGTTCTTAATCCTTTCAAAGTCAAAATCACCTGTTTTAGGCTGTATCATGTGGCGGTAGTTGAACTCAATAGGCAGGCCTTACACTTGATCATGTTTGTTTGTTTTATGGTTCTTTTTGGAGTCGAAGTCATTATGGATACAGATTAGAAAGTTTCTAAAGAGTTTCACAATAGTTGAGTAGTTGTACTGTTCGATGTCTTTTATAACTCCAAACATCTTTCTTTTCTCTCCCAGGATGATGAAGGACAGACCGCACTGCACTATGGTAAGAATAGAACTATGCTGTGGCAACCAAAGTTTAGCTTTATGTCACAGATGCTGTCTAATGAAAATAAAAGAATATAACAATTTCAGTTCGTTCCATAGTTTGTGAAAAGAAGCATTTGCAAATTAAAGTCCAAGGAGCACAACTTTACATGGGAATAAATGTTTTAAAACACTGTTTAAAAACTTTTGACTATTTGTTTCAACAAAAATATTGGGATAAAATCGCTTACAGATCTTATTTGTAACTGGTTGTATTCAATTTTCAACTTTTTCAACTTCTATTTTAACATGACTATGCAAAGTTGGTAAACACAGTGCATTTGACATAATATGCATTACTGTGAACACAATATTTTGTTCGTTTTTCCAAATTGAGCGACGAGACATTATTATACACTACTGTTCAAAAGTTTGGGGTCGGTAAGATTTTTTTAAAATGTTTTTTTTTAAAAGACGTCTTTTAAACTCCGCAAGGCTGCATTTATTTGATTAAAATACAGTGAATATTACTATTTAAAATAATATGAATAAATCTATTTGAACATGTTTTAATATGTAATGTATTCCTGTGATGTCAAAGCTGAATTTTCAGCATCATTACTCCAGTCTTCAGTGTCACATGATCCTTCAGAAATCATTCCAGTATGCTCAAGAAACATTCTTTATTATTATTATTATTATTATTAATGTTAAAAATAGTTGTGCTGCATAATTTTTCTGGAAACCGTGATGCACATTTTTTTCAGAATGGCATTTATTAGAAATAGAAATCTTTTGTAACCTTATAAATGTCTTTACTATCGATTACTTTACTATTTGATCCATTTTATGTGTCCTTGTTGAAAAAAAGTGTTAATTTCTTAAAAAAAAAAAGAAAAAGAAATTAACACTTTTTTTCTTAAATCTTCAAAAAGATTTTAAAATCTTTAAAAATCTTTAAAAAAAGATTTCTGAATGAATTTCTTTTGAGCTCACTTCAGAGGTTACAGGAGGAAGGTAGGTGTGTGTGAGCAGGGGTACATTTGTCCACAGCCACACGTGTGGTAAATAGAACCTGTAATAATCACCAGTTGTCCCAAAGGAAATCAACAGTGTTCCTCTGTCACGTGACACTACACATGGGTGGCCTCCAGGCCCTTGTTCTCTATGTGTGTGTGTGTGTGTGTGTGTGTGTTTGCCATCTGTCCTCTGGTTGGTCGCATGGCAGGGTGGACATCGACGATCGCTCCTTGGGGAGGGGGAGCAGAAAAATGATGGGGGGGATGGGATATAAAAAAGTGACTAATAAACATAAGCGATGAACTCAAGAGAGACGAATAGCACAGAATGAAAATTCATTTCCACCTCTCCCTGTGTGGGGCCATGCGGCTGACACATGATTAATTGAGGGGTTTACTGCACACTGTAAATTATTCTTCTTCTCTACGGCTCCCCAGAGGCGCGAGGGGCTTTACGGCCCAAGGACCCGTACGCGTGCCTAAAATAAAATACAGTAACAAAAAAAATGGACTATATGAATGTTTTCCTTTTCTGCTTCCTGCTTAAAGTGACAGTTAACCCAAAAATTAAAAATCTGTCATCATTTACTCAGCCTCATGTTACATAGACCTGTATGACTTTCTTTCCAAAAGAGATATTCCTTACAATGAGAGTAAATGGGGACTAAGTACAACCAAGGTCACCGGTCAGCATTCACTTTCATTGCATAGAAAAGAGCAGCTTGGACCTTCTACATCTACTTTTATTACACACAAGAAAGAAGGTCATATGAACATCATAAAGGTGAGTAAATGATGACTGATTGAAAAATGGCTTTAATTTTTTTGGGGAAATATTCCTTTATGAGGTTTTGTGCTTACATTACTTTTTCTTGCTAGTGGAGCTTGCTAAGGCAGTAATCTTTATTAGTACATTTACATTTAATCATTTAGCAAACGCTTTTATCCAAAGCTTAGATATACAGAGAAGCAAAAGCTATTTATCGTACCTACTGTATATAACTATATTAACTGTAACACAATACTTAATTTCTTTTCTTATTTTATTTTAGAATTAATTTAAATTCATTTTATTTGCATTTTAATTATATATATATATATATATAGGTAGTTGACAAATAGGCAGTAAAAAATGCTTATTTTGTAAAAGACCATTTTTGAAGAAGAAATGCACTAAATGTCACTAACTTTGTCAATTCTTTCATTGTTTTTTCTTAACATTTTCACTGAACTGTACCATACATTTGTTATGGTGTGACATAGCAAAAATTAAGAAAAAAACCTCTTAATAATATATAAATAGCATGAGAGAGTTTTATCTTCATTGTTAGACGCTTATTTTCATATAGTGTTATTTATTTAATATGAAATTATAATTAACATCATTTTTTCCCCATGACTTGTTGGACAATTTCAGGACAAATTTTGACAACAAGACAAACTTTTCTGTCATCTGTTAAAAACTGCAGAAAATTATACAATTTTAAGATGAGTGATATTTGTATCCCCCCTATTACAATACTCAACGTTTTTTTTATTTTTTTTATTTTTAGATATTTTGAGATTTTTATGTGTCACACCATGGGACGTTACGTCACACCAAAGTACAGAAATGGTAGTTATTACATTATTTCTATTTAATTTTGAAGATGTCAAAGGAGAAAGAAAGTTTAATTTTGATACAAACAATATCAACATGTTTTTTAAACAAAAATAATCATTTTCATCAACAAAAGTCAGTCTCTTAGTCAATCAGTATGTTACTGAAACTTTTCTAGCCCCCCTGACATGTGTGGCACAGCTAAATATGATTGATATTCAAACTATATTCATCAAGATGTGAATGACATTTTTAAAACTATATGGCTACTGTTTTTAAGGCATCATTTTGATTCTATTTACTTTCTGCATCTTTCTCTTAGGTGGATCCCTGTTAATTTTCTGTCTATATTTCCATGTCCTCTCTCTTCCAGTAATTTCTCTCCCTCAATTCTTTCTGTTTCAAAAACAAATGACCACATTTTATACTTATTTTTAAGACACTTTATAACAGTACAAGTTTTCTGCAGAAACATCCGAAAATAGTTTAATGTAATTATTGCTTTTAAGAACACTGTAAATTATCAAAAAACGCTTTTTAAAGAGACCTTGTCCTCTGGTGTGACATCTTTGTCCTGTGGAGTGACAGTACAGGCGTCACACCGGAGGACATTTTCTGTCACACCAAAGGACGTTTCAGCCTTTTTCTGTCAATTAATGACCTTGCTATTCCAAGCTAACCTGTCATTAGCGGTTAGCCAGACACATTTGCGTCATTTTCCATGATTATGTAGTTTAACATGCAGTTTTAATTAAAAAATTTAAGGGTGTCACACTAAAGGACAACAAAATGTAACACTTTTGTAGTGGTACCAAAAAAAGTTACATTTTGAACAATTCTGAGACAGAAATCGACCATGTGCACGTGTCATGGGCTTCACAGGGGGCTTCAGTAACATAATCATGAATGGGGTCCTTCAACTAATGTAATTTTGTTCTGGAATTGGCCAATTTAAAATCAGGATATGGTGTCAGACCATAGGACATGGTTTTCAGAGACAAAATATATATGTAACACTTTTGTAGTGGTACCAAAAAAAGTTACATTTTGAACAATTCTGAGACAGAAATCGACCATGTGCACATGTCATGGGCTTCACAGGGGGCTTCAGTAACATAATCATGAATGGGGTCCTTCAACTAATGTAATTTTGTTCTGGAATTGGCCAATTTAAAATCAGGATATGGTGTCAGACCATAGGACATGGTTTTCAGAGACAAAATATATAAAGTTCCTACGCTTTCAGAAATATATGAATGAAAAAAATTATTGCCATTTACTAAAATAGACACTTGTACAATTATGCCAGAGGTGTTTATTAACATATTTATGCTTTTCTTTTTAATTTATAAAAGTTGTAATTTACTGAACCATGCTTGAGACAGTCACACCATAGGACAATTCTAATAACACTGCAGCTTTTATAACAACAGGTCCATGTAGGACAAAGAAATGGTTAATGATTTACTGCATTTTAAATAACAACGATATTAATTATATTCATTTTTATCTTGTGGGACAGTGAAAATGCCATGTCACGTCAACAACCCATATACAGTATATATATATATATATATATATATTTCTTCTATTTTTTTTCTGCCATACAATAAGAAAAAAAACTTTCTTTGTTTACTTTCTATATTACTTTCTAATGTATAGTGGTTTCCAAAACAAATTTAAGCAGCACGACTGTTTAACAATAATAAGAAATGTTTCTTGAGCACCAAATCAGCATATTAGAATGATTTCTGAATGATCGTGTGACACTGAAGACTGGAGTAATAGCTGATGAAAATTCAGTTTTGCCATCACAGGAATTCATTTTAAAATATATTCAAATAGAAAACAGTTATTTTTTCTGTCAATTAATGACCTTGCTATTCCAAGCTAACCTGTCATTAGCGGTTAGCCAGACACATTTGCGTCATTTTCCATGATTATGTAGTTTAACATGCAGTTTTAATTAAAAAATTTAAGGGTGTCACACTAAAGGACAACAAAATGTAACACTTTTGTAGTGGTACCAAAAAAAGTTACATTTTGAACAATTCTGAGACAGAAATCGACCATGTGCACGTGTCATGGGCTTCACAGGGGGCTTCAGTAACATAATCATGAATGGGGTCCTTCAACTAATGTAATTTTGTTCTGGAATTGGCCAATTTAAAATCAGGATATGGTGTCAGACCATAGGACATGGTTTTCAGAGACAAAATATATAAAGTTCCTACGCTTTCAGAAATATATGAATGAAAAAAATTATTGCCATTTACTAAAATAGACACTTGTACAATTATGCCAGAGGTGTTTATTAACATATTTATGCTTTTCTTTTTAATTTATAAAAGTTGTAATTTACTGAACCATGCTTGAGACAGTCACACCATAGGACAATTCTAATAACACTGCAGCTTTTATAACAACAGGTCCATGTAGGACAAAGAAATGGTTAATGATTTACTGCATTTTAAATAACAACGATATTAATTATATTCATTTTTATCTTGTGGGACAGTGAAAATGCCATGTCACGTCAACAACCCATATACAGTATATATATATATATATATATATATTTCTTCTATTTTTTTTCTGCCATACAATAAGAAAAAAAACTTTCTTTGTTTACTTTCTATATTACTTTCTAATGTATAGTGGTTTCCAAAACAAATTTAAGCAGCACGACTGTTTAACAATAATAAGAAATGTTTCTTGAGCACCAAATCAGCATATTAGAATGATTTCTGAATGATCGTGTGACACTGAAGACTGGAGTAATAGCTGATGAAAATTCAGTTTTGCCATCACAGGAATTCATTTGAAAATATATTCAAATAGAAAACAGTTATTTTAAACTGTTATAATATATATATATATATATATATATATATATATATATATGATTAAAATTTTTAATCTAATTAATTGATATGATGAGCTTAAGAGACACTTAAAAGTCATACGAGCCCCAAACATTTAAACGGTAGTGTACACTGAAGTGGGACCTGATCCGTGTATAGAGACCAGATATCATAGAGACTTTGCCCTCTTGAGCTGGGCTCTCTTGACTTTGGCCAGTAAGCATCCATTTAGCAACCACATAGCAACATGCTCAGAACACTCTTGTACTTGCCTACTCTTTCTCCTTCTCCTCCTGTCTTATTCTTTCTCTTTCTCTTTTCCTCTCCCTTCCCTCATTCTCTCCTGGTCAGGGGTCTGAGGTTAAAAGCCACTCTTGTCCCTCAGGGTTTTCCTGCTGACATCAGCCACTCACCTAAGAGAAAGAGTAAGGAGAGCATTTCTCCCTCCTTTTTAAAAGAAGGCAGTAGTTGACAGAGACGTAAAAAAGCACTCAAGCTCAGAGGAATGTCCCTGCGTCAGCGTGGCAGGCAACACTAACAGGGTTACAGGAGTGCCGCCCCTAATGGGGTGCAAACTGCCAATGGGGCACAAATGCAAGCGTACTGCTCAACTACTGGTGCAGCTTGCACATTCAGTCTTCATACATACTGTAACAATTACTTTAAGTATACGGGTAAGAAAATAGGATTGAATTCATTTCTGTTCAAGGTGGCATGTTACCTAAGAACTGGTAGCAGTGTTATTTTAGTATCGGGATACTATTATAGTTTTTTATAATATTTTGAATTAGTTTTTATTTTGATATTCTGCTTTCATTTCCAGTTACAGTTACTTTACAGTTACTTTAAATTACAGTTTTAGTAGTTTTATATATTTGTGTTTTTTTAATTACTCTTATTTCAGTTTTAGTTATTTTAGTAAGTCAAGTTAAACTAAATGTTGCCTTGACAACTAGCTGAAATTTTATTTTATTTTATTTTATTTCAGTTAATGTTTGTTATTTTGTGAAATAGTAACAAATTTTGTTATATAACCATTTTTTATGGTTTTAGTATTAGTTAACTATAATAACCTTGACTGGTAGATGTTTAGTGTTAGAATCTAGAATTTTATTTAAATTATATTGTTAAAATTTAGGAAAATTTTAAGGAAAAATATTATTATTATTAATTCCTCAAATTTAGCACAAAATATTTTTATTATACAAATATTAAAATAATAAATCCATGTAACACATTTTATTAATTTTGATTTATTTTATTTAAATAGTTATGTTTGTTGCAATGAAACAACTATCAATAAATTAAGAATTATTGTGTTGTATCAGATCTGCTCAGCATCATTTTATCAGTTCAGCAGTGCACTTAAAAAAATACAATTTGCAGTTAGACGAAAAAGTACTTTTAGAATAATCAAAATGTAATGTTATTAAGTTTTCATAATTTTATTAGAATAAAGGAATACAATTTCACAAAAAGTTGACTTATTATGAAAATAAAGTCACAACATTTGCCCCTAAAGTGCTGTTCTAGCAGTGTGTCTGTCTCTGACTCCCTTGTTCAAAATACAACAAAATGCAAATATACCCAACCGAATTAATACTTCTTTCTTGTGTTCTCTCTCTTTCTCTAGCCTCAGCTTGTGAGTTTGCAGAAATCGTTGAGTTACTCCTGAAGGCCGGAGCTGACCCGTCAATCAAAGATCAAGAAGGTTCCCTTCCAGAGGAGGTGACAGAGTCTAGTGCCATCTCTTCTCTCCTGCGCCAGTACACTGCTCCTAAAGGCTAAATCTCACTCTGTGAAATCTTACTCCACAAAATCAAACCCAATCCACATGATCACCATCCAGTTAAAAGTTCATACAAACTGTGCTGCTCATCCAAATGGTACATGCCTGATGTCAAACTGACACTAGTTCTAGAACTACTATCATTGATTCCATTTGGCTGTGCAGCACAGATGTTATATTTTCAAACCGCTAAGTTCAGACAACCTGTCCTCCCCCGTCCTAGAATGGTACATTCCAATGAATGTGTTACTGTTGTTACTATTAAAGACACGGAATCTTACAATGGTGTCTCCTTTTTTACTTGCTTTCTAGAGGTTTTCTGCCATTATACGCTGTTCTTTTATTATAGCATGACCATATTCCAGCAAACATTTCTTTAGGAAGTCAATGCAGAATGGTTTTACTATGCATGAAATTCAGTGTTTTTCAACTGCTGTATTACAGCAAGTTTGACAATAAAATGTGAACAGTAGTGCTTCGGGATCATGGTAGATGTTAATCATTGTGCCGATTGTGATATAAATGATTTGAAACTGGGAGAAACGTTGAGGAATGGAAGTTTGATAAGCACACAAATTTTGTTCCTGATTTGATGGATATTAAAACCTCTTTTTGCTTCTCTGTTTAGGATCCAGACATTAAATACACAAATAGTTGCATAAATAAAAATTTGCCAAGACATAGATGAGTTTGTTTGTTCATCGGAACAGATTTTAAGAAATTTTGTATTGCATCGCTTGCTCACCAATGGATCCTCTAGTCTACAGTAAATTGGTGCCATCAGAATGAGAGTCCAAACAGCTGATAACAACATCACAAAAATCCACATCAATCCATCCATCAATTAACATCTTGTGAAGTGAAAAGCTGCATGTTTGTGAGAAATCCATCAAGGCGTTTTAACTTTAAACTGACACTTCTGGACAAAATCCAAAAAGAGTCCATAATCCATAAGAAGGCTTCCTCCAGTGAAATGTCCATCCCCTTTTGTCATCTCACATCAAAATCCACCGACATATTGTTTTGAACACATGGTTTAGAACTGTTTTGGTCTGTTTTCACTTGTAAACATTGCTTGATCTAAGCATATTTCTCTCCTGATTCAGACAAAAAAAATTCACTGGAGAAAGCAATGTTATAGATAGAAGACTTGTATTTTAGCAGAAAGAAAGTGTATGAAGATAAAAATGGCTTGATGAATTTTGTTACAAACTCAAAACCTTTTGCTTCATAAGATGTTAATTGACAGACTGAAGTCGTGTGGATTACTGGCTTCTGGACAAAATCCAAAAAGAGTCCATAATCCATAAGAAGGCTTCCTCCAGTGAAATGTCCATCCCCTTTTGTCATCTCACATCAAAATCCACCGACATATTGTTTTGAACACATGGTTTAGAACTGTTTTGGTCTGTTTTCACTTGTAAACATTGCTTGATCTGAGCATATTTCTCTCCTGATTCAGACAAAAAAAAAATTCACTGGAGAAAGCAACATTATAGATAGAAGACTTGTATTTTAGCAGAAAGCAAGAGTATGAAGATAAAAATGGCTTGATGAATTTGTTACAAACTCAAAACCTTTTGCTTCATAAGATGTTAATTGACAGACTGAAGTCGTGTGGATTACTGTTGGGACTCTCATTCTGACGGCACCTATTCACTGCAGAGGATCCATTTGGTAAATGGTCTAAATTTCTCCAAATCTGTTACAATGAAGAAACAAACTCATCTACATCTTGGATAGCCTGAGGTTGAGTACATTTTCAGCAAATTTCAATTTTTGGGTAGACTATTCCTTTCATTATTATTATTTCATTACATTTATATAGCGCTTTTCTAGGCACTCAAAGCGCTTTACATTGTCAGGGGTATCTCCTCATCCACCACCAGTGTGCAGCTGTTGGCCTCACTAACACCTCTTCCAGCAGCCACCTAGTTTTCCCAGGAGGTCTCCCATCCAGGTACTGACCAGGCTCAGCCCTGCTTAGCTTCAGTGGGCAACCAGTCTTGGGTGATATGGCTGCCGGGTAAATGTAGTAAATGTTCATAGTAAATGTAGGATAGCCTGAGGTTGAGTACATTTTCAGCAAATTAAAATTTTTGGGTAGACTATTCCTTTCATTATTATTTCATTACATTTATATAGCGCTTTTCTAGGCACTCAAAGCGCTTTACATTGTCAGGGGTATCTCCTCATCCACCACCAGTGTGCAGCTGTTGGCCTCACTAACACCTCTTCCAGCAGCCACCTAGTTTTCCCAGGAGGTCTCCCATCCAGGTACTGACCAGGCTCAGCCCTGCTTAGCTTCAGTGGGCAACCAGTCTTGGGTGATATGGCTGCCGGGTAAATGTAGTAAATGTTCATAGTAAATGTAGCACAATTCTTTATTACATTGGTTTTACTTAGAGGTCTCTGGAGGGTAAATAGCATGAAGTACATCTGATCAATGTCTTCATGCTGTAATTATTTCATTTTTGGCTTTTTGAATTTTTATGCTTTAAAACCACAAATACACAGGGTGACTTTAAGTGTTTCTGAACACTTTCCAAAGAGCCAATACATAGGAATCCTCAAACTTTGTTTTACCCAAAGTTCTACAGCTGATACACCGTTGTTCAAAAATAGTGGGATCACTATATCTTTAGAGTATGACGTATTGAATAAAAACTGAGCTCAAGTGGAGGAATGGGAAACATTAGCCGGGTCTGGGTCTGTAGAGCTGCATCCCTCCTCGAGAGCAAGATCGTCCATCTGTCTCTTTAGATATTCCATAGACAGGCTGGAATTATGGTATCGGTTTGTTTGTAAAGACTGTTTGTCCCTTATTCCGGTAATTTCCATAAATCCACTGGAGTTGGGGGAGGGTCAATGCCGCTGATGGCATCCTCCGTGGGCTTGTCTGCACGACAGTGACACTAAGCCCATTACGTTTCCATTATGTGCCTCAATTTCCCTCAGAGCTCTTCACTTTTGACACGGACTCCGCTAAAATCATGTCCCATATTGCTCAGCTTTCTTTACTTAACGTTTCTCCCATCCAGGTACTGACCAGGCTCAGCCCTGCTTAGCTTCAGTGGGCAACCAGTCTTGGGCTACAGGGTGATATGGCTGCCGGATAAATGTAGTAAATGTTCATAGTAAATGTATCACAATTCTTTATTACATTGGTTTTACTTAGAGGTCTCTGGAGGGTAAATAGCATGAAGTACATCTGATCAATGTCTTCATGCTGTTATTATTTCATTTTTGGCTTTTTGAATTTTTATGCTTTAAAACCACAAATACACTGGGTGACTTTAAGTGTTTATGAACACTTTCCAAAGAGCCAATACATAGGAATCCTCAAACTTTGTTTTACCCAAAGTTCTACAGCTGATACACCGTTGTTCAAAAATAGTGGGATCACTATATCTTTAGAGTATGACGTATTGAATAAAAACTGAGCTCAAGTGGAGGAATGGGAAACATTAGCCGGGTCTGGGTCTGTAGAGCTGCATCCCTCCTCGAGAGCAAGATCGTCCATCTGTCTCTTTAGATATTCCATAGACAGGCTGGAATTATGGTATCGGTTTGTTTGTAAAGACTGTTTGTCCCTTATTCCGGTAATTTCCATAAATCCACTGGAGTTGGGGGAGGGTCAATGCCGCTGATGGCATCCTCCGTGGGCTTGTCTGCACGACAGTGACACTAAGCCCATTACGTTTCCATTATGTGCCTCAATTTCCCTCAGAGCTCTTCACTTTTGACACGGACTCCGCTAAAATCATGTCCCATATTGCTCAGCTTTCTTTACTTAACGTTTATGCATTTTTACAAGTCGCCTCTCTGGATGCTTCCCTAACACCATTAGTGGCAGATGGTGGAGGTTTGTTACTCTCACTCTTTCTCTCTCTCACTGTCTGTCCCTTTCATTTTCTCTCTCTCTATTCAGCCAGTTGTCCAGCTTATAAATGGAATGGCATGTACTGGGCTACTGTTAATGCAATGCTTTACTTCACCCTCACTTAGAATTTGCCAGCCAGCAAAAATTGCTGAAAAATATCCCACTAATATCTCAAAAAAGAGGCTGTAGTAGGCTGTAGTGATGACGTATTTTTGTAGACCAATCCGAAAGTTAACATACCCTTGGTTACCTCGACAAAAACCCAATAGGATTGTGGATTCATTGGTTTTTGAATTATTGCAGAAAATAAGAACTGTGACCAACAAATGTTTATGATTCTTACACATTTTGTTAAAATGAACAACTTTTATGAATTTTGAGGCCTTAATACAGACGTAAAAAGCTAAATGTAGGCTATGAACAAACAACACCATGGTCGCATGACTTCAGCGTGGCGATCACTTCAAAAAAAATTTGAACGTTTGAGTTAGAACAGTTTGCAGGGGCGCAATCATAAAAACAACAAGACTGTGAAAGCAGCCTAGCGAGTAGATTAATTTTCCTGTTCGGTGTGATTACATTCAATGTCCCAGACAACCTCTGTAGTCCCATTTAGCCACTTGTTAAAGGGGTCATATGATGCGATTTCAATTTTTCCTTTCTCTTTGGAGTGTTACAAGCTCTTTGTGCATAAAGAAGATCTGTAAAGTTGCAAAGACTAAAGTCTTATGGAACAGTGGAGAACCTTCCCAGGAGTAACCAGCCGACCAAAATTACCCCAAGAGCACAGCGATGACTCATCCAAGAGGTCACAAAAAACCCCACAACAACATCCAAAGAACTGCAGGCCTCACTTGCTTCAGTTAAGGTCAGTGTTCATGTTATTCCGGTAATTTCCATAAATCCACTGGAGTTGGGGGAGGGTCACAATGCCGCTGATGGCATCCTCCGTGGGCTTGTCTGCACGACAGTGACACTAAGCCCATTACGTTTCCATTATGTGCCTCAATTTCCCTCAGAGCTCTTCACTTTTGACACGGACTCCGCTAAAATCATGTCCCATATTGCTCAGCTTTCTTTACTTAACGTTTATGCATTTTTACAAGTCGCCTCTCTGGATGCTTCCCTAACACCATTAGTGGCAGATGGTGGAGGTTTGTTACTCTCACTCTTTCTCTCTCTCACTGTCTGTCCCTTTCATTTTCTCTCTCTCTATTCAGCCAGTTGTCCAGCTTATAAATGGAATGGCATGTACTGGGCTACTGTTAATGCAATGCTTTACTTCACCCTCACTTAGAATTTGCCAGCCAGCAAAAATTGCTGAAAAATATCCCACTAATATCTCAAAAAAGAGGCTGTAGTAGGCTGTAGTGATGACGTATTTTTGTAGACCAATCCGAAAGTTAACATACCCTTGGTTACCTCGACAAAAACCCAATAGGATTGTGGATTCATTGGTTTTTGAATTATTGCAGAAAATAAGAACTGTGACCAACAAATGTTTATGATTCTTACACATTTTGTTAAAATGAACAACTTTTATGAATTTTGAGGCCTTAATACAGACGTAAAAAGCTAAATGTAGGCTATGAACAAACAACACCATGGTCGCATGACTTCAGCGTGGCGATCACTTCAAAAAAAATTTGAACGTTTGAGTTAGAACAGTTTGCAGGGGCGCAATCATAAAAACAACAAGACTGTGAAAGCAGCCTAGCGAGTAGATTAATTTTCCTGTTCGGTGTGATTACATTCAATGTCCCAGACAACCTCTGTAGTCCCATTTAGCCACTTGTTAAAGGTTTTACTTTTGTATTAACCATAAACCCATTCAAAAACCCACTGACTTCAAGGTGATGGAACCGGAAGTGCTAAAATGCAAGCTCACAGGTTTTTGCTTACAAAAACACGTCATCCCTTCAGCACTCAATAAGTAATTGCGTCCCAAATGGCGCACTATACACTATGCACTTATACACTATATGCATGTAGGCTACTCAGCTATGTAGTGTATAAAATAAGTAAGTGAATTGAGACGCCTCTAGTAATTGTTCTGAGAATGTTTCTATGGATGACAGTGAATATTATAAAACCACTGGATGGTACATTGACCAATCAGAATCAAGTATTCCAGAGAGCTGAGTAATAAACACGAGTTCCAGTCAATCAAAGGCCTAGGTCGTTCTGATTGAGTAGGTCATTAACTTGAGCTTCTTTATTACATCAAATGCAAATGAGAATACTGCCCACTACATCTCTAAAGTTACAGTAATACTAACATGTGACCGTTTGTCCTTGCAAAATGACCCTTTCTTTCTTTGTATGGCTGTTGAATTAAAATGCCTAACAGGATGTCAGTGAACGCCATCAAACACAAGAGAAAAATCCCCCGTCTATGCAGCCCAGATTAAATTTAGGCTGAATAACTATTTGCATGTTAATTTATTCCTTCTCACCCGGGAGGCTGAATCGCTGGCTTCAGGAAGTTCATAATAAAAGCTCGCAGATCGATGATAATGGCATTTGCGCTTGTGTTTGTCATCTTTGCAAAAGCAACAGTGCAGGAATTTGCTCAGATTTATATGTATACTAGTGCTGTAAGTGGCGTGTAAATTATCCCAACTGTCTTTGTTGCTGTTTATCTTTGTAAGACTGAACTATTAAAAAGGCTGTACATTAATGGCCACGGCAGCCCCAATCAATGGCTGACTGAAATCAGTTTGTTTGTGGCCTGTTTCTCTGCAAAGAGAACCCCCCGTCTCCTCTGTTTTCCAGTTAAGCACAGGCTGAAAACATAACCTAACCACAATAATACTACAATTTTATTGTTTTAGATGACACATTTTGCCACCTTTGTGCGTTTGAACTAATGGGATAGTTTAGGAAGTGATTTTGAGACGCATACAAGACGCAAAAATGTAATTGCACCAGGTGGTGTCTATATAGCATACATGATATATATCCAAACATAAATAGCTATATGTAGCTTTTTTGGTACATGGAATGCGCATTCACATACAAATCGAATCCATATCCGTCAAAATGCACGTGTCCAACTTGTCTTGTACATCTTTTGAATGTGGGATTTTACTCACAGTTGGGTTTTCTGGCCATTGAGAACGTCAGGCAGCCTGTTTGTCCTCATTTCACAGAGCAGTTTACAATTAGGTAACATTTAGAGGATTAGGGAAGGTTTGACCAGTGTTGCCATTAACTACAAATGTAGCTATTTTTACATTTTATTTGGCTACTTTTAGCAACTTTTGATCAGTGACACTGAACAAAAAGAGGAAACCAAAGATGCCTAGCAGTACACACATCACGTGAATTAAATTATTGCTATTTGCAATTGTTCAATTTGATAATAATAATAATAATTTAATAATTGTTCATTTATGATACACCTTGTTGTACCTGTGATTGTTGACAGTTAGTACACTAAGAAAAATATCTAGAAAAATGGAAAAGGTAGGCTTCTAGTAATTTTCCAGGACATTATCCGTTATCCATTGTAAACCCTTTAACCCGAAACACAAAATACAATGCGTAATTTAAAATGCTGGTAAAAACCTGTGAATTCTTTTCTTAGAGTGCAGCATACTGACTACTAATACACTGCTTAAAATAATTGGTCAGAATGTGTAGTTTTACTAGTTCACTAGCCAATAAAAAAACGTGTAATCCTTCAAAAATGTGTAAGTGTTCGTTCAATAATTCAATGTTGTATATAAAAAGTTATTTGTATTTTAACATTATATTATGCATTTATATTATTTTACGAACAAATCTAAATTAACATATAAAAATATATTTTTTACTGCGATTTGATTTTTTGCATCGTGATTACGTAATGACGTCATCACGCAATGACATCACAACGTCATTTAGCAACAAATCGACCTTCCTTTAGCAACTTCCCCTGAACATTAGTTGGCAACAGTTTGTTTGACTAAACAGCAATCTGCTAGTCTATGGAAGCAGAAGGATGAGCGTGTGGAACCGGCGAACAGATGTGCGTCTGATGAAAGTTTCACATGTTTGCAGAAATGTTCCTTTGTTCCCGTAAAAACCAAAACGTATGGACCCATAGAAACATAGTTTTTGTAGTTAATACCGCAAACTGAGTATTTGTTGATGTACACAATACCACCAATTTACAAAACAATAAAAAATCTGTTATTTTATTGCTTGAAATATGCAAAGTGTTCCTATTATAATACTCCTTATATTGTGAATAAAATGAAGTAATTCAGGTATAGACCCCTCGTAAACATTTTAAAGCCCCGCTTGGTCAATTTTATATTTTGCGAACAAATGGCAGATTTAATTGAGATGACAATTAAACATGGTGACATCAGTAGTTGAGTTTTATGACTTTAAACCAGGTTGCTCTACACAAAGCCAGCGTTGTGAGATTATACATTTTCTTATATAAGCTATATTAGTTTTTTTTTTTATACAATAGCCTATGTGTAATGTATGGGAATAAACTATTTACTACAAAACAACTAATAGGTGTTATACTAAGCTGTGTTTAACAACAATTCAAAATTAATAAAAGCGTGTGAAATAATAAAAAAAAAGAACATTGCAGTAACCCAAAGACGATTCGGCTTTATTTCTCCATATAGATTTGACTGTACACAATTCATACCATTGGACAGAAGGCATATAGGACTAAATTCAGTGCTCTTCCCCCCCCCCCCCCAACGATCCATAGCAATAAATAGTGCTCATGAAACAAGACTGTTGACACTTTTTGAGACTTTACAAAATCTACAGCCATTAAGACTCAACAAAGATTCAACAAAACATTATTTCTTAATGGTTATTTTTCTTTTTTCCATGTTGCCCTTTGTTAGCTTATATGTTCACTCTTTCAGCATAGCGTCATCTTTACTCAGTTTACCATTATGTGGGTCCAAATTTTCCTCATGTTTACAATTGTATCAACTCACTGTACTCTTTCCCATGATCCAACTCTTCATAATACTGACATTGGTACCCACAACAGGAATAAATAACACTCAATCCTCTTAGTTGTTGCTTAAATGTGTCAAATAAGAAAGAAAATACAGTGTAAGTTTCCCTTTCACATGTTTTGCTTGATAATAATTGGTCAGGCCATTAAGGTACTTGTATCTGTGTAATGGAAATCCAATGTTGTCATCTGCTCTGAAATAAATGACATTCGAATACATGTATGATATCCATTTTTGCTCATGGAGCAATGAGTAGAAAATGAAGGAAACAAATGGCAATGGGAAACAAAGGTATTTTGATGGTAATAAAAACCGTATCAATATCAAATATACTAAACAGTACCAGAAATAAATAGTAACTTTAATTTGAATCTTTTAAGCTAATTATTTTGTTTCATTGCTGAGCCAGAATGCCTGAAGTTAACAGAAAAACACTGAACAGACAGGAACCATTGACACAGAGATTTTTATGACAACTCAGAGCAGTGCATGCGGATTCATCCTTATTAAAAATAATTTGTATCTATTCTTCAGACCTAATGTGAAGGGCCATCTCTAGTAGAGCCACTAGAAAGTTTCAACCATTAAAATCCCAAACCCTTGTAAGTAGGAAAGATACACTTGTGCCACTTGTTTAAATATCTCTCCTTGTTCGATGCGCTCCTCTCTTTCCCATATTCAGCCTGCCGTGTGCAGTCGAGGAGGAACATACAGTAAAGTGCGTCGCGGACGGTTCTCTTCCTCATTCGGAAACATGCATGGACCCTCTTGTTCTCAAAAACGTGGTGGATCGTGATTGTTTTTCCAGGGTGGTCTGGGGTTTGAACGCCATTCGCAGCTGCACACCATTTCATGCTGGAAATCATCCAATCCAGTTTTGAGAACAATGAAAAAATATGAGTTACAAAATTATGATACAGCGCAGACATTCCACGGCGTGTTGCTCGTATCAGCGCACCATTCAGCAAGGTCAAGCCACCGTGTTAAAGTAGGTGCTATTTTGGGCCTTGCCACACAAACGTCGCCAGTTCTGGGAAAGATGTCTATAAAATCTTCAAATTTCTTGTCCATAGTACCCCACTTTCCATTATGACCTTTGACCTCAGAACTGGGAGTGGTCCATTTCATCGAGCCACGAGGCAGGGCTGGTAGGGAAGTCTGGGTAGCCCGTGCTGCTTCCTGTCGACAGGTCAGAGGTGGGTCCCCCTGCCATTGCTCTCAGAGCTTGACCTACGCTAGGCTGACTGCCCTGACCTATGATGCTGTCCATGTTGAAGCCTAAGTTGTTGAGCAGCGGGGTGTGGCCTGGGAGGGAAGTGATGGATGAGGGGGACTGTGGCAGGCCGTAGGGACTTCCTGCCCGCAGGTCATGGTAAGGCTGCCCGCCTCCCTCCAAAGAGAAGCTCCCGTTAAGCATGTTGCCGTTCGTGATGTCTCCGACGCTTCCATACAAGCCGTTAGCATGGCCAAGGTCTGACAGGATCTGGTCTTCTGTTGGTGAGAGCAGACAAAATCAGTTTCAAGATTGTTTCCACAAAAAATACAACTACACTGAAAAAAAATGGTGTAGAAACAATTTTTCACTCAGAAATTGCTAGTAAATTTCACAATTATTTACAAAGAAATGGAAAGTAACATTGAATTAACGTGAAATTTTGAAGTAGAGAGACTGAAATAGTATTTTCTTGTCATTTTTACAGTGTACATTACTGTTCAACTGGGGTTAATGTTTAAATTTTTTAAATAGAAATTAATACTTTTATTTAACAAGGATGCATTAAATAGATCAAAAGTGACAGTAAAGACATTTATAATGTTATAAAAGATTTCTGTTTCAAATAAATGTTGTTCTTTTGAACTTTGTATTAATCAATGAATCCTGAAAACAAGAGTTTCCACTGAAATATTAAGCAGCTCAACTGTTTTCAACATGGATGATAATAAGAAATGTTTCTTGAGGCATATTAGAATGGGATCATGTGACACTGAAGACTGGAGTAATGGCTGCTAAAAACTTAGCTAACAATTAAATTTTAAAATACACTAAAATAGGAAAAGGTTATTTTAAACAGTAATAATATTTCACAATATTACCATTTTTACTGAGCAAATTTGATCAAAAAGGTCAAAAAAAAAAATCTTACAGACACCAAGCTTTTGAATGGTAGTGTATAGATGCTCTTACACACAGAAGAAGAAGAATTGCAGTTATGACAAAGACCTCATAAATAACCATTTTAAAAAGGGGATTACATGCTTCTGGAAATATCTGAGATGCAATGAGCATTTGTGATTTACTTTCCGTACTCACAGGAGCGCAACCAGACTCTTTTCTTTCAACAACAACAAAGGTCCTCTCTAATCGACTAAAAGCTTCACCAATTTTATAGAGTTTGTACATCGCTGCTTTCATTTCTCGTAAACACAGCCTCTCTTTGAAAGTGGCTCTAGACTTTTATGAGTTCTCAAAACGGGCTGACAAAAATGAAATAATCATTAAAAAGAAAAAACACGTAGCAGAACCAAAAACCTCATTTGAATATTCCAAACAATCCACCTAGTGGCATATTTTCAAAATAAAAGGCAAGTTAATGCATGAAGGGAAATTTAAAAAAAAGTTTTTGAAAAGAATTCAAAGAAGAGAGAGAAGACAGAAAGCAAGGCATCATGGGAGATGTAAATAGACTTGCCTCTGAAACTAAGCTCACTATCGCTGAGTCCTGCATCATCGGCTGAGCTCTCCTTCTCCGTCTTACTGGACCCTCGATTGCGTTTGACACTTTTGTAGAACTGACCCCAGCGGTGCCGACCAGCGTCCTTCTTCAGCCGTTTCTCTTTTGCTCGCCTGTTTTGAAACCACACCTGTGCACAGACAAGCCTCAGTAAAGACACGGATAGCCATTTAATCATATTAAACTTTAGAGCTTCAATTGTGGCTTATAGTCTCACCTGCACCACTCTCATGTCCAGGCCCGTTTCTGAGGAGAGCTGCTCACGCACATGTCGTGCTGGTTTAGGTGAGTTCTTGTAGGCACTTTTGAGCGTCTCCAGCTGTTTGGCTGTGATGGTGGTTCGTGGACGTTTTGCTCCTGTCTCTGAATCATCTGTAACACACAAATTTGAAGAAATTGTGTCATTTCTGTGCTGCTAAACAGAATTGTACTTCATGCCCCTGTCTGCAATTGGTTGGTCAAACAAATAGCCCTGCCCCACTTATTTATAGATGCCTTTGCATATTAGGATAGGGAAGAAAGTATTTTTACAATATATATTATGCTCACTAAGGCTACATTTATTCGATCAAAATACAGTAGAAACCTAATATTTTGAAATATTATAACAATTTAAAATAACTTTTCTATTTGAATAAATCTTAAAATGTAATTTATTCCCGTGATGGCAAAACTGAATTTTCAGCATCATTACTCCAGTCTTCAGTGTCACATGATCCTTCAGAAATCATTCTAATATGCTGATTTAGTGCTCAAAAATATTTCCTATTATTATCAATGTTAAAAACAGTTGTGCTGCATAATAGTTTTTGTGGAAACCATGATACATTTTTATAAAAAATGTAAATCTATTTAATATATAAAATCTTCTATAACATTTACATCTTTACTGATCTATTAAGCAATAAAACAGGTGAGTATAACAAGTGAGTTCATAATATCATATAATATAATAATATCTTATAATATAATATTAGTTCATAATATTTTAAATAACCAACTTTTAAACGAACTGAAATAAGTGTCATAATGAAAAACACAAGCATAAAGGTGAAAGCTAGTATAAGCAGGACTGAACTGAACTCAAAAAAAGTGAATACAATTTTTAAATTCAACTAAACTGATTCACTGTTGAAGTGAAGCAAATTTCTCAAGCATGAGGCAAAATGTCAGGAGCTCATCTACCGCGAGGTACGAGTAAAGAAGAGTTTGTGGGATGCTTTGAGTGGAAGTGCTGTGATATGGCCAGTCGATACTCTCCTGAAACTGTCACACTGTGGCGGAAGAGGGAATAAATCTCTCCTGAGAATGGCATGCCAGTGCGAGTTATTGGGGCCCTACCATAAAAGTGCATTGCATCACTTAATATAATCAATCAACAGCCCACAGAAATCTCCATAAATACAGTGTGAGGGGCTTTCAGAGGCAGATCCATGAGAGGTCAGATCACCGAGGGACTTAATATGCCAGACACTGAGACCCCACTAGACTGTAGTTAATGATGATTTTGTCTCCTTACTACCATCCTGTTGCCTTCTCTGATCTCTCGGTGTCTCTGTATGATTGTAAAAGAAGAAGTTAATTACACTATCTCCTCTCCTGAACTTTGCTGTCAGAATGATTTCCAATTGGGACTGAAAATCCAGTGATGTGGGCCAAGTCTGGGACAATGCATCTATATACCACCAGTTCAGGAAACAACTACAATTCTAATGGGTCAGTAGCAACCGGAAGAACTCATGTATATACATATATTAATTAATTAATTAAAATGTAATCTATCTATCTATCTAGATTCTGATACAGACGCCTGACCGCTTTTATAGAAATATTTCTCAAATTATAACACAATCATATTCATTTTTTTAAATGTTACAAAACTCAAAATGTACCACATAACAGGAACAACCAACTGATGGTTCAAGAGGGCATGATTTACACAGATCTCAAGACAACAGCTCACCATTTTGTTTGGCTGTTTCATAGTCCTCCTTGCACACGAGCCTCCCGTCCTCCATGAGGTAGAACTCATCACCGGTGGCCAGCTGCCTGCTGCACATTACGCAGGCGAAGCAGTGAAGGTGGTACACAAAGTCCTGAGCTTTCCGGACCACCTGCGTCGGGGGAATCCCCTGCTGGCAAGATGCACATTTTGTCCCAAAACGTCTGCAGGTACACAAATAGAGCCACCTCAGTTTGAAACAGATTCAAATTCAGGTATTATGCCTTAATCACCAGCAAAACCTGCCACAAAGATATGATTCCTATCTTCCTTTGAGCCATGATTTTCACATGTATGAAGTATTCTGAAGACATTCTTTTATGCCTAATCCTGATTTTAAGGTGACAATTATTGCCAGCGACAGAAGAAAATGCAAACATGACCCAGATGTTTTCTGCATCTATGGGTGTTTTAATATGTCCAAACAGTGACAGAAACTTACAGATTTTGTGAACAAATGCTTATTTATAAACTTGTTTATGTAACACTTGTTTATGTAATATATATATACACACACACACACACACACACACACACACACATAAAGTCACTTGTGGTGATGTCTGTTTTTAATGCTACCTTTTGTTATTTTGATAAGCGCATTAAAGCTGATACATATATCATTTGAAAAAAAATTATTTGTGAAAAAACTGATGGAATATAAATAATTATGTATATACATAATAAATAATATTTTAAAATTGTATTAAAATAAAGTTTCTATTGTTATTTTTTAACTCAGCATCAAAATGAGGTAATATTACAATTTTTTGCAAATCAGCAGATTCTTTTTCAAGTTGCAGGGCTGTTATTAAATGCTGAAATGAATATTAGTTAAGATCATTAAATGCTGTAGAAGTATTGTTCAGTCTTAGTTCATGTTAACTAATGTTGTAAACCAGTTCATGTTGTTGACAATTAAAACCTTACTGTAGTTACTTTAAGTGTTACCCAAATTCATTTTAGAGTTTAAGCATCCTTATATCTTGAATTTAACTGTGGCTATTTTCATAAGCAATCTTTTTATAACTGCAAAGGCTGTAATAAGTTACAAAAGCTCAGAATACTATAGAAGGCATGTTTGATTGTGCTTGTCATGTCCCTGGAGTTAACAAATGGTCTTGATCAATGTAGCAGAGGCAGAGGATTCACAGGAGAGGGAGAGAGAGAGAGAGAGAGAGAGAGAGAGGCCACTAAACGCACGTACAGAACGCCTCATAAAGCACTGAGTCAGAATAGGCTGTAAATCACAGTGTGAATACTGCTAAATAAACTCTCCTTTTACTTAACCAAGGTGAAGTTTTTGCAGCATTAACGGGAAGGCGAGCCCCCGCCCCCTCGCTTGTGAACTGCCAGCATTTCCTCCTCCATCCCCCTCTCCATCCTTCTCAGCAGCACCACCACAGTCTTAACATTAAAATGCTTCCTTTTGTCCCCACGGGCTTGCTAATAAAGTTAGCCTCCACTCTGAGTCTTGCTAACGTTTTAGGTCTCATTGAAGCCTGTGACATTAAAACCTCTCAAACATGATTTGGTAAAAGCCACTACTGATCCTGTTTTGGATAAAAGTCAAACTTAATTTCCTTCCTTAAAGCCAAGGGGAAAATCCAATCGCAAAAAGAAGAAAAGAGGAAAGAAAGCAGGGGAAGACACTGGGAAGAAGAGCAAAAACTGCTTTCTTGAGTTCTTATATAGCACTGGGAATTGAATTTGGGAACATGCAGTCTTTGTGGCCGAGTTCCAGCACACTGTGCTTCCTAACCTGACATGAGAAAAATTAAACACAGCACTTTATTAACCATGACAGAGAATCTATGTGCCAACCTTTCCTTGAACATACTTCCACACTGACACACACACACATGCTAGTGCCAAACAGCACTAAAAAGCACAAGAAATCAGATGTGAAGAGATTTGACAAAACTGTTGTCTTGCAATCCAACTTGACATGGTCTGATTCGGTCTTTTCCATTCTTTAGTGACTGAAACAATATTAAATAACATCTCTCATCATATTATATACATTGAAGTAATGTACAACTATCGGCCTACATAAAATGTTGCTCCATTAATGACTTAAATTATGCATTTATTTAATTGGACAGGCAAAGGTTGAATGTCTTCTATTTGTTTAGTTATTTGATCTCTATTTATCATATTCATAAAAATTATTATTTATTTTTAAAATATGAATCACATTTTGTTTTGCATTCATCAAGTGCTTAAATATTTATCAGACTGATTTAGGCATTGATTTGTATTGTTTAGCATCATAAAATGTATTAAACAAAAATCAAACAGAGAAATTAGGATGATAGATAGATAGATAGATAGATAGATAGATAGATAGATAGATAGATAGATAGATAGATAGATAGATAGATAGATAGATAGACATGAAACATTGCTATAAGACATAACCTGGTGGGGAAAGGTAAATGCTAACTGAAAAAGGGAGCATGGACTCACTTGAAGAAATCCTCTTTGCAGTAGACATTCCCCGCGCGAGAGAAACACTTGTCTGCCAGGAGCGCGTGACAGTCGGCGCACTTGAGACATTTTGAGTGCCAATGTCGATCCAGCACCTTCAGAATAAACTTATCCAGGATGTGTTGACTGCAGCCTGCGCACTGAGGGATCTCTGGAGAAACGCACGGTCAGAAAGCGATTAGGGTGAAATGTGCTTACAGAAATAGAATACAGAACTTGATTTTAACATAGTAAATAAGCTAAGACTTACTGACAATTCTAATAGGTTTCATAATTTTAAGTCTATAACAAATATGGGTACATTATATCATGCTGGAGAGCCTTATATTGCACATTCAAATGAATAGAAATGTCGTGAATTTACGGTTCAAGCTTCATATATAGGCCTATTCATACACTCTGTAATAATCTAGGGTATTGACGCAGTAACGATCATACTACAGAAAGTTCTTAAGTAAAGTGACATGAAAAAATGTAGCATGTTGCTTAGCCTACTCCGCTCGAGTGCATTATTTAGAAACGTACAACCTTTTTGTTGCATTAAAAAATAATAATAATAAAACCCTGTAAGTGATGGGGAAAATACTGACGAAACCTGTATTTTCTAGAACATATACCTGTAAAACCTGTAAAAAGTCATTAACATTTAATATTTGTAAAAAATTAAAGGACATATCAATAAAAACTCGACAAAGAATCATGACGACAGCACTGAAAAAGACAACAATAAATACAAATAAAAGTATACTACTAATAATATCATGCTAATGGAATTATTATAACAAGTAATACTTGTAAAGCAATTTGTTAAACAAATGCTATTTAATTTTGATCAAATGTAAATGATAATTATTAGTGTGTATATGTGATTAAAGTACGTTAGCGATTATTGTGACAGCAAATTTGGAGTAGCTTCCACGAGACAACCTATGGGACCGGTAAAGCCTGGCCAGGTGAGGAAAGATGTCCATTTGTTGGTAAATAATCAATATCTCATAAGAAAACAGGGGAGGACATGAGGACATTGAGATTGAAATTATATAACTGGTCCATCGATTCTTTAAAAGAGACAGTCTGTCACTTCAATTACTGTTGCTCAAGAACAAGTGCTCGAACAAAACCCAAATCTACAAACAAACATGGATTAGAGTAAAGATACATGCAATTTATATTATTCGGTAAAATGGAAGAAATCCGTTTAAGCGTTCAGACAATAACAGCAATATTCGGTATAATTTCTTCAAATCACAATATCATGACATTTAATATCGATATTCGACCTCTGATCTTCTATTCTTTCTGTCGTCAAGTTATCACACGTACTGTTTTAATGGATTCAACATAGGCCAGATATTCTAATATGACACACGAGGATATTATTTTCGTCAAAGAAAGAATTTTGATTTCAGCAGGTGCTTAAATGCGTAATCACATGAATAGTGTTTATGCGTCATGTCAACGTACGGCAAATGTCTCAAAGTTCATCAAAATAGACCTCTACAGCAACCATAGCCATATTAATAATAATAATTTTAAAAAAATGTATAAACTAGTAACACAATGACAGAACAATGTTACCCACACAAATACTATCAACAGTATAATAATGCGGTAAACAATAACTAAATAGCATACATTTTCAAATAAAATACATAAACACGTAAAATAAGTGTAAATATCATATCAAACATTAGTCTACTTTTTTAAATAGAACGCAAACAAACATGTTTCTGTGAAGGCCCCTTTCCCATAAATTAACAGGCATTATGTATTTCATTTTTTTAAATTTTACCTAATACATATTTTACCATAAAAGTGAATGTGTTGCCTTGTTAAATATATAGGCTATATATATATATATATATATATATATATATATATGTATGAATGTGTGTGTGTGTATTCTGTAAATTATAAGGTAATTTATACTTTTTAAGTGCCATTAAACTACAATTTATTTTCCAGTATTTTCTAGTAGAATTATATATTTATTGTATTTTAAAATATAAAATATATTTACCGTTTCTGGTAAGTTCATTTAATGTACGTAAGGTACGTACGGTAAGGTAATTAGCATTTTGTACCGTAGCATTTTACGTTCTTCTTCCGTTAAAATGCCCGTGTTCATAATGCCGTGTGACTGTTTCTTACAGGCTCGTGTGGTGCTGAAGGAACAGCGCCCAGCACAGCTTCACTCACTCAACCGCCTTCAGCTTTTAACGCTCATTTACTCTAAAGGATGTATTTGATTAGCCAGTCAATTAAGAGATGGCTACCATGGCAGGCCTTCCTGGTATATCTGAAATATACCAATTAACTCTCGTTTCGTCCGATACTGGAGTTAAATCTTTGTTTTAGCCTATCATTCAACGCATTCTCATTTAGATCTCGTTGTCGTGCAGGCTTCTATTTTCGAATGTTTTCTTTTTTCATAATTACCCATATGTTGTTTTAAAAGCACCTTATTCGTTTGAATAATAATATTTAGAGCCATGCTGCAAGAACAGATTATTCTTTAAAACAATCCTCACTTAATCCATCATTTATACGCCAAGGGGGGTTGAGTAGCAATATCTTTTAATCTACTATCATTTAATGAAATTAAGCATTCGCCACTGACAGACCTATATATATTACCTGCTTAACCTTTTGGCCATTCTTCAAAAAAATGAAAATAAATAAAGTGGTTCATTTTCTTTCAAATTATTTTCCAGCGTTTTATTCAGTTAAATGCCCTTTGTTGTTTTATTACGCACGGATCTAGTGACTACAAATATGCTTTCTCTTCTTTACAACAGATAATTGCAAGAACAGGTCCGATCTGAACAAGATGAAGTCCATCTGTACATTTCTGAAGCTCGCCTGTGAATAATTAGGTCAGGAATTTATCCAATTCAAACTCCATCTTGATTGTGAGATCAGATATAGGCCTAACACAGATTAACTTGCGACTGATAAGGACCAGATGCGAATATTATAGGCAATGCCATTTATTTTAATATTAAATGTTCATGTACTGTATCTAGATGGTCTTATAATCTCTATTTCACTGAGACAAATAATATGCACTCTGCTCCATTTAACCACTGCGTTATATTAAAATCGGATTCATTGTTTTTTTGTTCTTTGTTTAGTTTCTAGGACCTTTTAGACATGCTGTTCCCTAACCACCACAACACACACAACTTAAAAGAAGTGCAATGTAACACAGCCAGCTGTGTCATCTAACATTAGTCTGACTAACAAACAGTCAGGCTGGGTTAATTTTTTTATTTTATTTTGTGATGTTATAAAGCACTGCATTTTTACGATGCTATAGCATGGAACGTGTTCCAGAGCTCAGTTACGACCAGATTCACGAAGAAAGAAAAGAACATTAATCGGTTCTTACAAAATCATATTTTGGATCTAATGCACGAGATTAAACCAGAATTGGACGATATCTACAGTTAAAGCTATTTACATAAAGAATAAAGCTCTATGCGTCTGATCAAATTTGACCACCCAGATAATAACTCACATTTAATTCCCCAGTGGAGTTTAATTAAAAGCTATATGTTATTCAACAGTGGTGGCCTGTAGACGCCCGGGGGAGGCCTGCCAATTTTCTGATGAACTAATCAATAAGCAGAAGAAAAAGCCCTTACGTTGCAGTGGCACTCCGAGGATGTCCGGCAGACCCTTCACCGCGCTCTCGCCGGGCAACACAGCCGCACTTTGCATCATTTTCATCCAGTCCGATAAAACGCGCACATGCACCCGCTCGCGGAGGTCTGAGAATCTCAGATGTGCGTAAAATAATTTCTCTCCCCGGATAGTGTCCTTTTACAGTCCTCGCGCCTGTGGTTATCCTCGTGAAATAGTCGGGCGCCCGTGCGTTCTTACGCTGTGTCACACAACCCGCTTGATTCATTCACACTGCAGGGGCGGCCCGACCGTCACTCCCCCGGGGAGCCAATGGGAGGCGTGGACTGGAGCGAGAGGGGCGGGAACTTGTGCGCCTTGCGCTCTCAGGTAAGTAGAAAAAGCGATAAGGAAGTGATGACGATAAATACAGTGGCACTACTGAAACCTCAGGATCGGAAGTGACCTGGCAGGGGTCAGTCAAGCAATAACGTAAATATTAGGCCTACGTGAATATTTAACACGTAGTTTTAATTCAGCGTTGCTTTAGTGGCGGCCTACATTGGGATATGTAGCATATGTAGGCATAGCCTAGCTAGACTGTAAAAATATTAATAATTTAAAAAAGTAGTCAAATATTAGTAAACCTTGTTAATTGATTGCCTTCTAAGTTACCTTAACATATAGGCCTACTGTAAAATTACAAATAATAATAAAATGTTAATTATTTTAAAAGATAAAGAAAACGAAAAAGGAAAAGAATACGAGTTACAGTTATAAATGATCCTCCACGTTCTGAGAACATTTCAACAAGGCAATATATAGGCTAGGCTACTGTAAAATAACACAAAAACAAATTAGCCTATAGCGAATTCCAACCGTGAATTAGATTAGGCCTACTTTTTTTTTTTTTTTTTAAAGTAGCCTAGTGTCTTTTAATCTATTTTTAAATCTAATAACCCCCTTTTCCTTACATGTTACACAAAATAGCTCTCTTAATTTTGCCCTGTTGACCTGAACAGTTCACAGAACAAACACGCCCAACAGTGCCTGGAATACGTTTGCTAAAAACACAAACTCAAGTAAGCCTTTACGTTGTTTACCAGCAGTCTCGACACGGTCTATCCTAACAGGACTCATTTCATTCGAGCTTTTCTCCCTCCGGAGAGAGCGGAGTTCAAGCGAGATGAACTCAATCTTCACTTCCAATTCTCTTCATGGACAGTATAACGCGGCGCGTGAGCTCGCGAGCTCTGACAGCCACCCGCTTCAGAACGGAGCAGTCAGTCTCATCATCGTCAGTCTCGCTGCTTTTGTATCACGTGTGTCTTTTAGGCTTTCTTTTCTTATACCTCACTCCTCTCGCGCTCAATCAAATATGTTTTATGTTACGATATATGCTCTAGAAGCGCCGAGATGCGCGTAGAATCAAGAAGATATAGTGAACGGCTGGTGCGCGACAGACAAACAAATTGTAGTTGGCTGTAAACAGAAATTTGACTGGCATTTATAAATTATAAATAGTATCTATACATTATTTTACATTTTTAAAAAGTTTAAAAGAAAGGTTAAGCCAAGTCTTTCAAATGGCTTTTAACTAGTTTCATCATTTCATAATTCGTTTCAATTCTATCCAAATGCATTATGTAATTCTATCTACCTTCTAACAAACAATTCTACCGAACACACAACACTTAACTGATTTTATATCTCTCAGTCTGCTGGACAGTCTTGTTGAAACCAGTTTAATGCCCTATTTCAGCATATTGTACTTTGTGTACTGCTCCTCTGTGGGTTAAGTTTAAGAAAGAGAGCCTATATGTAAGCTTCAGGGTGCGTACAATGACTGTATGAGGATCCTGCTGAAAAAAACAAGATGGAGCAGTGCAAGTGATTTATTCTGTACAATCATTCCCTGCATTAATGAGAAATTTGATGTATAGTACTGGGATATGTAGCATATGTAGGCATAGCCTAGCTAGACTGTAAAAATATTAATAATTTAAAAAAGTAGTAAAATATTAGTAAACCTTGTTAATTGATTGCCGTCTAAGTTACCTTAACATATAGGCCTACTGTAAAATTACAAATAATAATAAAATGTTAATTATTTTAAAAGACAAAGAAAACGAAAAAGGAAAAGAATACGAGTTACAGTTATAAATGATCCTCCACGTTCTGAGAACATTTCAACAAGGCAATATGTAGGCTAGGCTACTGTAAAATAACACAAAAACAAATGAGCCTATAGCGAATTCCAACCGTGAATTAGATTAGGCCTACTTTTTTTTTTTTTTTTAAGAAGCCTAGGGTTTTTTAATCAATCATTCCCTGCATTAATGAGAAATTTGATGTATACATTTATTTGTCGGCTGGACGATTCACATAATAATATTATAATGTTGTTGTCCAATCCTAGGCTTACTGATGAGCGATATTAGTCCTCTATGAGGAAGTATTGTATAACTGTCTTTTTATTAATGTGTATTGTTTTGGTTTGTGTGTTTCTTGCTAATGGACCTTGTGTCTGGAAATACAAGTTGAATAAAAAAAAAGTTACATTCTATACAGATAAGATCATCTCGTTTATATACACAGCGTATTTCAATCCTGCTTGCCTGTGTAAAAATCGAGTATACAATTATCAATCATGGACAGCTATGTTACAGGGATCTGTAAATAAGACGTGGATGTCATCAAAGTCCGATTATTTCAAGTTTTAAACAACGCAACCCCGTCCACAGTCTTGCTTATGGCTCCAGTGTAATTTGTTACATTCTATACAGATAAGATCATCTCGTTTATATACACAGTGTATTTCAATCCTGCTTGCCTGTGTAAAAATCGAGTATACAATTATCAATCATGGACAGCTATGTTACAGGGATCTGTAAATAAGACGTGGATGTCATCAAAGTCCGATTATCTCAAGTTTTAAACAACGCAACCCCGTCCACAGTCTTGCTTATGGCTCCAGTGTAATTTAGTTAAATGAAAGTGATCATCAAGCTGATTAAACAGTGGCAAACACAGCAGCCCTCGAGCTTCACCAGATTCCCTCTCGATGGGCTCAATGCTGGACATGGGAATTATCCCGGGCCACGCTTTTGATTTTCATTTTGATTATGGCGAGGAGGAGTTACTATGCAGATTATTCAATTACGCTGATGGTGAAAATGTGAATTTAGTCTTACTCAAACAGAACAGGGGAGCAAATGCTCTTAATGCGCAATGTGTTGCCACACGATTAAACGCATTAATCCACATATAGGCGAGTGGACGCGTTTGCACGAGCGCGCAGTTCTTTTGCATCTCAAAGTCAGTTTAAGTCACTATAAAATTCACTAAAGGGCACCTGTCCGAACAACGAGAGACCTCTGCACTATAACTCAGCGAAAGGGTGTGACTCCCGCTGACCCGAGAACCTTTAATTACTGCCAGTATTTCACAGTATCCGCGTTCTGACACCTGCTCCATCATATCAGTAAAACGCAGGTCTCTGAACGCGATCATTAATAGATCCGATTTCAACCTCTCAACCTTCACCTGTGAGGCCATTGAGCTTATACTTGGACAAATAAATGTGAATATTACACTGAAATACAGAAGGAAATAAAATCAGGACCATAAAGTAACACTTTATATCATTGTAATCAAATAAAGCATCCCTGATGAGAGACTGTACGAAACGCAATCAGTTCAAACAATTATAATTAGCTGCAGGGGTGAAATAACCATCATACATGCCCCCCTTCCATCCTCAGGTGATAGTAAAAATCAACTGAATATATGTAGAAAAACGCATTTACATAGAATAAAAATTGTATTTGATTATGTCTGGTTTATAATGTGATTTAGGCTATGTTAAATATAGTATCATCTGAATCAGCAGGTTAATTTGATATGCATCATCCACACAAACTTTTGTAAATATACATCCTTAAAAAAGAAGCAAGGGAAGAAAGAAAGAAATATGTCTGACCAGACGGGAAGAGTTTCCAGTGTACTTGTACTTAAGCAACAAATATTGCACAAAATGGGACAGTGTCTAAATGTTTCTAATTCTGTTTATTATTTTGACTTCAAATCTTTTTAAGATTTAAAGATAGAATTAAATGACATTGAATAGTGATGACGGATGACACAAAACGTCCTTGCTTTCCATTAGTACTAGCTACAACTCACAACAGCGCTCTTTCTACTTGTCTGTAATTTACACCCTTTAGGCAGAAGTTGCCAATCTCTAAAACTTGAATTTTCTGCAAACAAATACGAGAATATTATTCTTCTGCTGACACAAAGAAATCATTCTCAGTCTCCCATACTGAATAATAGCTTACATGCCAGATGCAGTGTTTGTTGTCATTTCTTCAGTTTGTTAATATAAAAGCATTTAAAGACAGTTTCATGCACAAAAACATCTTAAATACGATTCGAATACGACACGAAAATAAAGAAAGTTTGCATCTACACATCTACGCTCTCTCTACGAGCTGGACAGCGCTCGAGCAGGAAGTCGAAAATCTGGAATTTTTGTTCCACAAATACAAAGAAAGACAAAAACGTTACCTGTCTACATCAGTCTGGTGGCTTCTATTCCTCGAAAAGAGTAAATAAAGGCTGGAACGTCAATGTCAGAAGCCCCCCCCCATCTCCCCTGCAAAAGAAAGACAGAAAGAGACGAAGACCTCAAGAGAGGGCAACAGAGAAAATTAAATTGCACTTGGGGGCAAATTCTATTAGGGAATAGTTATTGTCTCTTGACAGGTCCTGTCCATTTACGTAATTAGTTGAAGTACGAGGTTCGGCATTGTTTAATCTGAATCAGAATTCAGGTTTATTGGCTTAAGTTACACTTAGCAGACATTGGTGGGAAGCTTCAAAAATCACACAGTTAACATGCTATATCAGTCAGTTATACAGAACATTGTATACTGACAATATACTCAATATATACATCTAGTAGTCAATGTGCAATGTACAATACAACAGATGCATACAATACAATAAAATGCATGTTTAATAGTGTACTGGATGATTGTGTAATTGTATAAATGGAATCAAATAGTACATTTTAAGCATGCAAAACTTAAAAAAATTAACAATGACCCTCCAAAACCATGCAACACAGTGATGGCTGGCCATTGTAGATCAGGTCAGGGAAATACATTATAATTGGTTAAGGGGTAGATCTTGTTAGATATTCAATTAAAAGGCGACGTGTTCCACCTTAAGCTTACCATTAAACAATGAAGGATCCCCTGTAATGTTTTTACTTGCAATCGATACCTTTATTTAAGTGGGCTCCCATGAAACGTAATGATTCTGATCTTATGCATGATTTTTATTGTTATTCAACTGAAGAAAATACTTCACATTTAATAGTATAATTAGATATGCACTGAATAATACTAATGTACACCATGCACTTCTATGTAGGTCCAATTGTTTGTTTTTCTGATAACATGAATACACATTGTAATTGGTATTGTTATTACTTACATAGAGCCTAATATTTGTTACATGGCACTGTAATGTTAAAGGAATAGTTCACCCTAAAATTAACATTTGCTGAATGCGTCACCCTCAGGCCATCCAAGATGTAGATGAGTTTTTTTCTTCATCGGAACAGATTTGGAGAAATTTAGCATTCCATCACTTGCTCACCAATGGATCCTCTGCAGTGAATGGGTGCCGTCAGAACGAGAGTAAAAACAGCTGATAAAAAGTGAAAAGCTAAGTGAAAGACGTTTTTAAATTCAAACTGTTGCCTCCCTTCTAAAATATGAGTCCTCAAGCCATAATATTGCTTCCTCCAGAAAAAGTTGTCCTGTCTGATTCAGGAGAGAAATATGCACAGATCAAGCACTGTTTACAGGCAGAAACATTCTAAAACTGTTTTAAATAAATATGCCGGTGGATAAGAGAGGACAACAGGTGATGGACTTTTTTTCACTGGAGGAAGCGTTATTAAAGATTATGGACTGTTATTTTGCCCAGAAGTGATGGTTTAAAGTTAAAATGCCTTAATGATGAACTTGTTTCTCAGAAAATGGACTGGATTACTTGTGGATTATCGTGATGTTTTAATCGGCTGTTTAGTCTCTCATTCTGACGGCACCCATTCACTGCAGAGGATCCATCAGTGAGCAAGCGATGTAATGCTACATTTCTCCAAATCTGTTCCGATGAAGAAATAAACTCATCTACATCTTAAATAGTCCAAGGGTGAGTATATTTTCAGCAGATTTCCATTTATAGTGGGAACTATTCCTTTAACTATTACCAATACAAAGTCACATATCCAGACAAATGAATTAATCTGCTTCTTAATTACAAAATCTTAAATTGAGGTGACTTAAGACAGATTGGGAAAAAGAGAAGGTCATTTAGCTGGTACTATATAAAATTGCTTAAACGACACTGATGAATATCTTTGAAGCATCTTCATGGAGATTACATTTCCGGTGTTTGCTGACAAGACCGTTCATTCTGCTTCATTAACGCATGTTGATGGACATGCTCTGGAAGCTATCCAAACTCATCTTATTGACCTGTCCTATGAGAAGAATGTAAGCTTTCAGGATAGAGGTTAGACTTGTGCTGATCTCAGACAGCCTTCACCACACTATTCTGCAGTCTGTATATGAAGGCCAGTAACACTGATCTCAAGTCAGCTGATCCACAGCCCTATAGCCTACACAGTTTACAACTGCCAAGAAGCTGTGCATACAGTGGTGTGAAAAAGTGTTGGCCCCCTTCCTGATTTCTTATTTTTTTGCCAACTTGCTTTCATATGGCATTGGGTCAAAGGATGATAATGTAATATACCTGAATAAGGTAATGTATCTTTAATGTTCCAGCATCACAGTGCTCCTGTGCACAAAGCAAGGTTTATCAAGAAAAAAAAAATCACAAAAATCCAGACCTGAAATCCTCAGGGATGAAATGGAACAATGAATGTGATCTAACATCACTGCCTGACCTTAGTGTCTGAATGGGACCAAATACCTGCATTCATGTTCCAAAGCCTTCACAGGAGAACAGAAGCATTAACAGTAGTAAAGAAAAGACAGACTTACTATCAATGCAGTTTTTGATGAATAATAACCAAATACCTTTGGTTATGTAGTATGTAGTGAACTCTGTGAAATTTCCTTGTGCTTGTTACTTTCAAAATATACACTACCAAAACAAAAGGAGAAACTAAGAACCTTTTAAAATAATAATTTAACCTGTATAAAATCCTAGACAATATAATTTAATCTCTTTATGTTTTTTTTAATTTAACCTTTCAACCAGATTTGGGGGGCTTATATAAAAAATCTCATTACATGGATTCACGACTACGAGGACAAGAGTTCAGATTCATGCACATGTCCTTTGTAATTCATAGTTATTATATATATATATATGTACAGTGCACAGCATAAATGAGTACACCCCCTTTGAAACTTAACAAATTCAGAAATTACTCTTTGCTTAGAAGACATGTTATGGATTTTTAGAGATATAATATTCCAGCAAGTCTGCTTGATCATTTACCAAAGAAGAATGTTAAAATTATTCAAGAAAATAAAATTTTCTTATCAAAGTGATAAAATGTTGTGTTGCAAAAATGAGTACACCCTCTTGAAAGTTACTTAATAAAAAAAATAAAAAATTCTGGCGTAAGGTTGAGGCAAGTATTGATCAACAGGTAAGTATGTTGAACCAAAAGGTAAGTAATTTATTGATAATTAAGTGTTATATGGCCCACTGAATCATACTCAGACTTAATGCTGACAACAATGAAACCACTTGAGAGAGAACTGTCAGGAGATTTACTTCTTAGCATAAAAGAGGAATACCAAATTATTGTTTTAAGTGTGAAAATATAGCCAAAAACAATGGACTTGTGAAAAGGCC
>NW_015505195.1:406711-406936 GCF_001515645.1 Sinocyclocheilus grahami
TCAGAGCCGGCAAAAGCTGTGAAAAGAGTGACACTTTATCTCACAGAGTAAGAAGCAGCATGCAGAAGTGACATGCATGATTGTTTATCCACACCAGAACGACCAACTGTAGCCAAAACACAATAAACTCATTTAGCTTTTTCTAAGGGCCCATATTTAAAAAAAAAAAAAAAAAAAAAAAAAAAAAAAAAAAAAAAAAAAAAAAATTTTTTTGGGTCACCATCA
>NW_015505195.1:408189-473685 GCF_001515645.1 Sinocyclocheilus grahami
TGCAGAAGTGACATGCATGGTTGTTTATCCACACCAGAACTACCGACTGTAGCCAAAGCACAATAAACTCATTTAGCTTTTTCCAAGGCCCATATTTACAAAAAAAAGATTTCTGGGAATCCATACTCTGGTCTCATGAGACCAATTCAATCATTTCGGATCTAACAGCATCCAAAATGTTCTAGTGTTGCTAGAGGAGGAGTACAGAGAGAAGTGGCTGGTTCCCACAGTGGCATTCAGTGGTAGTAAAGCTCTTCTATAGGGATGAATGAGTGCTGAAGGTGTGAGGGAGTTGTACTTTATCAACGCTGTCATGAATTCACACACCACTGTGTGATGTAATACAAAAACTTGAAACTTAAGATGCTACCCTATTCTCTATGCCTGCATTGTTGGGCTTTTTTTTAACATGACAATGAAGATATTCATTCTCCTGAGTTGAAAATCCTTCAGTGGACATGCATTTCACTCAATCTTAACACTCTTGAGCTGCTGTGAGAGATTCTGTAGAGACAAGCTGAGCAACACTCCCCATTAAAGACCAGGGCATTTAAGGAGGTCGTCCCCCAGGAGTTAAGCAGCACAGATGTGAAAATTTGTCATGAACTTGTACACTCAGTGCCAAGAAGTGTCAGTAAGTTATAGAATATTACACTTGGTTGAATTAAATCTAGGTTGTACTCAATTCTGCAATCCTTCATTTAAACAAAAATTGGCTAAATTTCTTATTTTACAGATATTAATGGCATGTATTTGTCTATTTTTATTAAGAATATGTTTAATACATTTCAATTTTGCCATCTTTCTATGAATTATATTAGTGATCATTAAGAAAATACATCTTTTATATTTAATCAGAGGGGGTGTACTCATTTATGCTGTCCACTGTATATGTACATATAAAATTATTAATAAAATGATTACATCTTATATATGTATAGTACACAAATAAGATACAATGCGAATATTATATATAAACAAATATAAAATAATCTCTTTTTATATATTTTATGCATATTTTACACAAATAAATAAAATAAATGTATTTTATATAAAATTTAAATAATATTATTTATAAATATTATTAATAATTTCATTTAATATTATTAATAATTATTAATATAGTTATAATAATAAAAACTTCCCTCAAGTGCAAATAGTAACTTCCATCCATTCTGACTGACAACATTAAAGTTGGGAATGAGGGCTGCATCTCAAAATATGTATTATGGACAAGGGGAGGAATGACGGTAGTAAAATTAGATTAATCTGACCTGTTTGGCTCCTGTTTTAGGGCTAGATGTAACATTCAGGGGTCAGAGTATAAATGAGCTACAATAACAGAACCATATATTAACCCTTTTTCCTTACAATGCGAATATTATATATAAACAAATATAAAATAATCTCTTTTTATATATTTTATGCATATTTTACACAAATAAATAAAATAAATGTATTTTATATCAAATTTAAATAATATTATTTATAAATATTATTAATAATTTCATTTAATATTATTAATAATTATTAATATAGTTATAATAATAAAAACGTCCCTCAAGTGCAAATAGTAACTTCCATCCATTCTGACTGACAACATTAAAGTTGGGAATGAGGGCTGCATCTCAAAATATGTATTATGGACAAGGGGAGGAATGACGGTAGTAAAATTAGATTAATCTGACCTGTTTGGCTCCTGTTTTAGGGCTAGATGTAATATTCAGGGGTCAGAGTATAAATGAGCTACAATAACAGAACCATATACATGATGAAACCAAAGAAAACAAAGTGTTCTAAAATTAAATCAAAATAAAATTCTGGTTTGAAATTCTCCAAATTGATAGAATCATAATATGAATTATGCAATTTTCTGTCAACTCCGACTGGCCAAAATTTGCAGACCGCCTCTGACTTTAGACAACTAGTGTTGATTCCAGACTGTAAATCAGGCCAAAAATGTGAACAAAAGTTGTGTAGTGTATTCCAGTATTTGTTTACTCAACTGATTGACAGTCACAGTCAGATTAGTTTGGGTCGCACACCAACTATTGGTTTTAAAGATACTGGACATATAAAAAGCACACGTCATGTATCTCATTCCATGCCAGAAAACAAATTGGAGTTTTAAAAACAATACAAGAAAGAGGTTTTAAAAAAATAATAATTTTAATCAGATTTTACCCAACAAAGCACTCCACTTCAGTATGAATGTTAATTTTTGCTTACCAAATGGGCAAACTATAATGTCTGTAATTCTTATTGTTTCAGGTACTTGTATAGAGTTGCTCCGCGGTACAAATTTACATCTTAAAATATTTTTGTGAAAAAAATCTAATATTTGCTCAAAAAGGCACAGGGAATGGACAGGCAGTGAGATCACAGTGAAATTTAAAATGGATTAAACACATAAAGATGTAGCTCTATCAATGAGGGGTATATTTTCATTATAACAACCACAGTAAGAGTTAACTGGGGTCCAAATTTAAAAAAAAAAAATGCATTTCAAGTATTTTAATTCTTTTACTTAAAAGTGGTCGTGTTAAAGATGCTTTGTTTTTGTGTTAAAGTATTTCTCAAATCTAAATTTTATGATTGAAAAAATTATATAAAATGATTGGTGCTTTTAGAAATGATGTGCACTAAAAAGAATTCTTCGATGAGTGGTCATATAAAAATTCGTTTTTGTAAAATAAACAAATAAAAGACATCAATTATGATGATAATTTTTCCATCGCCAGATGCTTCAAAGAAATAAACTTACAGAAGGAGTTAAAAAAAAAATCAGACCACAAGCAGCCCTTCAAGGACAAGTGTAGGGTCTGTAAAACAACACTTTGGCATTAATCACCATGAAATTAAAAACAGTACTTCATAAACTCTCGATTTCTGTGCATCCATACTGTGGCGCTGAAGCTTACGGTTTTCTCTAGTAGCCACAGATTGTGAGATTTAGTCATTCCTCCTAAAAAGTATTAGTTTGGACTGGAGCGATGCTCTAGGGCAGAGACAATTTAGCACGTCGCAGCTTTAACCTCAGTTTGAAATACAGGTACATGGCGAGCAGACACATGGTGGAGAGGAGGTACAGCAGGACACACAGGCTCACATCCAGCCTGGAGAATCCCACGCTGAGCAGGGACATCCAGCGTTTGCTGTGGGGTCTGGGGTACGGCTCCATCCCTCTACCTCTATAACCAAGGTTCTCCTCCTGGCTTCCCAGGTCTCGCTTCACCCTCCAGCCTCCCTCAAACTGGAGGTCTTCCACATCCTCCTCCTTCTTCAGACTCCTCTGTCTCACTACGCCAGACATGGCCGCAGCTCGGAGGGCTTTGGCTTTATAGTGTTGGTTGACAAATAAGTCCAGGTCTACTATGTTTTCTTGGGGCTCCTGTAGTTTCATTCCCACAGTTTTTGGTTTGCGTTGGGACTGCGGCCGCTGTGGCTTCTCCCAAGGTGCCTGGTAATTGGCCTTGTCCGCTCCAGCCACCCCCATTCTCTCTAACCCCGCAGGGTATGGCTCACCAGTCTGCTCCTCCATTGCTGGTTCTTCCCCTTCCTCCTCCTCCTGCTGCTCTTCTTCTTCTTGAGGCTCTTCATCAGGGCGGTTGTCCAGAACCTCTCGAGGTCTCCTTTCCACCCCACGTCTGGCTTCTTTCTCCATCCGAGCTGCCGTGAGTCGGTTCCTCTGATGGATGAGAGCTTGGGTCTCATCCTGCAGGTAGTCCATTAGAATGTGAGCTGAGGAAAAGTAGTTTCGGAGGAAGGTCAGCACCTCCTCTTGGTTCCAGTGGTGCTCACCAGTCTTTTTTAATCCATGACAGCTAGGACACAACTCCGGAGATGGCCACTGAATCTTAGGGAAATAGGGGTCCTCGCTAAGGTCTCCTGTGTGGGATAACAAAAACAGCTTTTAGGAGTTTCATAATTTCATAAACAGTCAAAAGAGGAGTTCAACCATAAATCAAAGGATGAGTTTTGACAATGAACAAGTAAATCACAACTTTCCCTTCTCACAACTGAAATCATGTTATCATGTACATAAAATCAAGAACATGTTCAAGTCATATTTAAACTCAAAATCAATCAATCAATAAATGTAGAAATTCTATTTTGCATTAAGGAAATTAAGCTTATTTTTAAAAAAATATCCCATCCTCATTACAGTAAAACAAAAAATGATTATATATTAACAATTATATATATATATATATAAACTGTAAACTATTTACTGTATACATCATGGTACTATTGTACAACTTTTAATTTATTCTGGTTTAAGTAAAAGATTTTTGTTTCTAATACAGGAAAATTTAAGTAATAAGAATCAAACGAGAACAATTATTGAGAACAACTGAAATAAAAAAAAAACTCAAAAGTAAATTCTCTGCATGCATTAAATCAGCAATTTATGGGGAAAATGTGATTGTTGTAAAAATAATTTAACACTTCAAAAGCCTAAAAGGCTTAATTTATACATAATATAAATAACATACCATCAATAATATTCATATTAAAATGTATTATAATGTATGAAAATTTATATATTTATATATATACATATATATATATATATATATGTTTTCATGAGATTCACTTGCTAATCCAGCGGAAGTGTCAGAACCTTTCTTAACCTAGGCTTAAAACAGGCTTTAACCCATTTTAAAAAGATTAATAATTTAACGCTGTGTTAAGTGGGAAAAGCCCAAATGACACGTTAATCAATTATGAGTTGACAGGTTAACATTACCTGGAGAAGAGCACTTTTCTCCGAATTTCCCATGATGTTCTAATTTACCTAATATTTTATATGATCATAGATTCAAATGTTGACATCAATATTTAGTTTTATAAAAGTATCTGAAAACAATATTGTGTAGATTCAAATCTGTTTTAATTGGTTACAAGAAAATTCATTCTGCATATCAGGAAATAAATGGAAAAAACTAAGTTAGACTACTGAATTTCTGCAGCAATTTCTCTTCCTATCATTCAACATTAAAAATTTTGCCTAACCTTGAGGTGCCGTGTGAACAGAGTGTGTGTGTGTGTGTGTGACAGTTCTAAAGACATGATCAATAGACCTGTGGGCGCTCCCAGAGGGAGGATCGTGAAGATAATAGATGAGGTTGGGGTGAACAAGACACCCCTCCCCATCCACATGCACACGCACTGGCCCCTTCTCTTCACACCCCCTGTGAACATGCCACCATCTCCAAATTGAATATGAAAGCCAGCACCTCTGGGCTGCAGCTCTCCCTCTAATGAATTACTATTTTTTCCCTTTAGATGTTTTCCTTTCCTCCCTCCCCCAAACGCCACCCCAGACGGAAGCATCCGCTAATAAATTGCTTGTGGCGGATGTCACGGGGTGGCCGGGACACTACAAGAGGTGGCAGCAGTGTTTAGTTTACATCCCTCCCCCATCTCTTACGTAGATTAATCTGATGTATATATGCATGTGTGGATGTACTCTGCATACCACATTCTACATAAGAGATACATCAATTTTACTATGTGTCTACGGGAACCCAGGGGTCTTTATGCATGGCTCTGTGACAGCACTCATATCTGGCTGTGATGTGATGCAATGCCTATGAAGATCTTACTTTTAATCATGGAGCCCTTCAGCACAAAGGTGACTTCAGCTGTAGCACTGTTAACATTGATACAAAGCTTGCCAGGGCGGTGCATTAATATTCATGCATGTGAACAGAGAAGGAGCCATCATGCAGGACAGTTCCAGCAAGCGGGAGTGAATGTGAGTGCCGATGGGTAGGCAGGGCTCCTGTGTTCAGATGAAGGGAGGATTGGAGGACTGACTAAACAAATGCAAAACAAACATACAGGCTAATCTTCTCCTTGGCATTTTCAAGCAGAGGACGAGACAGAGGAAGAGAGAGGGAACAATAGTTATGTTTAGAATGGCATACTACCTTACTAATCTTGTAGTATGCAAAAAATGCAACAAATACCAGTATAAAAGCAGTCTACACTGCATGAAAAATGTATCCCACAATGGAAATGCCTGACTTGACCTGCCATTTTCAGGGTGACAAATGCACAAAATAATTTTTTTTAAATGCTATTGTGTATACTTAGCATAGCCATAAGTATTTGAAGACAGGTGGTAATTTCTTTGTTAGCTCTTTAAGCTGGAGATGGCATGGGTAGAAAAATGTTTTTATGCCTAGATGTTCTAGTTCACAGATACCTGCAACGTTTGCCTACAGATGGTGGCAGGGGTGAGAGGGGACTGTGATGATGTTACCTGCCAGTTTCTTCACTCTGGAGTTGTACAAGTCCTGAAGGTTGGGCAGGTGCTTACCAATTATCCTTTCAGCTGTCCTAACAGTCCGTTGCAGTCTTCTTATATCTGATTTGCTGGCTGACCCAAACCAGACAGTTATAGAAGTGCGCAGAACCAACTCAATCACAGCTGAGTAAAACTGTGTCATCTGTGCCTGTGGAAGGTTTTTCAGTTGATGGGAAGAGGAAGTACAACCTCTGCCTGGCCTTTTTCACAATGGAGTCAATGGAGTGCAGGGGGGTTTCTCCTAAAGTCCACAATCATCTCCACAGTTTTGAGCGTGTTCAGCTCCAAGTTGTTGTGACGGCACCAGACAGCCAGCTGCTCAACCTCTTGTCTGTAAGCAGACTCGTCTCCATCCTGGATGAGACCGATGACTGTAGTGTCGTCTGCAAACTTCAGGAGTTTGACAGAGGGGTCTTTAGAGGTGCAGTCATTTGTGTAGAGGGAGAGGAGAGCACACACCCCTGAGGAGCTCCAGTGCTAATGGTGCAGGTGTTGGATGTGAGTTTCCCCAGCCTCACTAGCTGCTGCCTGTCTGTCAGGAAACTGATGATACACTGACAGATGGAGGTGGGTACAGAGAGCTGTGTCAGTTTAATCAGAAGGGTATCCGGGATGATGGTGTTGAAAGCGAAGCTGAAGTCCACAAACAGGATCCTTGCATAAGTCCCTGGTTTGTCCAGATGTTGGAGGATGTAGTGCAGTCCCATGTTAATTGCATCATCCACAGACCTGTTTGCTCAGTTAGCAAACTGCAGGCAGTCCAGTAATGTCCTTCAAGTAGGCCAACATCAGTCTCTCAAATGTCTTCATGACCACAGACATTAAAGCAACAGGTCTGTAGTAATTTAGTCTCGTGATTTTTGGTTTCTTGGGTACAGAAATTATGGTGGAGCATTTGAAGAAGGAGGAGACTTCACACAGATCCAGTCATCTGTTGAAGACCAGTGTGAAGATGGATGACAGCTGGACAGCACAGGCTTTGAGGCAGGCTGGAGAAACACCATCTGGACCTTTGGCTTTCCTTATCTTCTGCTCCCTGAAGACTTTGCGTTCATCATCTTCACAGATCTTAAGTGCAGGCTGAGAAGCAGTAGGAGGGAGGGAAGGGGAGGGTGTTGATGGCTGTGTTGTGGGACGGTCAGAGCAGGTGTGGGGTGTGAGACCAGGCTTTTCAAACCTGCAATAAAACTAATTCAAACCATTGGCTAAAAGTGGATTCTCCACAGTGCTGGGGGATGGGTCTTGTAGCTGGTGATGGTTTTCAGGCCCTTCCACACTAATGTAGGGTCTTTGCTTGAAAACGTTTTTTTTTAGCTTTTCAGAGAAGCATCTCTTAGCTATTCTTATCGCCCTATTCAGTGTGTACTTGGCCTGTTTGTACAAGGCTTTGTCCCCACTCCTGTAGGCATCCTCTTTGGCCTGGAAAAGCTGTTTGAGTTTTGCACTGAACCAAGGTCTGTCGTTGTTATAGGTTAAATAGGTCCTGGTGGGAACACACATGTCCTCACAGAAACTGATGTAGGATGTCATGGTGTCTGTGAGCTCATCCAGATCAGTGGCTGCAGCCTCAAAAACACTCCTATCATTGCAGTCGAAGCAGGCTTGTAAATCCCGCTCTGCTTCATTAGTTCATCTCTTTACAGTTCTTACTACAGGCTTCGCAGATTTAAGTTGGGTTAAATAGGTCCTGGTGGGAACACACATGTCCTCACAGAAACTGATGTAGGATGTCATGGTGTCTGTGAGCTCATCCAGATCAGTGGCTGCAGCCTCAAAAACACTCCTATCATTGCAGTCGAAGCAGGCTTGTAAATCCCGCTCTGCTTCATTAGTTCATCTCTTTACAGTTCTTACTACAGGCTTCGCAGATTTAAGTTGCTGCTTGTAGGCTTGTAGAAGATGAACCAACAGATGATCCCAGAGTCCCAGTGCCGCTTGGGGGACAGAGTTGTATGCATCCTTTAAAACGGTGTAGCAATGGTCCAGTATATTGTTTTCCCTGGTGGGCATGTGATGTGCTGTCTGTATTTAGGCAGTTCGCAGATAAGATTAGCTTTATTAAAATCACCGAGAAGGATAATGAAAGAGTACGGGTAACGCTGCTCTGTGTGTGTGATCTGATCAGCCAGCTGTTCTAGTGCCGCGCTCACACACGCATCAGGATTCAGGAGGAATGTATGCACTCACCAGAATAAACGAAGAAAACTCCAGCAGCGAATAAAAAGGCTTACAGTTAATAAAGAAAGCTTCCAAATTTGGGCAGCACACATCTTCTCTAAAACTGTAACATCTGTACACCAGCCTTCGTTGATATAAAAACATAATCCACCACCTCTCGTTTTCCCCGACGACTCGGTGACGCAATCTGCTCTGAACAGCTGGAAGCCTGTTAGATGAAACGCGCTGTCCGGGATAGCTCCGTTCAACCAGGTTTCCGTGAAGCAAAGCGCAGCAGAGTTTAAAAAGTCATTGTTTGTGCTGGTGAGGAGTAGAAGTTCGTCTGTTTTATTTGCTAGGGTGTGGAGATTCTCTGCAGAAAACTCTGCAACGGAATCCTAAAATAAACTCCCAATTACTGCTTATTGATAGCAAGGTAGTTGTTGTAGTAGGTATGCAGGCAGGATAAGGCATTAATAGGTGCTTTATAAGTACTAATAAACAGTCAATATGCTAGTAACATGCATGCTAATAAGCAACTAATTAATAGTTAATAGTGTTCCCTAATCTAATGTGTAGGTAGGTTTTTTTTAAATGAGCCATTATGCAACCACCTAAGAACAACCTAGCAACCACACAGCAACACATTAAAAAACCTTTCAGAACACATTAACAACAGTATAGAAACATGCTAACAACCCCCAAGAACACCTTAGCCTTCACCAACCATATACTGTAGCAGCAAAACACCTTGTCAATTACATAGCAACGTCCTAGCACACACCCAGAACAAACTAGAAAATAACAACCACATAGCAACAGTGTATTAAGCGCATAACATTCCCTAGCAACTGCACAGAACACCTTATCAAGTAGCAACCACATAGCAATTTGTTAAAAAGAAACTCTCAGAACACCTTATTAACTACATAGCAATGTCCTAGCAATCATCCAAAACACCCTAACAAGTAGTAGCTATACAGCAACACATTAAAAACCTCTCAGAACACCTTAGCAACTGTAGTAGTATAATTTTATTTAATGCCATGTCAGCATCTGAGGCTATTTTCATGGCAAAAACTCAATTACAAAAATACAAATATCACATAAATACAATAAAATCCAAGCAAACAAACAAACACAGCAAGTAATATAATACAAGATTTTTTAAATTAACATATGATAAAAATTCTAATACCTTTTCAGGCAAAATCTTACTAAAGTCCTTAAGTGAACTAACTTAATAAAAGAGCTTTCTACTTGCATTAAAACCGGGACAGCCCAAAAGAATATGTTTCCTTAGCAATTGTATAGCAACGCCCTAGCAACCACCCAGAACATCTTAGCAAGTAGCAACCACATAGTAACTCATTAAAAACCTCTCTAAACATATTAGCAAGAGCACAGCAATGTCCTAGCAACCACACAGAACACCCTAGCAAGTATCAATTACATCTAACATTGCTTTCTTAATTTTGACAACTGCATAGCAACACCCTAGCAACCACCCAGAACACCCTAGCAAGTAGAAACCACAATACCTCATTAAAACCTCTCTGAACACCTCATCAACACACAGCAATGCCCTAGCAACCACACAGAACACCCCAGCAAGTATCAACCATGTTTAACATTGCTTCCTTAAACTTGGCAACTGCACAGCAACGCCCTAGCAAACCTCTCTGAATACCTTAGCACAGCATAGCAATGCCCTAGCAACCACACAGAACACAGCGAGTAGCAAGCAACCACATAGCAACTCATTAATAACTTCCCTGAACACCTTAGCAACCACACAAAACACCCCAGCATTGTGTTACTTTGTATATATGCAAAAGTATACAAAGTCATTGTCTTCCTTAATTTTGGCAGATGGATCGAATAATGAGTTTAGGTTAAAGAAAAATAAAAAAAACTAAAACATTTGTTTCTGAGAAAACAAATTGACAGCATTTGCTGAATTAAACAAGCAATGTTGCAAGGTCACATGCTGCATACTATTTCTCGTACGATTTTTAAAAATTTGTAGGCAGTATACATCACAGAATGCAATAAGCCAGGACAGAATTGAGAGTGCAAATAAAGAAGCTCCCCAATCAGTTTCACAAAGGTAAACTTATTTGTCTTCTGTAGACGTCTCCTCCCTCGAACAAGTGGCAGTAGCGCTGGGCTGAAGTTTGTTGCCTGGGCCTTTATGCCAGTTAAATTAATTGTGCAGCAGTGATACTAACAGGCCACTATTCATGACTGGTTAGCTGTGTGTGTGTGTGTGTGTGGCCTGGAAAAGCTGTTTGAGTTTTGCACTGAACCAAGGTCTGTCGTTGTTAAAGGTTAAATAGGTCCTGGTGGGAACACACATGTCCTCACAGAAACTGATGTAGGATGTCATGGTGTCTGTGAGCTCATCCAGATCAGTGGCTGCAGCCTCAAAAACACTCCTATCATTGCAGTCGAAGCAGGCTTGTAAATCCCGCTCTGCTTCATTAGTTCATCTCTTTACAGTTCTTACTACAGGCTTCGCAGATTTAAGTTTCTGCTTGTAGAAGATGAACCAACTAGTGATCAGAGAGTCCCAGTGCCGCTTGGGGGACAGAGTTGTATGCATCCTTTAAAACGGTGTAGCAATGGTCCAGTATATTGTTTTCCCTGGTGGGCATGTGATGTGCTGTCTGTATTTAGGCAGTTCGCAGATAAGATTAGCTTTATTAAAATCACCGAGAAGGATAATGAAAGAGTACGGGTAACGCTGCTCTGTGTGTGTGATCTGATCAGCCAGCTGTTCTAGTGCTGCGCTCACACACGCATCAGGATTCAGGAGGAATGTATGCACTCACCAGAATAAACGAAGAAAACTCCAGCAGCGAATAAAAAGGCTTACAGTTAATAAAGAAAGCTTCCAAATTTGGGCAGCACACATCTTCTCTAAAACTGTAACATCTGTACACCAGCCTTCGTTGATATAAAAACATAATCCACCACCTCTCGTTTTCCCCGACGACTCGGTGACGCAATCTGCTCTGAACAGCTGGAAGCCTGTTAGATGAAACGCGCTGTCCGGGATAGCTCCGTTCAACCAGGTTTCCGTGAAGCAAAGCGCAGCAGAGTTTAAAAAGTCATTGTTTGTGCTGGTGAGGAGTAGAAGTTCGTCTGTTTTATTTGCTAGGGTGTGGAGATTCTCTGCAGAAAACTCTGCAACGGAATCCTAAAATAAACTCCCAATTACTGCTTATTGATAGCAAGGTAGTTGTTGTAGTAGGTATGCAGGCAGGATAAGGCATTAATAGGTGCTTTATAAGTACTAATAAACAGTCAATATGCTAGTAACATGCATGCTAATAAGCAACTAATTAATAGTTAATAGTGTTCCCTAATCTAATGTGTAGGTAGGTTTTTTTTAAATGAGCCATTATGCAACCACCTAAGAACAACCTAGCAACCACACAGCAACACATTAAAAAACCTTTCAGAACACATTAACAACAGTATAGAAACATGCTAACAACCCCCAAGAACACCTTAGCCTTCACCAACCATATACTGTAGCAGCAAAACACCTTGTCAATTACATAGCAACGTCCTAGCACACACCCAGAACAAACTAGAAAATAACAACCACATAGCAACAGTGTATTAAGCGCATAACATTCCCTAGCAACTGCACAGAACACCTTATCAAGTAGCAACCACATAGCAATTTGTTAAAAAGAAACTCTCAGAACACCTTATTAACTACATAGCAATGTCCTAGCAATCATCCAAAACACCCTAACAAGTAGTAGCTATACAGCAACACATTAAAAACCTCTCAGAACACCTTAGCAACTGTAGTAGTATAATTTTATTTAATGCCATGTCAGCATCTGAGGCTATTTTCATGGCAAAAACTCAATTACAAAAATACAAATATCACATAAATACAATAAAATCCAAGCAAACAAACAAACACAGCAAGTAATATAATACAAGATTTTTTAAATTAACATATGATAAAAATTCTAATACCTTTTCAGGCAAAATCTTACTAAAGTCCTTAAGTGAACTAACTTAATAAAAGAGCTTTCTACTTGCATTAAAACCGGGACAGCCCAAAAGAATATGTTTCCTTAGCAATTGTATAGCAACGCCCTAGCAACCACCCAGAACATCTTAGCAAGTAGCAACCACATAGTAACTCATTAAAAACCTCTCTAAACATATTAGCAAGAGCACAGCAATGTCCTAGCAACCACACAGAACACCCTAGCAAGTATCAATTACATCTAACATTGCTTTCTTAATTTTGACAACTGCATAGCAACACCCTAGCAACCACCCAGAACACCCTAGCAAGTAGAAACCACAATACCTCATTAAAACCTCTCTGAACACCTCATCAACACACAGCAATGCCCTAGCAACCACACAGAACACCCCAGCAAGTATCAACCATGTTTAACATTGCTTCCTTAAACTTGGCAACAGCACAGCAACGCCCTAGCAAACCTCTCTGAATACCTTAGCACAGCATAGCAATGCCCTAGCAACCACACAGAACACAGCGAGTAGCAAGCAACCACATAGCACTCATTAATAACTTCCCTGAACACCTTAGCAACCACACAAAACACCCCAGCATTGTGTTACTTTATAATGTCTTCCTTAATTTTGGCAGATGGATCAAATAATGAGTTTAGGTTAAAGAAAAATAAAAAAAACTAAAACATTTGTTTCTGAGAAAACAAATTGACAGCATTTGCTGAATTAAACAAGCAATGTTGCAAGGTCACATGCTGCATACTATTTCTCGTACGATTTTTAAAAATTTGTAGGCAGTATACATCACAGAATGCAATAAGCCAGGACAGAATTGAGAGTGCAAATAAAGAAGCTCCCCAATCAGTTTCACAAAGGTAAACTTATTTGTCTTCTGTAGACGTCTCCTCCCTCGAACAAGTGGCAGTAGCGCTGGGCTGAAGTTTGTTGCCTGGGCCTTTATGCCAGTTAAATTAATTGTGCAGCAGTGATACTAACAGGCCACTATTCATGACTGGTTAGCTGTGTGTGTGTGTGTGTGCAAGGTGGGAAGGAACTATTAAAGAGGCTCACGATCAGGAGGAGGAGGGTCTCTCTTGGGAACCGAGAGGAATAAAGGGTGTCGGAGGGTAGAAGGCAAAGGAGGAGGGGTCAGTGCCACCCACCTCACACACACTTTGCGTTAGCTACTTGGGCCAGAGATTACAAAGCAGAGGAAGGCTTGATGCTGGCGGCGTGGCGTGTGCCACCTGCTGTCCCGGCCGTCTGGGGAATAGAGGGCAGCGTGCCCCAGGCAGGACACACTGTTGTAGTATCAATTGTCAAGCGGCTGGAATGACTCTCCCGGGACATGAGAGACAGTGAGACCTAATCAGTAGAAGTGAGGGGGGACCAGGGGACACAGAAGAGCCATAGGGGGACACACATGGGGGACACTGTTGTCCAATTATTCATGACTTCATGGCTGGTAAAAAGGGACCGACGCTAAAGAGGCAGGCGACATCAAAAGATGACAAACAAATGAATTAAGCAAGTGTGAAGAGAGGCAACTAACTCCCTTTATAGCACCTTATGGACAACAGCCATGCGAGCTGACAGGTTGTCAGAAAGAACTTGTGCAAGGTGGGAAGGAACTATTAAAGAGGCTCACGATCAGGAGGAGGAGGGTCTCTCTTGGGAACCGAGAGGAATAAAGGGTGTCGGAGGGTAGAAGGCAAAGGAGGAGGAGGGGTCAGTGCCACCCACCTCACATATACTTTGCGTTAGCTACTTGGGCCAGAGATTACAAAGCAGAGGAAGGCTTGATGCTGGCGGCGTGGCGTGTGCCACCTGCTGTCCCGGCCGTCTGGGGAATAGAGGGCCGCGTGCCCCAGGCAGGACACACTGTTGTAGTATCAATTGTCAAGCGGCTGGAATGACTCTCCCGGGACATGAGAGACAGTGAGACCTAATCAGTAGAAGTGAGGGGGGACCAGGGGACACAGAAGAGCCATAGGGGGACACACATGGGGGACACTGTTGTCCAATTATTCATGACTTCATGGCTGGTAAAAAGGGACCGACGCTAAAGAGGCAGGCGACATCAAAAGATGACAAACAAATGAATTAAGCAAGTGTGAAGAGAGGCAACTAACTCCCTTTATAGCACCTTATGGACAACAGCCATGCGAGCTGACAGGTTGTCAGAAAGAACTAAGATTTTATTTATGAAATGGCAACTCTGTTCACTTTTACTTAGGAATTCTAACCAAAAGCTGTAAGATTAAAAAACACAATGTTCCTACCAGAACAATAAATGAGTATAACATAAAAATAAAATAAAATGCAACAGAAGGTGTGAGAAATAGAAAAAGAGATGGATGTCAGTGTAGGGAGAGAGAAATACAGAGATAGACAGATAGAAGGGAACAAGACAGCTGGTATCTGCCCAGAGGATCGGCAAATTAAAGGGATTTAAAGGGAAGAAGCTGCACTGGTGCTCTGGAGAGGAAAAAAAAAACTCCTCGTGTGCTCTCTTTTCTCCTGCTCTATACTATGGACAGCAGTGACAGGACTGAATAATATCCTTGGTTTATTATGGCACCCAAAAAGTATTTGGACACACTTAAAAGCCATACCAAGTGGCATTTATTGTACAGAAATATAGCACAAACAAACCTGTCAAGAAAAAAAAAAAATATTGACACTTTCTGGTCATGTGAACATGTCCATGTAGTTAATGTGATAAATGACAACTGTGGTTACTCTGCTAGGACACCTGTTTGAGCTGGAGGGGAACCGACAAATCACCCTGATGCCACCAACTGGTTAAAAGTAATTGGGAAAATTAGTAAATTGAAGTGTGTATTTCCAACTTAAGCGGGGGAAAAAAAAAAAGTCCATATACTTTGGAGCAACTGTATAACTGTATAATGTATTTAACACTTTACATTTGTTTACATTGAAAATACCGACCTGCCAGACGGTTGTTGACCCGGTTGTGGCGAGACCACAGCCAGAGGACAGTGGCAGACAGTGAGGTCACATGATCCATGCTCTCCTGGGCCATACTCTCAAAGTGAGTTGCACATGGCCTGCATCCGAAAAAACGGCTGACATAACCTCTCATCGCCTGCAACACTTCCTGAGGATCTGAGATCAAGAGACAGAAAGAGAAGAAAGAAAAGAGAAAATGGGCAAAAAGAGGAAGTAAAAAAAAAAGAACAAAAGAGTCATTGCAAGAAAAGGAGTACTGCCAGTTTTGGGTGTATGAAGCATATGAAAAATACTATATTATCAATATATTATAATATCATGCATTAGTATTAGTATTACTGCTGTACATGTTAAAAGTACCTGGGATGCCCATTTCTTTAGCCTGCACTGTGAGCACATGGAAGAGGGTCCAAAAGGCGCAGGGGTATCCACGGTAATGGGATTCAGATCCCTGGCAGCCCACCCACTGTACACCCTCAGGCAACACTGCATCACTTGTCTAAAAGCACACATACATACAAACATAAAGTCTCAATTGACTTATGTTTCACTTAAACATCAAGAATCAATTGAAAACAATCAATTTTCCTTTCAGTCACTCTTCAAATGAAGTGAGGTGGATACTGCAATTAAAGCAGGTATGACTGTTAGAAGACATAAAATCTCTTCAGGGATAATTTTCAATCATATTTCACCATGCATAATTAAAAGCCCATATCAAACAGCATTAAACTCTTTGGCCTGTTTTGGAATTAATCAAGATCTCCCACTGGTCAGTCTCCTGTGCAGAGTCACTCAGCAGTTGATTGGTGGGTGTGTCTATAAGAGGCGATGATCTGGATGACACCAGCCCTTTTCCTTATGGGACACCTTCCTACTTCCTCATTGATTCATTGATTGGGTGGCTAAAAGCTAATGATGTCACTAACTGCTTCTGTGTATGTTTGTGCGTGTAGGCATCTGAGCTTCAGCATCGTAAATCCTTGTTCAACAAAAAATGAAAATTCAGTCATTTACTCTCTTTGACTGACTTTCCTCACAAAAGAAGATATTTTTATAAAATGTCTCAGTATTTTTTGTCCATAAAAATGAAAGTCAGTGCAGCCCAACGCCACTGACTTTCACTGTGTGAACAAAAACTATCTAAAAACTAAAAAAATATATATTTTGTGTATATGATGACAGAATATCCATATCAGGGTGAACTATCCCATTAAGTAAATCTCTTTTTTGACTACATTTGAACATTTAACCATAGTGCATCACCATGCTTAGCCATATGAAATCATTTTTATGCAAGCTGCATATGATGTTGAATGTCATGGCTTGAAATTGTGCTTGCAGTGGCTTAAATAGTTCAAACAGATGTTTTAATAAATTTACATGAGTGACAGCATCCCAATACACTGACCTCATAACCCAAGTGTGGAGAAACGCTTATGTCAAGTTATTGACATATTCAGGTACCTTTGTTTAATAAATGCAGTACTTTGCTATATCAAATGTCTGGTTGTCAAAATTCGAATTAATCATTACTAATATCATTTATAGCTGTAAAATAAAAATTAATAAATAAAACAAAAGCTCTTTCTGGAGATGTTCTGCTCAGGTAAGCTTGTCTAACCTGCACAGTGTTGTCCAGGACATCTCTAAAATCGCTGTATTTGATCTCTGTCCCCTTCTGTTGTTGTAACCAGCTGTCCACGGTCTTCAGTGCACTCTTTACAGATGGACGACCTGGGAAATACTACACAAGCAAAGCACATAATCACATACACAGCCATACACTTGTGTTTGGGACCAGGCTAGGCTAAAACATCTCATCATTTACATAAGTCCTTTTAAACCTAATAAATGTGACCGCTATTTCTGCTGCACCAGTAGCTGTTGTCAAATGGTAAGATCACTAGATTTGCTAATGTGCTACTAGAAGACGCTAAGTGACAGTGAAAAGGCACACTGCAATGCTCCGAAGATTTACAGTCAGGGAAAGCAGTGAGAAAATGTCCATTTAAAGATAAATATCACAGATTCAAGACATATTAACAATTATAAAATTATGTTAATAATACCAATAATAATAATAATTACTATTATTGTGATTATTATTATTATTCCTTTCACATTAAACATTAAAAATATAATAATAATAATCATTATTATTATTATTGATTGGTCAAAGATTTCTTGATTATTATTCTTGTTACAATACATAGTGTTCTTTGTTTCTATGGTTTAAAAACAGCTTAATATATTGTATTATTTATTCTATAATAATAATAATAATAATAAAAATAACAATCATCATCACCACTATTATTATTCACAACACATTAACCAATAAAAACATAATTATTACTATTATTATAAATGACCAATTAATCAATTATTATTATTATTATTATATTAAAATTAGTTTTTTTTTACTCAAAGAAACAAAAGAACACAAAGAACAATATAGAATTAATAAACTAATGAATGAATGACAAATAATAATAAATATTAAGTTTTCATTGTTCTGTAGAATTAAAAAGCAACACTGAATTGGTAAACACGCTTCTTGCTTACACCAGTGCAAATTTAATAGAGTTAAAGATTGTGTGTGTGTGGAAGTCTCTGGAAGCTCAGTGAAGTAATGACCAGCCTGAGCCGTGTGGCACGAGGGAATGGATAGATTCAATGGCCCTGGATGGACGCCAGTGCTGACCTTACAATTCTGTGTCTGAGCTGGGGCCACAAAGCCAACGCTAACACTCCGTCACGGCCCCATGAACACAGCCACATTAGTGCAGGCCAAGGCCTGTGTGTCTGAGTGTGTGTTTGTGGGGAGGCCCCACTGGATCCCAGAGGTGCACCTTTCTTTGATTTGTGCTCTTGCGTCTTTTCAATTTTCCTGTGGCCATCTGTTCAGCATGGTGCGGCCTTCTATTCATCACCCTCTAACAGGATCTCTATTAAAACACAGCTCACTTAAAAAGGCCTTGCAGAGATTTACTTAACCCCAACGCCCCACTCCATTCTGATTTGTTTCCTTAATCTGGGAGATTCGGCCATTGAGAATGCAGCCAAGGCAGAAAGCTAATCAGAGCTGCACAGGTGGGAAAAGGAGAAAGTCTCTAGTCCTTCCCTGAGTGTGTGTGTGTGTGTCATTGAATAGATCTATGTTTTGGTCTGGCCTCTAACTAGTGTGAAAAGCTCATTAACAGAGCTGGGTGTTGAAGAGGGTAATCTGGGATTGCTCAAACAAAAGGCATTGTTCAAAACTAGGTGAAAACTCTGAATCTCTACAAATCAAAACAACAAGGGCGATGTGAATAACTCTCCGGGGTTCTGGCAGCGAGTGAATGAAAGGCTGTGGAATCATTCTGTTATACTGTGAGGTCTCTTTAAGAGTTGCAAAGAAAAAGTAAACAGACAAATCATAATAGACTCAATATTTGAGCTGGTTAATACTTTAAAGGAGAACTAAAAGTATAAGCTGAGAATGGAAAAGAATGCGGTGAATTGGCTCACACACTTTGATATACACCACCCCCCCAAAGTATTTAGACACTTGGGCAACACTTATACTACCGTTGAAGGGTTTGAGGGTGAGTAAGATTTTTTTGTTTTTTAAAGGATGCATTCATTTGATTAACTGATTAAAAGTGACAGTAAATACATTTACAATGTCACAAAATATTTATATTTCAAATAAATGCTGTTCTTTGGAACTTTCTATTCATCAAAGAATCCTGAAAAAAAGTGCCACAGTTTCCACAAAAATATTAAGCAGCATAGCTGTTTTTAACACTGACAATAATAAGAAATGCTTCTTGAGCAGCAAATCAGCATATTAGAATGATTTCTGAAGGATCATGTGACACTGAAGTCTGGAGTAATGGCTGTTGAAAATTCAGCTTTGACATCACATTTAAAAATAAATTTCAATAATATTTTACAATATTACCATTTTTACTCTGTTTTTTTGATAAAATAAATGCAGCTTTAGGGAGCATTAAAAAAAAAACTTTCCAACCCCAAACTTTTGAACAGTAGCATACCATTGTATGTATGAAAGCCATTGCATTATATATCAAAAGTAGCATTTATTTCAGAGAAATACATCACAAGCACAATTTTTACTTTTCAAGCAAAGTCGGTTTTAAATCGATATCATCAATGCAGTGTTACTTTGTTAATAAAACCTAATGCATTAAATAATGTTAAAGAATTGAGCCTTATTGTACAGTGTTACTGATAACACAGACCTACTGTTCAGCAGTTGTTTTGTTACTGTATTTGGTTGTCAAAAGTTTCATGCCCATAGTTAAATGTGATGTACTACACCTATGAGAACTTGAGGGGAATGGACTTCACGCATCTACTAAAAATTAAACCAGTTTGTTAAAGTTAACAGCAAAAATGGCTCCGAAAAGGCGTTTGTTTGCAGATGCCAAGATACTTTGCAGTCTAATGCAATGAAATTCAGACATTTTTAAGAGTGGCTTAAGTGTCTAATTACTTTTAGTGTCCGCTCTAGTGTTTATCTTTTCAAGAGAAGGCAATGGTTCCTGAGACACACTGTTATTCAGACAGTTTTTCCAACAGTACACTGTCAATCATGCTGTGTAAGAGTATATATAGCCTCTGCATATTCCATCTACCAAAGCAAGGATATAGATCACTAACCACAAACAGCCCTTTCCAATCACCGTCCTTACTGTTTCAGCCCCCCCACCTCCCACTCTCCCTTCTTCCTCCCCTTCGGACCATGACAATCCACTTCACCCTAGCAATATGTCATCTCCAATCCGATTAGTATCAGCATTTGAGAAAACCACAGTCTCTCTCTCTCTGCAGAGGTTCAAAAGAGAAGGCATCTGTCAGCCCAGCCCTGAAGAAGACTCTTGTTTAATCTCACCCTCTGGGACACATATACAAGTGGGCCATGTAAAAGCCATCTAAACTGTTTCCCTGTTATCACAGCACAACCCAACAGCAGGTGCTAGTTGTCCACCAACATCGGGGTTTCTGAAAGTTGTTAGAATGAAAACAGGAAATGCAGAGTCAGTCATTTAGGACACCATGGCCTCAGATAAAAGATGGAGTCATGGCTGAATCTGGACCTCAAATTGCCTTCTAATTCCTTCTTTTATTCTCTCCCTCTTGCATGGCGGGAAGCCTCTTTCAAGAAAGCAGGATAAAGATGGGTAATCCTAAAACCTCTTTGTAATGCTCTCATGTCTCCAAGATCCACTCTTTTAATCCTGAAATACAAGTTCTGATTCATGCAAACCCAGATACATTGAGCAACAGCGTGACCGAGGAAAATACTTTGCATCAAAGTGCAAACTAGTCTTGCAGTAAATATTTTCTACTTAGTACTGGTCAGAAAATTAATTAATTTGTTCATTTTAAATCATAACTTAAGATTTTATGTTAAAACACACACACACACACACCAGCATATATGCGAACATGTATACTGTATATTTATATAAATGAAAAAAATTATGAAGGTATCTGAGCTTAAATATTTTTACATTTCAACAACATTTTTTATTCATATATATATATATATATATATATATATATATATATATATATATATATATATATTTATATTAGAATAAATAGAACCGTTATTTTCAATTGTAATATTTAACAATATTATTGTTTGTTTGTTTTTTTTTTTACTGTATTTTTGATGAAAATTAATGCAGCCTTGGTGAGCATAAGAGACTTAAAAAAAAAAAATCTTACTGACCCCAAACTTTTGAACGGTAGTGCACATACATATACGTCTATTTTTTGCCATATGGGCACAGAAGAGTCCTGGGTCACCTAGTGCAGGAGAAGGTTCAGGATGAGAGGGTAGGTTGTGACATTCACAGGATTATCCTATTAGATCAGTCTGCCTGCATTCTAAGCATCTTAATCTAAAGTACCAAACCTATAAGCAAACTAACTGTGATTAGCATTCAAGCCACTGTACAGATCTTCAGCTCAGAACACTGAGTGTGTGTGTGTGCTTGTTCCTACGTGCCACCATTAATCTCTCCATGCTTTGCTTTAGTGGGGTTAAACACTTCCTCTTCACAGAGTGTCAATTAATGCAGCTGGCGTGTCTGTTTAACAAGGAAGCTCAAAAGAGCAAGCCAAAAACAGCAAGGACACTCTGAAGAGGCCCAGCTAAGGCTGGAATACCAGAGGGAGCCGGGAATATTGACAAAAGTAACCACAGTTAATGGGAGGCCTGCCCAGGCCCCTGCCACTCCTCCAGGCATCAGCGTAGACCTTCCCCAGAGAGCCCTAAATAATCAGTGAGATTGGCAGTGCTACGCTGGACGGACACAAAGCCAGCGAAAGGTCATGGTCTCAGACCTCATCAAACAGATCTGTGGCACGCGTCTGATCCAGTAGAGAATGGATAAGTAGAGAACATACAGAGAACAGAGAATTGACTGAATCTCTAAATATTGTCAAAACATGTTCAGGTCATAATTGACCCTCATAAATAAAAAAAACATTAAAAACAAGGAAATACTATGAAGTTAAATAATTCAAATAATTCTGCTTTTCATATGCATTGTATGTTTTTTAAAATAAGAAATCCCAGCCTGAATCATTTCATTTGAAAAAAAGAAGAAGAAAGAAACGTAGTAAAAACATTTGCGTTGAACAAATCCTTTGAAATTCTTCTTCAGCCCTTTGAAAAGAATATGAAAAAGAATGTGATGGACCAGAACATCACAGCAGTCAACAGGATAATCTTGGATGAATCCTTAAATGTCAGAAATTAAACAACATAAGCAGTTTTGTAAAATGCTGGTGTGTGACTATTTCAGCAACTGCTGTAGCATGTTTGTCACAAGTCCTGATATATTTTCACCATGACCATATTTTGTAATTTCTAAAACCTGACTGATCTCTCTCTAATATCTTTCAACACTGAACATCTCTAATTTAAGGCTTGAAAAAAACAGATCTTGGATTGAAATGTTCAGTGCATCTCCCTCTAGTGGTTTGTTCTGTGAACTGACTAGGTTGATACAGATGCCATGATACAAAAGAATTCAAGTAGATATTTTATGTGTGTGTATTGAGGTGACTCACCTTAGCCAGTACATTTATGTACTTTTTGAGTGCAGTCAGATCGTTTCCACTGATGCTGATGTGTCCAGACAGCTCTACACGCAGAGAGTAATGCAGCGCTGATTCCAAATCAGACATATACACACGCGTCCTATATGAACACACACAAAAATATATGTAGGATTATAAGTGTGCACCATTTAAATCAGGCAACCTTGAAAGAGCCCACGTGATTCAGTAAACAATTTTGGTAAGACTCCAACAATAATAGATCATAATTGTACAAAACATTTTTACATTCTATAACACTTAACAAATAAAACTTTGATTGAGAAATGTTTAAATATGACTATATTTGAATATTCATAAACTACTACTGATTTGTGTAAGACGACCTAATGAAAATGTTTGCAAAATTGGAATCCTCGAACATTTCAGTGCATTTATCTTAGGTAAAAAATTGTTATATTAATTGCATTGACATACGCATTTGGCAGATGCTTATATCTAAAGCGACTTACATTACATTCAAGGTATGGTAAGGCGTTGCTATAGCGCCATGCTTTACTGTTTGAGCTACAGGAATGCACTGAATTGAAATGATGCATTAATATGTCAAATAAATCTAAATGTGAAAAGAAAATGACTGATCATGTCAGTTTGTGTGCACTAACTTGTTAAACGACCTCCATTCCTGTAGAGTTGAGTTCTTGATAAGATCAGTGATGGCAATCTGGGGTTTGCCAGTCCGCACTACCCCTGGCAACCTCTGGAGGGCGTATGAGTAAAAGGTACGAGCTTCATTGAGTCTGATGGAGGAGGAGAAAGAGGAGTGAGGGCCTCACAACCACTAAACATAATCTCAAGTATGTGACAACATGTGACAAAAAGAATGTGGAGAAGGTGTCATGTCTACCAGACTCCAGAATAGCTCAGAGTCCATGTTTATAGAGCTGCTGCTTATTGAATCAGTTCAGTTTGGGAAAGGAATTAAAAGAAGAGTTAGGGTTAAGGTTCGTGTCTGGATTAGATTAGTTAGGTTAAATATATATCTACTTTCCTACTATATAGTATGCAAATGCAGTATGTCAAATGAGCTGTATGTCAGAATGCACAGTATATAGTATGTCTGGTTTGGATTCAAACTACATGCATACTAACAGAACATAACGGGTCAAGAAATAGTTCTTTAGCAAATGCATTACATACTTTGACAGTATGTGAATTTAGACGCAGCTTTAGCGTTAGGGCTGAAAGTAAGATTTATAGACAGAAAGTGAGAGAAAACATTTCATTTGTGACCGGAGAGATTAATATATTGTCCAGGCAGATTCATCAGCTGATATTTGAGCATTTTGAGATTTGTTGTTTAGTTCATATTTTGAATTTGACAGAAACTCTCATAATAAGGAGGGCTAAAAAGGGTACCCTTGCTTGGCTGATTAACAGAAGTGTTACGTTGCCTAGTGTCAATTCAAAAATATGCTGACAGCCTTATGGATGAATTAAAAAGCCCTGGTAACATTCATAATAAATTTTTGATTTCATATTATATGAATTTTAAGTAAATATATAAAAAAACAAGATTGAAAAACAATAAACAAGTCAATGGAGTGGTACAGAAATGACAATGTTGTGCTTACAGTGTAAATGTTTATTTCATACATATAATGTTCAATTTTTCACATTTTTGAAAAGTTTATTATGCCCACTAAGGCTTCATTTATTTTATTACATTTTAAAAAACTGCTTAATTTTTGTGGATTACTTTTTTCAGGATTCTTAAAAGTCTTTACTGTCACTTTTGATCAATTTAATGCATTCTTGCTGAATAAAAGTATTACTTTCTTTCAAAAAAAAAAAATATAAATATATATCTTACTGACCTTATTTTATCAATTGGCTTTATGTCTGCCATTGTGCCAATACAGTCTCTAGATATCAGTACTGGACATTAAAATACGTATATTTGTCAACCACTATTTCACTAAGATGTGTTTTTGAGACACCAACTTGAAAAAAACTGTCACCTGACTTCCTTGAATTCTTGACACTGTAATTCAAACCTTTTTTAACAAATCTAGAAATTAATAGTATTAAAACGTTACTTTATTCCAAAAATATTAAATGCGTGTCTAGGAATGCATTGTGCTTATGGCTGCTTAAAAAAAAGTGAGCTGACTCCAGTGTCTCTCTTCTCCTGTTTTCCACGATCATCCATTTACCTTCCTTCCTCAGATGAACAGATGGTGGGTGTGGTGTGCTGATGAGATGTCATTACTGATCATTACCCTCTTCGCTAACCCTGGCAAATCAAACAATAAACACCACTGTGCATTCCTGTGTCTCCAGCACAGGGGGACACACACTCCCTCATCTACCCAAGCTTCAATCAGACCCTCAGCTTGAGGTCCCCAGGGTCTGACGGCACGCTTCTGAGACCACGAGGACCTGAGATGGTGGAGATAGTGTGTGTGTATATGTTTTTCTGCATGCTACACAAGATCAATCACGCATTCAGACCTGACGGGACGCCATCTGTTGCTCTGCAGAGCAGGGACTGCTTGGCAGGTGAAACACAGAAAAGTAGTTTCGCAACATTGTTTCGGCATCGAAAATTAAAACCACCCTCAACGCACACATGCACACCATCAAGGAGGACGGAAACAATATAAACCAACCATAAATCATTTCTCTTTTGCATTTGTCATCTAAAGGGCCCCACACCCATGCCAAGTTATTTTTCGCAAATAAGCATAACAAAGCAAGCAGACCTCTGATTTATGCTCCTGGTTAGAAATGATTATGAAAGCTCTGTGATCTTGAATAATTGCATGTATTAAAATGCTGTCTCATTAACATGGCCAGATGTTGCGTGATTCTTCCTGCAATGGCTAATGATCATAAAACTGAGAAGACGAGATCAAGCAAATGCTAAATGCTTAATTATAAGACTCTAAGAGTAAAATGCCTCGGCTCTAGCTCATGCTAATGCACTGTGAAAGAGATTAAAGGTGACCCGTGTAAATTTGATCCCTCCAATACAATTTTATGAGATTTTTTCAGCTGTTTTATCAATCACCAGGTCAAAATCTTAAGTCTCGTCAAAAATAATAGCACCCTTAAGTTTAATTCTTTAATATGATCATTTTAAGTATGAGCTTTATTAAAAGTGATAAGCATTAGCTTAAGCTTAGCATTAGTTTTCAAACATTCCAAATACTTCTCTTGTCTGTCTTATGAAAACATTCTTTATAGCTGCTGTAGGGCCGTATGAAGGAAATGGAGAACTTACACTTTGAGTCTAGAGATATGTCTGGATGAGTTGTACAGGTAACATGAAGGAAAATCGGTCACACCAAACCTGGACACCAAACTCGTCTCTGTGTCTAAAACCCTGCGCACAGCTATGTTTTCATACTGCAACAAATCCAATGTCACCTTAAAAAAAATAAATAAATAAAAAAGTGACAATGTATATCTAAAATGTAAAGTTACAAATAAACTCATCGGAATCTTTTGTTTTGTGTTCCATGAAAGGAATTCAGGCTTGGAAAAATGTGAATAATTGTGTGAATTATTCCTTTAAATCATCCTTGTGTAAACTGATCTCACCTCTCTCCCCACGTAGGAGTCTTTACTCTCAAACACAAGAGCGAGGAGCTTCACATTGTTCGTCTGAAAGAAGTTGTCTATCTCTGCCTCACTGTGGAGAGAAAAAAAGATTTGATTCAAATAAGTAAAGATAATGTAATGCAAACCATCAAAAAAAAATTTACATGGTCTGACTGTATAGTTTTCTCATTTCCTAGGGAGTTTACTAAAAGAGTCTTGAGCCTTGAACTAAAACCTACTTTAACTATGATGCAATTTTTTTTCTGAAATTAATAAAAACACTCCCACCTAAACTATTTCTTTGCTTTCTTTATTTTCTGGCTCTCACGCGGACAAAAAGCTTTTCTTAGCATTTCCTGCAATGATTTGACAGATGACAGCAAAATGGAGAAATGAGATATAAATCAAGTTTATGGTTTGTCATTTCCCTTCCCTATTTGAGCGAACTTTTGCACTGCAGCATCGACTAAAAGCAAACAAAACCAACATGCTTGCTGACCATTACATGCAAGCATTACTTACATAAAAGATAAAAAGATAAAAGATGACATCAGAACCTTTAAGATTTCAAGTGCAAATTAAAATGAAGATATGCTTTTAAATATAAGTTGAAAAGTGACTAGGATATTGTGTTCTAACCTAGCAGTCTCTAAAGGTGGACAAGCAGGCGGCCAAGCCTCGTTGTGCATCTCCAACTTATCGATAATGTAGTGCCGAAGGCCTCTCACATCCCTCGGAAATCCTATATGAACATTTAAAAAACATGCTCGTATACAGACAAAGGTAAAGTACATCACAAGTAAACATCAAAGATCTTGATTAAGTGACTAAGAATTGGAAGAAATTGAATAGTTTACCCGAAAATGACAACTTCCAGCAGAGGGGAAGTTCTTTAGGGCCAGATTTACTAAACGGCAAATTAGCACGAGATTGCAATCCCATAAAAGTGCTGATGGGAGTGAAAACTCTTCCAAATGCATATGCAATAAACTCAGCCACAAAAATTACTGCGTCCATGCCTTTTCACAATTTTTTCCACTAGTCTTTATTAAATCCTGACAGCAAAAGAGGGTTTGTGCTGGCGCAAGCTGTTAGTAAATCTGGTCCTTAATGTTAAACGACGTTTCGCACACAAACCTATCATACAACTTGTGAACAATTGGAAAATAGTGCAGAGTTCTATGGATTATATTTATGATACTCTTTTGAGGCTGTGCTACAAATAATTAACATCATCACTTTGACAGGCTGTTTTGTTCGGTCATGCTCTCTTTTAATTAGTCAGTAAAATCTTAACTGTTAGTATTTTTAATGTAACACATCACGATCATTTCTTGTGGCTTTTTCTCTTGGCTTTTCTTTTTTCTTTTGCAATCGCAGTGTGAAAGACAACTGTTGCTCCAGTCTTGCAATCAACCAATTTATTGAACAATATCCCGCAAGTTATTTGGCTTGACTACATGTGGAATCTCTCATTTCTCTCCCCAAAACATATGTCTCCCAGTCTATTTTGACTGGAATGGTTTAAAACTTTATTTTCTCCCCTTTACTTTCTTCACTTCTAATCCCCATTACTATCTTCAATTGTGGGAATGTTTCAAATTTCTTAAATGAAGCAGAATAGATGCAGATTCTTTAACAATCAAAATGTTGGAATTTATATATATAAAATATATAGAATATATGTTTTTAAATTCTGTAAATTACAGAAAATTTTAAAGGGATAGTTCACCCAAAAATTAAACATTTATGTTAATCAGCTTACCCCCAGGGCATCCAAGATGTAGGTGTCTTTGTTTCTTCAGTAGAGCACAAACAAAGATTTTTTAACACAAACCGTTGCAGTCTGTCAGTCTTATAATGGAAGTGAATGAGAATCACAGCTTTGAGTAAAAAAAAAAAAACATACACAAACAAAACCAAATTAAACCCTGCGGCTCGTGACGATACATTGATGTGTAAAGACACAAAACGATCGGTCTGTGCAAGAAACTGAACTGTATTTATATTGTTTTTTACCTCTGATTGACGCAATGTCCGAACTGTCCTGAGCGGCGGCGCATCCTCCTGAGTGCGTTCTCCACAGCAGGTGCATGAGGCGTTTTCTTCTTCTTGCTTTACGGCGGATCGCAGACATATAAGTGCATTACTGCCACTTATCCCTCAAATGGACCATTGACACTCCTAATTGAGATTGTAGCTAGAGTGTCAATGGTCCATTTGAGAGATAGGTGGCGGTAATGCACTTATAAGTCTGCGATCCGTCGTAAAGCAAGAAGAAGAAGACGGCGCGTCACGCACCAGCTGTGTCGAGGACGTGCTCAGGACAGTTCAGACATTGCAGTGCATCAGAGGTAAAAAAACAATATAAATACTGTTCAGTTTCTTGCACAGACCGATCATTTTGTCTTTACACATCAATGTATCGTCACGAGCTGCAGGGTTTAATTTGGTTTTGTTTGTGTATGCTTTTTTTTATTCTCAAAGCCGTGATTCCCATTCACTTCTATTATAAGACTGACAGACTGCAACGGTTTGTGTTAAAAATCTTCGTTTGTGTTCTACTGAAGAAGCAAAGTCACCTACATCTTGGATGCCCTGGGGGTAAGCTGATAAACATAAAATTTTAATTTTTGGGTGAACTATCCCTTTAAAAGCATCATCAACAATTCTTCGAAATTTCTCCTTTCGTGTTCCACAGAAGGAAGAAAGTCAAATGGGTTTGGAACAACATGAGCATGAATAAACAATGAGCGAAACTGTTTAATTTTGGGCAAACTATTCCTTTAAGGACACACTGGAAATAAAGAAAGACACATTTTTACCTCTGAGCTCCAGGCCCCTGGACTCATTGCTTGAATAAGCAGGGAAGAACTGAGAAAGACAGAGGAAGATCAGTAACAGTGCTACTTGAGCCCTTCACATCAGCTGCATGCCTGCAGAGCCTCATTGACAGCTTTAGTCAACAGCTCTTCCTTTTACCCCCTTAAAATTCATCAAAGCTGTGGAAGAATTTCACTCTGTCCCTTCATAAGAATGTCCACTTTATTTTACAAGACAAGAACACAAAACTAGACTAACAAAATCCACATACAAAAACACCCAAATAGTAAAGGAACATCTGGTGATGAGTTTTTCTGAAGGAAAATGATACAATAATTCAAGGATTGGCAACAGTGAGTTAAATGTTTATGAGGAGAATGGACAAACAGATTCAGTTCCATCAGTTCGTCCCTCTGGCTTCAGCATAGCCTGTACCCATAGCGCATGACTGAACAAAGAACAGTTATTCATGAATAAAATGGATTCATCTGTGTGGGAAAACCTCACAAGTCAAATTATTGCGCTCTGCAGAGGGCCTCAGTCATGAACACAAGCAGAATGAATTTCCAGGTAAATCAATTGTCACTGCAGCAACAATTTACATAAGAATGGTTTTATGAACAATGTACAGAATTTTCTCCTCATATTTCATGAACAAGACCCAATAAATGCAGTCTACCATTTTTTTAAAGGTTATTTATTCTCTTTATTTCCATTTTTTTACATTTACAAAGTTAAAGGTATCATATGATGCTGCTAAAAAGAACATTATTTTGTTTATTTGGTGGAATGAAATGTTTATGCAGTTTAAGGTTCAAAAACCACATTATTTTCTACATACTGTACATTATTGTTTCTCCTCTATGCCCCGCCTTTCTGAAACACGTCGATTTTACAAAGCTCATCGGTCTGATAAAAAAGAGGTGTGCTCTGATTGGCCAGCTATCCAGTGCGTTGTGATTGGCCGAATTCCTCAAGCATGTGACGGAAATGTTACGTCCCTTACCAAATTGTGATGCCTGCGACAACCCCATATGACGACCCCGGGCTGGACTCCGGCGATCCACAGCGTGAAGTTGAAGTATTTCCTCAGCAACCAGCACGGATCAGCTCCAGGCATGACGAAGCGATATCGCCTCTTTTGGAAGGCCAAACAAAATAGTTTCGCTTTCACAGCAAAGCACACAGCGCTTTCACGACATGGCGGCGGCGGCAACAACAATACTACAGCGAGAATAAAAGTTACACCTTCTTTCTTTGCGTGAACATTTGGGCGGCGTTATGCAAATCTTCCCACATAGTGATGTAGACATGTGGGGGCTTGTTAGAACGAGCCGTTTTGGGTAGGTGTGGCTGACTCTTAACTTTTATAAAGAATATCTCTTTGGATTTGAGACTTTACAACTGTCTTTGCAACTTTACAGATCTTCTTTATGCACCAAGAGCTTGTAACACTCCAAAGAGAAAGGAAAAATTGAAATCGCATCATATGACCCCTTTAACAGTGTTTATATTGTGTATGTTTATACTGCTGATCCCACACATAAGGTTATCCAGAAGAGAAAACTGTATTGCTCAGATGTTACTTGCATTTTCAGAGCTCAGAAGATATTTAATCTATATTAACTTTGTCTTGAATGTTTGATCTTGGTAAAATTTGTTAATGTTTTTGTAAGAAGATTCACGTGTTCACCAAAGCTTCATTTATTTGATTAAAAATATGGTAAAAAATGTATATTGTGAAATATTATTACAATTTAAAATAACGGTTTACTATTTTAATATATTTTAAAATGTAATGCATTCCAGTGATGGCAAAGTTGAATTTTCGACAGGCATTACTCCAGTCTTCAGAGTCACATGATCCTTCAGAAATCATTATAATATACTGATTTGGTGTTCAAGAAACATTTCTTATTATTATCATCAAAGTTAAAAAAAACAGTTGTGCTGCTTAGTATTTTTGTGGAAAACACTATTATTTTACAGGACTCTTTAAGTAATAGAAAGCATTTATTTCAAATACAAATCTTTTGTATAAAGAAATGTATTTACTGTCACTGATCAATTGAGTGCATCCTTGGTGAACAAAAACTAATTAATTAAGAACCCCAAACTTTTGAACAATAGTGTATATATATATATATATATATATATATATATATATATATGCTGCTTCAACACTAACTGCGGTTACTGAAACCACGCCTTCTTTCTTTGCGTGCACATTTGGGCGCATTATGCAAATATTTCCACATAGTGAGGTAGATATGTGGGGGCGTGTTAGAACGAGCCGTTTTAGGGGGGCGTGGCAGAGTCTTAACTTTGATAAAGAATATCTCTTTGGTTTTGAGACTTTAGTCTTTGCAACTTCAGGGATCTTATCTATGCACAATCAGCTTGTAACACTCCAAAGAGAAAGGAAAACTTGAAATCGCATCATATGACCCCTTTAAACTAGTTGTGTCTCAAAACCTAAATGAACTGCCTACATTTGTAAGGAACAAAATTAACTCTAAATGCACTGATGATTCCCATAAATGTTGCCCAAGTAGACAGGCAACATCAGCTCTCTATTTCACAGAGCATACTCACCTGGTAGACAGAATAAGCTGACATGGTAGGTAACTCACTAAGTCACTGTTTAGGCTTACTAGGTTGGAAGCTCACTTGGCAGGCCGTTCACTAGTTCATTTGGTGGGCAGCTTAGGTAAACATTGCTTGGTTATATGTATATGTCAATACCGTTGTACAAAGAAGGCAGCTCACCATTATGTAACCTAGTTAGCTGTCTACCAGCTTTTCTCAGTTAGCTGTGTTTCTAACTATTCATTGTCCACTAATAAAACTCATCTGTAGGTAAATTAGTCATCATTGAGGTTACTTTAAGTTTGCTGAAAACAGTTTGCACAGAATTCAATATGTTTTGCGTCAGAGTTAGGATAAAACCCCTCATAAAAATCACTTGTAACTAATGTAAATCCGCAATAAATATCTGTAAAGTATCCTTTAAACCTCGTGGAAGCTTATTGCCATTGTGTTGATTTAGTTTTGACAAAAGTGCAAGCAAATACCAACTACAATACCACAGTGCTAGTGTAGTAGCCATAACAGTAACTATATGATTTCGGATTAAACCGGTTACCATGGTAAATGATACTGTAACGGAAGTCCAGCTGTTTTGCATTGACGCTGCAGGACACAAACAGCTGATACTGTGCGACAGTATCCTGTCTTCATGATGTGTAAATATGAGGCTACTAACCTTTAATATCTCTGGCGAGGCTTTTCCAGGTGGGTGAGAAGGCAACACAGTGTCCGCACCAGGTCGCGTAAAACTCCACGAGAAGAGCCGCGGTGGAGTTAAAAAGCCCGGAGTCCACATTCTCCGGTGATAAAATAATAATCTGATCCGACGCGGTGTACAGCCCGGCTTCGGAGATTAAAGGACTAAGACTTATAAAACAAATAAAAGCACAAAGGAAAGAGTTAAATGGATTTGATTGGGTTTTTGTCGTGTAACGAGACGTGGCACAGCAGCTCCGCCGCGCCATTTTCCCTTATTTCAGGCAGCTCAAACTAAACTAACTCTATAGAAAGTGATAGAAAGTTTATAGCGACTGGTCACACGCTCAACTCCCTCCCACTTAACTCTGCTCTGTTAGTTTTCATATATAATTTCTTTTTGTTATACGAAGGTCACATTAAAACTGTCTTGGAAACTTGATGTTCAACTGTTTTTACGTTTAATTTAAATTATTGTCTTTTGTCCTCCCAGGCCCAATTTTTCAATCTTAAATCAATTATACATATTTGAATTATGTGTTCAAAACGATAATAGTCCCGACAAAGAGTGAGATAAATATAGAGCATTTTCATTTTATTATTACAAAAATATTTCTATGTGTTTATGCACCAATTAAAATCGTACCCCACACAGTTGCAGCGTCTTTTCCATAACGAGCAAAATTTTCAAAAAGTTATGAGTTATTAAACGTGGAGAAAGAAAATAAACAGAAAATCAAATGTTGGTTGTCTTATTTACAGACTGAACACAGAGGGAGACATATATTGTGTCGTATTGTATATGTTTACTTTTTTTCATTGATCAATATGTGGATGTTATACGTGTAATATCATATCATTTTTGCTGAATTATTCACCTTAGGTAATCACATTTGTTTTTAAAATTGCAACCCATTTGCTTAAAAGTCCCAGATGGATCCATTTAAAAAATATATAATAATTCCATCCATCAATATATTTTTGTTGCCACAGTACAAATAGGACATATTTGTTCTAAACTATGATATCTCTTGGTTTTCTTATTAGACTTAAGCCAGAGCAGGTTTGGTCATTCCTCTATACTGACACCTTGATCCATTCGTTCAGAATCACCCTTTGCTCAAATATTGACATATTGTGTATGTCCAAAGTTCATGTCCAATGTCTTGTCCAAAGTTTCTGACTGGGCACATTCCACCCAGGGAAACTTTAATTTAAAGGGTTAGTTCACCCAAAAATTTAAATTCTGTCATTAATTACTCACCCTCATGAGCAGCTCCGCCGCGCCATTTTCCCTTATTTCAGGCAGCTCAAACTAAACTAACTCTATAGAAAGTGATAGAAAGTTTATAGCGACTGGTCACACGCTCAACTCCCTCCCACTTAACTCTGCTCTGTTAGTTTTCATATATAATTTCTTTTTGTTATACGAAGGTCACATTAAAACTGTCTTGGAAACTTGATGTTCAACTGTTTTTACGTTTAATTTAAATTATTGTCTTTTGTCCTCCCAGGCCCAATTTTTCAATCTTAAATCAATTATACATATTTGAATTATGTGTTCAAAACGATAATAGTCCCGACAAAGAGTGAGATAAATATAGAGCATTTTCATTTTATTATTACAAAAATATTTCTATGTGTTTATGCACCAATTAAAATCGTACCCCACACAGTTGCAGCGTCTTTTCCATAACGAGCCTACAGGTTTGAAACGACATGAGGGGGGGGGAGTAATTAATGACAGAATTTTCATTTTTGGGTGAAATAACACTTTAATGTTTATACTGAGAGGGACGTTGGTTCAGGCCTGACATTTTACACAAGGCACGTGTCACAAATACAGTAAATTTTGCTGTGCCATTAGCATTAGAGGCACAAATATTTATTTATTGTGAGAACTGCTGAATGTGTTGAACCAGTATCTAACAAAATTATCATCAAATGTCTGTTTACCCCCGCTCCCGCGTCAGAGTTCTTGACTTTTTTTGATTGTATCCAACAAATAAAATCATACAATGTCATCATTTTGAGAGATTTAAATTTTTCTCCTATTCCCTCGCTTCCAAGTTTAGTCAAATAAACCTAGAATTGTACATTACGAATATTGTTGGCTCCTTGACTTATTGCGTTTGTTCCTCTTTCTGGATAAAAGCATCTGCTAAATGCATAAATGTAAATGTTATTTGACATGCAATTCACTATTATTAACAAAGCGTAATGACCCAAAACTTAATATCTAATGTCATCCTGCTTCAGTTTTGTTAAAAAAAGTGTATTTTGGTGTTTGTTTCATGCTAGAAAATGGCAAACCTGGTATTTAAACAGTATTTAGACATGCACATCTTTATCTAAGCATTTGTTGAAAAAAAGGCCCTTTTACATCATGACAAAATGTAAAAGATTTCACAACAAATGTTACGACTGAGAAATGACAAGATCTTTATTTACAATTTCCAAAGGATCAGTTCAGTTAACAAATATTTATACACATGGAAGCAAAAGGAACCACGTCCCTTTTCACAGCAATCTTCCATGAGTCCACTCACAGGAGATAGGCATGGACTCTATTTACATGGGTAAAACAATTTACAAGTCTTCAAGTGCACCTCTGTCACTCACAGTACATCATTATAAATATACATACACTTACGGGATGCGAAACATTTCTACGACCTACCAATTTAAAAGTAGAAACTGATTAACAAACCACTTGTGCCACACAAATCCTAATTTCCCGCCCACAGTTAAAAGTTTAAACACATAAGCCAAAAAGACTATTAGTAGTAGCCTATTGTCAGAACGAGGTAGAGATCTCCGTTACCTATATAATTAGACATGCTATTGGATGAGCAACTGATGCTGGGTATCAGAGACTGTTGCTGCATAGATGAAGTTTAACCCACTGACACAGCACAATGCTCTAGATCTATCCTCACAATGATGCTGCAGGTCACTATTGGACAGTCTGGCTCAGGAAGTACAGCTTTAAGAGAGGTGAGGAAGGGCTGGTTACAGCTAATTATACACATAAGACACTATGATGATAATATGTTTCTTATGAGACCAGGATTGTAATGGCGACTGATTTACAAACAAATATGTACATCACAGCATTCGAGGATAACAGACGAGATGGACGTGCTGAGCCCTTGAGCAGTTCATCTGAAAGGTACACAATGAGTAAAACCCCTCCTTTAAAAGTAAACAAACATGCCCTTGTGCCAGTGATAGCGTAACATTTCCACTCCTCTTTTCTTAAAACACAAAAATGTACTTTAAAAAGGTTCTGATGATGGGTACACACACACACACACACACACAAAGTAAGGCAGAAATGTACATCTTACAGTATTAGAGGTATGTCCAGCTATGAAGAAATAAGTTAAGAGTTAAGATTAAAGCCAAAAGGGACCGTTACGACACTGGTCAAAGGAAGGCTGGGAAAAGTCGCTTGTGCATGAGCAAACATAACAATGGAGGCACTTAAAATGAATGGGATAAAAGGCAAATGTTAAGGCTAGAACCCAGCATGTCCGTGTTTAGCACAGTTAATATTTTTCAATTCAATCTTTTGGCATCCAACAACTGTAGCAGGTGTTGCCAATACAACATTGTTTTGTATGGAGCAAAACAAAACCATTACGAGAAGTTGTCCTGTTGCTTTCAAAAAGCAGTTAAATATCATTTACATATTTTTGCATTCAACATTATCTTGCATCAAATCCCTTTACACTGTATTGCCATTTCAACATTCAAATTGTACTTATTGTGCTTAGTTCTGCAATTAATCATGTAAATGGTAAAATAATCTCTTTTCTTTAAAAACTTTCCAATGTTACTTTCAAATTCAAATGTTACTTAAATTTTTTTTTACTAGAATTAAAGAAGAAAAAAAAAAAGTATTTCTTATGATACAATCTAGTTGGAAATAAAAACAAGTCTTTGAGTCTTTAGTTCTGTCCTGATTTGATCTGACCCTTGAGTTTTAATCACAAGACTTGAGAATGGCAGAGCCAGTTTTAGCAGCGGTGATGAACAGACACAGTATGAGGAATCTGGACCCAAACAGCTGCTACAATTAACACCGGACCATCAAGAGCTGAGTTCATCAGACTTCCCGGATGAGAATGTGAACAACTCCATGACAAGTCAGACCTCTGACAAGGTGTTGTGGCCTGGAATCCTGGATCCACAACTTTCCGTGGATTGCACAAGCAGACTGAAAGAGAATTCCTCACTGAGAGTCCTTTTATGCCAAATCCTTTATTTTGTGTTTAACAGAAGGTACCTAAAACATATCTCTGTACAGGCATCATCAAAGAGTTCTTTTGGACTTCTTCTCTTGGATTTGGGTCAGAACGTCAGCAGTGTCTTTTAGCAAGGCATCAAAAATCCCATCAGCAAGCTGCATCTTTACAAAAAGTTCATCCTCATCATAGTTCACCCACTGGGATTCCTCTTCATGCAACTCCTGGACCTTGAAGTGGAAGAGTGATTATAGACATTTAAATGCCTAAGCAAGTCTATAAATCAAATAAAATGCCATTTCAGACACCAGCATTCTGAATTTGAGGTTTAATACACTTACTAGAATGTGGTCAACTCTGTCTCGCTTTTTCCGTCCAAATTTGATCATTTTCTGCCAGTCTGTTTTCTGGTTCTGCTCTTTCTTTAGACCACACAACTTCAGTACCTCAGTGGTGACAAATTCCTGAATAAAGAAAATACATAAACACAAATAAACATACTTAAATGAATAAAATATTTATGATGGTAAAACTGAATTTTCAGCAGCCATTACTTCAGTTTTCAGTGTCACATGATCAAGTCATTCCAATATACTGATTTGGTGCTCAAAAAACATTATTATCGATGTTTAAAAAATTTGTGCTGCTTAATATTTTTGTGGAAACAGTGATATTCTTTTAATTGATGGACAACATTCAAAAGAACAGCATTTGAAATAGAAATATTTTTTTTATCATCGTTAAAAGTCTTTACTGTCACTTTGCATACCTGGACTATTGTGATGTCATTGGGGCATTTCACCTGATGGAAGTAGGTGGAATTAAGGCGACGTGGCTTCATCCATTGTGGCTGATCAACTTTTGGATCTTCTGCATAGATGTCTTGAATAACTTCCCATGATAAATCAAAGATGGCCTGTAAATCAATATAACAGCAAATATTTTTATTCATCTTCTTGGAAATGTTTACAAAAACCTTGTCAAGGTTAAACAAACACCTCAACGTGAGCATCTCAATCCCTACCAGTTTGTAGCTTTGTTGGCATTGAGTCTCCAGGTCACTGGCTTTGGAGTCTCCTTCCAGAAAAATATTAGAGGGCTGAGGTTTGGATACTCCAATCAGGCTTGGTCTACCATGACCCAGTTTGCAGCTTTTCCAGATCTCCCGAGTAGCAGCGATGACCAGTTTCTCCACCTCCTGGACAGTGTGAGGAACAATGATGGCAGGCTCCTCAGGTTGCTTCATCTGCACGGGAAGTTCAGGCCTGGGTGGTGTTTTGACCTGTTCTCCCGCACTTAAACTCAAGGAGCTAGAAATCCCATCTTGCTGCTGTTGACGTTTTTGCTTCTGCTGTTGTTTTCGTGAACTGAGACCAAAGTCCTCATCAAACCAGTCCTGCTCATCACCAAGGACATCGAAGAGCTCACGGCTCAGTTCCAGCTCTGCCAGACGTTTAGCTAGCTCTTCCTGTCCACTCGTACCCAGTACAGGGCTCTCCTGTTGAAGAAGCATAGTTAACACTAATCAAGATCACCTCTTACAATTTCCCTCAAGAGAAGATCTGATTTTGAACTTTGCAACACACTGCAGGCCTAAAAAGAAGGTTCCAAGGTAACATCAGCCCTCAGATGTCTGTCAATACAGCTGGAAATGCCAATTTAAGCTTTACACATTAGCAATGTTATCAGTTTGTTGGGTAAATCATTCACTTAATTTCAATAAATAACTTTTATTGAAGACTGTTTTTTTAACTGGTTTCTCATTTATTCTATTCTATAGGATCTTTAGATAAATCAAAATCTTCAAAGTCACTTACAGGTCTGTTGCAATGCTCTGGAGATGAAAGTTCCTCCTGATCATTATCAAATGAGGAGCGGAAACTCTCGGTCTTTGTTTTAGATGAAGACCTGCTCTGAGACTTAAATTTGTTGCTTCTAAGTCCATCATCTTCATTGATGAAGTCTCTTTTCAACTGATTAGCAGCTGATAACTTCTCCTCTTTGTCTTTCTTGATCTTCTGAAATTGCTTCACCGCATCACTTAAGAAGCTTTCCACAAGTTTATCTGCTAGTGTAGTCAAAGCCCTTTTGTTATTCAAGTCTTCTCTATTATCGAGACTGGCCTCCTCGATTGAGATGTCAGTGGATTTCTGAAGAACATCAACTCTAGACTTCTCATCCTCAACCAACAGGTCCAAAATGACTGCTGTTGGTTCCTCTTCCTGCTTTTGTTTGTTAGATGTCCCTTTATCCAAATTATTGAGCAATGAACCAACATTATCATAACTGGTTTCTCATTTATTCTATTCTATAGGATCTTTAGATAAATCAAAATCTTCAAAGTCACTTACAGGTCTGTTGCAATGCTCTGGAGATGAAAGCTCCTCCTGATCATCATCAAATGAGGAGCGGAAACTCTCGGTCTTTGTTTTAGATGAAGACCTGCTCTGAGACTTAAATTTGTTGCTTCTAAGTCCATCATCTTCATTGATGAAGTCTCTTTTCAACTGATTAGCAGCTGATAACTTCTCCTCTTTGTCTTTCTTGATCTTCTGAAATTGCTTCACCGCATCACTTAAGAAGCTTTCCACAAGTTTATCTGCTAGTGTAGTCAAAGCCCTTTTGTTATTCAAGTCTTCTCTATTATCGAGACTGGCCTCCTCGATTGAGATGTCAGTGGATTTCTGAAGAACATCAACTCTAGACTTCTCATCCTCAACCAACAGGTCCAAAATGACTGCTGTTGGTTCCTCTTCCTGCTTTTGTTTGTTAGATGTCCCTTTATCCAAATTATTGAGCAATGAACCAACATTATCAACAGATGCGTCCTCGAATTTGAAAATGATGTGCCTGTCTCTGCCGTTAGGCACAGTGTGCCGACTTTTGTCACAGTCTTTAATGATATTGCAGTCAATATCATTAAAATCCAGGTTATGCTGAGATTTAATAAAGGTGCTTTGCCCAGTTGAAAGCTGTTTGATGTTGCGTTCCAATGGCTTTTCATGTTCATCCAAAGGCTTTCTGGCCTCAGGATGCAAATCTAGGTCAGATTTTTCTCCTTTCATTTTGTTTAACAGATTTCTGTGTACCAACTGTTTCTCAGAACCTTTGTTTTTACTATTTGGCTGGTCATCATATGATGAATCTTCATCTTCAGTGTCTGCACTGGCCTCAAATTTCTCTGGAAGACGAGAGATCTCGTCTGTTGAGGCGAATATACCATGTTTTTCCCTACACTCAAAGTACACCACCCCATCGTAAGTTCCATTGTTACTTCCCTCAGGGTTGTCCAGTTCAACCCCGGCCCAGAATCCATTGGCAAAGTTAGTTTGTCCCGAGAGCTTCAAACATTAACACATACAGCATATGGATAGCATTTTTTTTAATAGCCAATTAAAATACTATAGCAAAATAACACAGCAAGACAAGCGGTTTCTTTAAGAGAAACAGTACAGAAACAGGTGATGAATATGAAAGGTAATGATGGCTGACCTCCAACTGTTTCAGCAGACTCGCCTCCTGAGCTTTCAGTCGCTCTTTTTGCCTCTTCTTTTGCTCTTTCTTTAGCTGGTACACCACTGATTTGCGCTTGCGTAGCTCATCCTTAAGGGCGCGAATACGGCTCTCAATATCACTCTGATCGGATGTGGTCTCTGAGGTAAGAGCACAAAAAATATCACCATTGTCAAATCATTGTCTTTGCTAAAAAAACACTTAATATGGCATTAAACATTTTATAGTCTCTATAAAGATTAGAAGTGGAAAAGTAGAACATTTAAATATTAAAGATAGGTAATGCTTTAAACCTAAAAGAAGCACAGTTTCTTTTAGCACAGTCTCTCTTTTAGACAGATCATCTATATAAGGCAGATAGACTCATCTGTGCTCTAATAACATGGTTTAATCCAGAGAAGTGCACACACAGAGATAAACAGAGCATTATATTTTGCTGGCACAGTGTTCCTCTTCTTGCGTTCACATATCCAATTTAGTAAAGATGTAAAGGATAAACTGGAGCAGGCTAAATTAACATACCTGGTATGTAGCACTTTTAGAACTATTACTATTATTAGAAAATTAAGCAAGTAAAAAAGACCAAGGATGACATGGATTAAGAAAGCCAAATGCTACATGAAACTATTCTAAATGTTGCAGTCTTCAAAGAAAACAGGTCTACATTACATTGATAGGACAAATCCAGATAATTTCCAAAGTCTGATGGGGGTAGCAAGGATCTTACCGGATGGAGTGGCTGAATGAGGGTCACTGGTGTGGGGCTCACTGGTCTTGGAGCTGGAGCGCACCTGCATCTTGCTGCTTCCGCTGGTGCCATTGACAGTCCCAGGCTGGCTACTGTCTGAATGTCGAAGAGAGCTGAGGCTGGCTTTCTCTGGAGGAGACTGCAACACATACAGGAAGAAGGATCATGGACATGTAAATCACACTCACCAAAGAGAGCTATAATCAACCCTGTTTAATGTAACAGCACATTAACAACTTTGGACTACTTGAAAGATGCAAACAATTTTGCATATCCCTATGCTCAATATCCAATCATAGCTCTAATGACAAACATTAGATGGAGAAGCAAATACATTTTTTTAACAAAACTCCATGTCTCTCTATGTATAGGTTCAGTTTTCACCTGTTTACTGTCTGTGGCGTTAAACTCAGGTGAGTAGATAGTATCAGAGGCAGGACTGTTGCTCGGATGAGGAGAGTGGAGTTCAGAGACAGGTCGGTCTGAGGAAGGGCTGGCCAGCTGCTCTGGAACAGACAAATCAGTGTGCACACTGGACACAGACAATGCTGGGGAGCCATCATCTTCGCTGCCTGCTTCTGTGAGAACATGCATACAGATACACAAGATGTAACAGTTCAATTCATAATTGTTGCTTTGACGCTTTTTTGCACTGACTTAAAAAAAAAAAAAAAAAACTGAAAAGAGTAAACAAACAGCAGAAAACCTTTTGAGGGGCTAAAAGAGCACATTTATAAATCAATAAGCCACAAGAGGCTGTGCTGTACAGTAGTACTTGCATGATATCTTGTTTTTATACATGACTTAAGCAATATCACAAGAGCAAGAGAGCTAAACGTAATATTAATTTTAAAATTACATTTTAGACACAATTTTAATTATTATTCCTTTTTTTGTGTGTCTATTTTGGCAACGAAACAAATCCATTGCAGAACTGTTGTGCTCCATGCAACACAGCAGTGTTTCATTACTAAATAAATCAGCTGCTATGAACAAATCGTTTGAATAAATTATTCCACGACTCACTCATATAATTTGCCTCCACCTAGCCTACTGGCAGTTTTAGTTTGACATTCATATTTATTTTCATCATATTTATATATTAAAATTTTTATTTCAAAAACACTGATCTCAACAATATTTCTTCAGTTGTAACTACCTATTCAGATGCAGCTTCTGTGCTGCCTCTGCAGTGCAAATATGAATTCTGTTGTTAGTGATTTCATTTGATTGGTAACAGCTCTATATAGTGTCTTGTTATTCTAATTGCATTATTTATTGATTCAATATTAGATATTTTTCAGGCAGTAAATGTGGATCTTTCAGATGAATTTTAGGAGTGCTGGTTTGGTACTTTCAATATCACTTCCTTTCCTTCTCTGTGTTTTTCACACTCTTCACCTTGTCCTGTGGGACTCTCTTGTCCACCGTTGGTTTTATTGTGCTCACTTTCCCAGCTGCGTTGCTGCAGTGGTGTTCGGTTGCGTGGCTGCTGTTGTTTTTCCCAGGCTTCCAGAGCTTGTTTCTCCATGCGGCGCACTTCGGCCTCCTCCGCGTCCAACCGCTGCCTCCACTCAAGAAGTTCCTCTGCATGTTTGCGCCTCTGCATCAACTGCTGCTCCCTTTTAGTGAGAAACCTACAGGACAGAGAGCGAGAGAGACAAAAAGAGAGACAGAAAAGACGAGAAACAAGATTGTGTAAAGCAAAGTGACAAGATCTGGAGACAGACCACCACAAAAGCAGGCAAAGCAGACGTCCAAATTATGCCACTCACTCACAAACCTTCTTCAAACACCAGATTAGTCTCTTTTGGAAAGGATGTGCACCCACACATCCTCACACACACACACACACACTCCAAAACAGGCAAGGCTCCACTTGGAGACCTGCATTCATTTTAATGGGGAAAACAGCCCTATTGTGTCTTTAACACCCTTTTCAGGGTAAAGCTCATGCATCTGATACAGCTCATGGGTGACACATGGAGACAAACTGAAACACGCAGGTCCACCCAGGGTTTGACAGTGTTACGCTTTTGTCTCTGTAAGTGCAATCCTGCAGTGGAATTATTTGATTGTATATTTGGCTTTAGTCAGAAATATAAATAAATAAATAAATAAGGCTTTGCCAATACAAATGTATAGTTTTTACACATGATAAAGCACATTAAAGTGAAATCTGAATAAGAAGAATTTCATATTTTTTAGCAAGCTTTGCCAGTTAAAAACTTGTGCTTCACTGAAGGCAGGTCATCGTTTTTTTTTTTTTTATAAAAAAGCCCTCCATGTATCATGACTTTGGTCTGAGGGATCAAACCCGCCTGGCTTTTTCATTGAGGTTTAAGATAATTAAAAACATGTTAGATAAAAACAGATGGCTTTATCTAAAAGCAATCGTCTTGCCTCGTGAATACAGCGGCCATCTTCATCTAACCATAAATTCTATTATGTTGCCTCAGTCATATATACTCATTAGCTCATCGCGGGCTACACTTATTTAATCAGGGCCTGGAGTTAAGATTTACTGTGGCCATTGGGCAGATGAAGAAGTCCTAAACTAGCATTATTCAGAAGCATCCAATATATCAGTCTGCCCGGCCTGTCTGAAAAGAGATATTCCTCCCGGTCTCCACTCACCACGATACCAAGTTCAAGAACTGGCATTTATTTAACTAATTTAATGGAGACACTTTGTGTGTGGTGCATGGTTGAAGCTCACGAAAGTTGTTGAGGTTGTATTTCACCACAAATCAGAAAAAAAACTATATTTTGCAAAAAGGCAATAAACCCTAAATTTAAGATCATCAAGATGATTTGCATTGTGATTTTCATGACAATTAAGTTACTAAATAATTCAACCCCCCTTATTTCTGTAATGCAAACATTTTTTATATTTTTTTATTTTATAGTAATGAGAATGTACTGACACTCAAAACTATATAATAAACATGACAATAAACAACTGAAAAAGAAATGAGGTAAAAAAATAATAATCTTGAAGCATTACAGGAATGAACATTTAGGAGGGCATACATTTTCTTAACGGTCATGAAGATAATGATGCAAAAGTTGATGGTCATAAAAACAGGCTTCAAATTTGCAAAATAGAGTTTTATTTTTTCCCTTTTGAATTTAATGTAAAATATAGACATGTTTTTGTTAGATTCACCATATATAAATTACATTTACATATTAATACAAGACAGATTAGCAATAAGGCAAAGGCTGGATTTGACAGGATCACACCACAGAGACAAAAGAAATAAGACCCAGAAATCACTCATTTAACCCACCATGATTTAAACAAGTCAAATCTTTGGCTTTGAGATTGATGGTAATCATTTTCAAAACATTTGCCTGTATTTGATCAGCAAATCAAGTCTCAAAAACCAATCGCAAAGGATTTTGATAAATCATTTAATCATTAGAAATTAAAATAATCTTCCCCAGTCAGATAAATAACTATGCTTAATATTAAACTAGCTTTAGCCAAAGAATCTGCTTATTTCAGCATGGTATAGTCAGTTCATTTTCATCCATTCATTCATCACTGCATTCCTCTTTCTGTTTTTATCCCCACTAAACACTCCCCCACCCACCCAGCTGTGGCAGTGGATGAACAAAAGCATGCTCCATGGGAAATAGGTGCTGAGAGAGGGGAGGAGGGAGGGATGGGAAGAGAGAGGAAGATTGTGGGTAACTGTACCTGACCAACTGGCTGTAGATAAAGAACTGGAATTTGGGGTTGAGTTTTGGGAGACAGACAGACAGAGAGGCCCAGTGATGAGCCGTAAAGACAGAGAAGAAATAATGGACAGGAGAACAGTGTCTAAGGAAGAAAGAGAGGAGAGGACAGTCAAAAATCAAGAAGAACAGAGTTGGAGAGAATGAAACAATAAAAGAGAAGAGAGAGAGAGACATAAGAAACACACAGATATGGAGACAGAAAAAGAGATTGAGTGTAAATATGTTTCTCCTTACTTTTCTCTAACTACTGTGCAACAAACACATCAGTTATTGACTTTTAGCGGTTAACTACATGCTGCAAATCCTTAACAAGCCACTACTGTGTCACAAACAAGTAAAAAAAAAAAATCCTTTACGAGTAAGATGAAAGGTCTCTGTAATTACAAGCTTGCCTGGAAACATTTATCTGCTCCAAAACAGCAGTCTGGAGAGTCTCACAAAATTATCAGAAACACCCGTCATATTTCAGTCTTACCAAAATTAAAACGACCGTTTTAAACATTAAAGTAAAGTTCAATTCTAAGTAGCTTAAGTGAATAAAATAAAAAAAGCATAAAAAATAATAAAAAGCAAAACTTTTAAACAATTATTAACAAGTACATTTGTGACGAACACATGTGAATATCCATAAAGGTAGTATGAATTCATTTATGGTGATTTTGAATTTTTGAGAAATACACAACCGTTTATGCTATAGATCTATGCCCCAGACATTTCTTTGTAAAATTAACAAGTTGTTTTTCTATGCAGGCATGTTTGAGTGACTAATTCTGCTAATTTTGCTGTGATAAAAGTAAATACATTAATTTATTAAATTAACTAAATAAAGGGAAGATGACAAAAATGCAAATAATAATTATATTTGCTTTTACAAAAAGAGCTGCCTAGACTGGATTACATATCACTTTGAATGAGATGCAGGATAAAGTGTTTACACGGATGAGTACTGAATAAATACAGCTGGAAGTTATACAAAAGAGATCATCATGCTATTAGTGAGAGCTAGAAAGTGAGCAGAAGAGTGCGAACGGGTGCTACAATCGCAACACAGCATGTGATTAGTTAAATCAGACAAGCGTGAAATCCCTTCCCTCTGTGTACCAATTTTATTCTCAGGACAAAAATATTTGTGTCAGTGCTATGAAAAGTTTCTGAACAACGGGACGACCCTCACCAGTTGTCAAGATATGACTGTAAACAAGAACTTGTTGTCAAGGATTGAGAGGCTGAATATGGGAGAATGAGATCACACACAATGGACAAAGCATTTAGAAAAAATGTGGAGGTTATGAAATGCATTAGAGAAATCTTGTGACCTGCATATTGTTTCAGAAATCTGGCTAGCAGAATGTACATCCTGTTTACTAATGGCATAAAGAAGCTGCTCTCTATTTTAGATGTGAAAGATTCCTCCATTCATTAAGGGAGAGGGGTGTTTTCCTACACAGAGCACGCTTATGTTCAAACCCTGTGCACACAGAAATAAACAAACACTTAAAAATGTCACATAGTCAGCAAGCTGTAGACGAACCTCGAAGAAATTAATACATGTTATTAGTAGCATTAGCCAAGTCATAAATAAGAAATCACCCCTGAGTACAAAAAAAAACATTCATTGTCTGTTTGGCCTTCTTGAAAGAGGTTTGCACTAGATAACGTATGCATAAGGTTCATTCAAGTTTGGTTAATATAATCAAATGCACAAAAAGATTTTCTGCATTATTTGAGAGGACAGAAGAGGAAAAAGATGGATGGATAGAAAAGAAACATGCGTGAGGGTTTATTTACTTTTCGTCCATGTGAGAGCGCATCTTTTTCAGTTTCTGCATGATGCTGCTGGTTTCACTGCCCGACACAGAAATGGGGGAGGAACTACGGGTCTCTGCGTCTGTCACAATCCCACTGGGCGGAGCAGACTCCTCTGCCACACCTGATACGGGTGACTCCTGCAGATGTTTCATAAAAATAAAATAAAAAGTGTGATATGTTCAATAAACTACATATAGTACTTAAAAAACAAAAAATATATATTTTATTTAGGAAAATTTTAAAACACAATCAAAGGACTGACCAGCTTTGTGTCGGCACTCTTGAGCCTCTCTTTGAGTCTGAGTGTTGTGTGTCGCATTCTTTCGATCTCCTCCTGCTGTTTGAGGAGCAGCTGTCTCTCTCTCCTCGCTGCTTTATTGGCCTCCTGCAGTCGTTTGATCTCCGCCTGGGGATAAACAACCCAGCAACATTTTAGCTGTTATTTCTGTTCTGTAAACATGACAACATTTAAGCAATTCAATAATGACTATTTAATTTATTATACATTAATTTGCAAGTGTAGCTCAGACATCATCTCAACTGTCAGCTGATTGAAGGAATAGGCAGGAAGTAGTCAAAACTACTCACATTTCTCAAGACAGACTATTTAAGTTGCTTGTCCACAAAAATGTGAGCTTTACCTTTCTCTTCAAGCGGGCTGCGCACAATGTCCGAGCAAAGGGAGTCATCGGCAGCGGTGTGAGCCTGGTCCTCCACTGAACTACTGCTCCTGTCTTTTCCTGCTGTCTTCCTCTCCTTTTGATCAGAACGAGGTGGACTTAGCTGGGTACTACTGCTGTCACCACCACTTAAAAACAGAGAGACAGAAATTAGCGTTTTACTGACTGTATGTTCTATAAAACCATTCATTTGGGCTGTAAAAGAAAAATCAGCTCAAATGTGTACAGTGTGTTACCTGATGGTGGGTCTCCTGGAAAGGAAGGACTCTGAGAGGCTGTCTGGTGGCGTCTCGACCTCTGATGGACTCTTATGTCTCTCAGGAGACAGCTCACTCTTCCAGCTACTGGAGAAGATCCAAAACAGAATCAGTACTGATGTATAGATCGCAATCACTAATATGACAAAAAATCTTTCTATGAAAAAATCTTTCACTTTAGAAAATGCAAAGTGAAAGCATGGTTAAAAGGATAGTTCACTCAAAAATGAAAATACCATAATGATTTACTCATCTCCATGTTGTTCCAAATCCCCTGCCGTGGCTATCATTTCTCATCTGCACTTTTGCATATTCAAACTTTCACATAAGATCCAAGGTTTGGAACGAAATAATGACAGATTTTCATTTCCCAATTAATTATTCCTTTAATGCAGAACATTATCTGGCTTCTATGCCCAAGTGACGCTGAAGCATGGTACAGGAAGATGAATCAGAATAGTGAATGGCCATATCTGAGGTGAGAGAGTTACCTGTCCGTGTGGGGGAGTGGCTGCTGCTGTTTCAAACCGTGGGTGTGCTGTTTCTGTTGATCATACAGGGTCGTAATGGAGGGGCCAGGAACACTTAGCGCTCCTGCAATCTGTGAATGAGCCAGCTCAGTCATCTATAGAGAGAGAGAAAGAGAGAGACAGTTAAATACACTTTTAATCCTTCAAGCTCACTTTAAAGAAAGAGCTGCAGTGCCTTGAGGGAGGATACTTTACACTCCGAGAAGATAAGCATGTAATCTTGTTTCTAAACATTTGTGCTTGTTGTAGGGGTTTTTCAAGCATCCAATTAAATACCCAAGAGTTTGTGTATAAGATATTAAGTAGGCATTTCTTCATTCATTTTAATTTAGCGAGTCAAGATTAAATTACAAAGATAAGTCCAAATACTGTAAAAAGACTCTACACACAAGACATAATAATGTCAACTGTGATCCACCAATAGAAATAAATTAATAGAATTTCTATCCAGTATTATTTATATACTATTAGAGCATTTATTAATATTTTGAATTAGCTTTTAGCTTTTATTTAAAAGCCTCAGCTGCCATTATAATTTTTGTAAATTTATTTTATGTGCCTGTTTTTTTTTTATGTATTTCATTTACTTATTTATTTAACTGTTTAGGTTTTAGCTCCGCTTTTAGTTCAAGTTCATTTAACATTTCTAATGATAAAAAAGTATTTCATTTTATACTTGTATTTTATTTGGGCTTTATTTCAATTAACAAAATAGTTTTAAATAGGTTTAGTTTATTTAAGAATAACCCTTCTATGTGTTCTGTCCTGTTTATGCTTCTTAAATTATAATTATTGGTAATCATATTTAGAAATAAAATGAGATTTTCAGTGACTCAATCCAGAATTATTTGGGGGAAACAAGCTCACCTGTTTAATGTGTCGTGCTGTTTCAGCTGTGTGGTGTGCAGCCTCAGTCTGCTGGTTTATCATCTTGTTTGTGGCCTCATGCAAACCTCCTAATGCCTGCTGTTGAGACTGGAGCAAACTCTCTTGCAGCTCTGCATGGGTCTTGAATCCAACACAAGCATCCGTTTATTAAAAACATGCAAATCATTTAACTAAAGCTGCCATTTTTAACTTGGTCTGAATCAGAATTTGATTTCATTGTCCTTTCATTATTGTTCAGGGGTAGCCAACGTCGGTCCTGGAGAGTTTTTCTCCAACCCATATGCCTTGTAGCTTTCTCTGCATGAAACTCTGCAGGACTGTAGCTCTCCAGGACCAAAGTTGGCCAGCCCTATTGTAGATCTATTTATACATGCAAACTTGTGCAGTACTGTTTAAATAAAACATACCAGAATAGCAGTATACCAGAAAGCACCTAATGATGTTATCATACAAAAAGCTTTTAAACTAAAAAATAAACTATTAACAAAGTGGTGCAAATACCCGTGCAGCTTTCTGTCTGCTTTCTTCCAGTTGCCGTTGTGTTTCGAGGGCTTCTTGCTCTGCCTTCATCCTTAGCAAATACAGTTCACGCTCATGCCTCTGTTGCTGAGACTGCAAGAGACAAAGGTTAAAGTTCACCCTCAAATACATGACCACAGGAGGTAAGATAATTGCTTTAGCAGGTGCATAACTTCACCTTGAGAATCTGAGCGAGCGAGACTGTTTCCTGCTGAGCGAGAGACACGCCTCTCACTCGCTCCACATCACTGAGCTGTCGCACTGACTCCTCCACTGCGTCCAGGTAACTGAGCTCAGCAGACAGACGCTGCTGGAGGACCCCAGGAGCAAACTGGAGCTCCGCTGAGCCTGGGGACACACAGAAGAGTAAGTAAACTAATTCCATCCCTGAACTGAAATTCTTTATTTTTATAGAAGACTTCTTTAGAATTTCAGTTAGACAAAAATCTAGACAAAGCAGGTTTACCTGCAGTCCTGTGCTCTGATCTTCCTGGGCTTTGAGTATGGGGTGAGGGGTTGGATTTAGCCCTAGCAGCTGAAGAGGAGGAGGAGGAGGAACTGGGCAGAGCTGTGCGAGGGGAGCCCGATCCTTGGGTGGACCCTCTGATTGAGATATTGTCACCTGGAGACAACCGGGAAGAACCAGAGCTGGCTGGAGAACCAGCGGCAGGAGTTGTACGAGGGCTTCGGGGAGATTTCTTTCCCTCAGAGCCAAAATAACTAATGAAAGAAAACAGAGAGATAAAAATAATTAATAACAACAACAACTAATAATGAAAATAATAACAATAAAAAAAAACATTTTAATAATTATATTTCTTTGTTTTTGTATTGTTGCATTTTTGTTATTCTTATATTTTTGATTCAATAAACAAACCAACTTCACAGAGATTACTTAAAACAAGACTTTTTAATTAAAAATTAATCCAAAAGGTAAACAAATGGTACAAGCTTACAGGTTTAGGTGAATTGTGCACACCACTATACTGTGACCACCAAAACCCCCAATAGTCCGGTCTCTCTTTGACAATGTCCAGCTACAGTAGCACAAAGACCTTATTGTAGAGACGTGCACTGGTGATCGGAGAATGCCTTAAATTTATGTTAAACTCACTGCTGCCAGATAAACGAATCCAGAGATCACATCTCTGGAAGATACAGCTCTCTAAACGCTGAAAACACAGTTAGGCATGAGGGGAATCTGACTCACAGGCTTCAACAAATGCCACAGGGAGGTTCGAATGTCACAATAGGGGGAAATATCTCATTGGCAATGAGCCTGACCTGCAGCATGGCTAACCTACTGAACAAAAGAGCCAGTGTGTACGTGCACATTGCCTCCCGCCTCACTTTCTGAAGGGATACAGCAGGCAGAACACTTGTACCCTCCACCTGACATATAGCAGAACTAATATTGACACTGGCTCCTCTGGGTTCTAATAATTATGATAAACAGGAACAGCATGGATATTGCATTTAAAGATATGTCTGGTCTATGCTCCAGACCGTACCTATGAATGGAGTGGACTGAGGCACCCCCGAGTGTACTGTCTGTGTCCAAGCTCCTGTGAGAGCTGCGACTGGATGCTTTGTCTGAGCCACTCTTCTTAAAACTCTCAGCAGGGAGATCAGAGACTGCAGAGGACGTGTTTCTTTGTCCCTCCAGCAGGCTCCTTTCTGAAGCTGTAGGAATGTACACAGAGATAACATTAGGAATGATACAAAAATGTCAGGGTTCAAAACCAAAATCAGTGAAATTGTTGATACTACAAAAATACTGATTTTTAAGTACCAGTACAGCTGATATATCCCTATAGGAATGCACACAGAGCACAGAAACAGATTTTACACTGTACCACAGTCAAGATCACATGATGCGGCCCTCTATAATATATCTGACCTCTCTTGCTGCTTGAGCTGGCTGAGTGTGGAGAGGAGAGAGGTGTGAGAGCTGGTGAATGTTGAGATCTCTCCCCAGCTCTGTTACTGTATGCAAATCTGCCACTTAGTACCTCGTCTGAAGGACTGAACCGACAGTGGCCATTACTGTGGAGAGAAGGCATCAGAGTTTACATTAATCTTATAATGTGGTATATTGTCCACATCTCTGTGTATATGATTCTACATAGAGCACATGAAATGGGAGGGGTGGTATGATGGAGTAACACTGCCCTCTTCAGGCTGATTACTAGAAAGTTTGTGTTAAAGGAGTGATATGATGCAATTTTGTACTTTTCCTTTTCTTTAGTGTGTTATGTAGCTATTTTTGCATGTATAAGATCTGCAGAGTTACAAAGCTCAAAGTCTCCCACAAAAGGATTTATTCTATCTAAAAGAGAAGGCTGATCCAGACCAGGCTAAAACGCCTTATTGAAACACACCCCCACATCTCTATGTCACGATGTGGAAATATTTGCGTAATGCCGCCAAAATGTTCATGCAAAGAAAGAAGGCGTGGTATCAGGAATCGCAGTAGTGTTGATGCAGCCATGTCAGGGAGACGCTGTGTGTTTCTGTGCGAAAGCAAAAGCACTTTATTTGGCCTTCCGAAAGTAGATGCAATGAGGAATCATTGGTTAAGATTTATTTACAACAGAACAGCACAACACAGATTTTCGAATTTGTGCAATGCATTTTATGGACGACAGTTTTGTGAACCTAGGAGAGTAGCCTACAAGGCTGGCTGTGCAAAGGCTATTTCTAAAAAAAAAAGAGGGTAAATTCCGACTTTGCTATGAAAATCTGGCGCTTATTCTGAATCAGCTACTGTAAGTATGTTTTCTTAATAGTTTAAGTAATTGCTATTGACTGTTCAAATGCGGAGTTTTGCGCCGTGTAGAGTATCGCGTTGTGTGCGTGCGTGAGAGAGAGACAGGGTCACATCACAGTGGAGTCCGCTTTCTTAATCGCAGCTTGTGTACCGCAAATACATACGAGCGAGCATCATCACTGTGTCGGTCACGCGACTCTGTTCCCCTTTTGGGCTTGAACTGATGGTAAAACTAAGGACATTATGTACTGTCTTTACATTTATGTTGAAAGCTGAAGCTCGCGATTATGGAAAGGGGCGTTACATTTCCGACGAGTGCTTGTGGTGTTCGGCCAATCACAATGCACTAGGTCAGCTGGCCAATCAGAGCAGACTGTGCTTGTCGGATGGAGGGGCTTTGTAGAAAATGACCCCTTTGAGAGAGGCGGGGCATAGAGGAACTACAATAATGTACAGTATTTGAAAAATAATGTTTTTTGCACATTAAAGCATGTCAACATACTCTGTTACACCAAATACACAAAATGATCTTTAAAATAGCATCATATGACCCCTTTAACTTCACCCTGTTCTCCATTTATAAAAATATTTTAAATAAACAAGGTATATCTATTGAGCATTAAAACTATTTTGCTTTACCTGAGCCCATTGGGACTTCTCTTGGATGCTGATTGGCTACTGGCATGTGAGGAAACAAAGTCTTCCTCATAGACCATTCCATCCAATGAGCTGGCACCAGACAGAACAGTGCGGAGAGCCGGAGAACTCTTACCGCCCCTCTCTTCAAACGCTACAAAAACAAATGTGTTCAATGAAAATCTAAACTTCTGTTCAAATGTTTGGGGTCAGTAAAATGTGTTTTTTTTAAAGAAAATAATATTTGTAAATATCAAGTTAATCAACGTGGCAGTAGAGATATGTATAATGTTACAAAAGTTTTCTATTTCAAATAAATGCAGTTCATTTGGAAAAAAATAAAATAAATAAATCCCACAACAATATTAAGGAGCACTGATAATAATTTATGTACAACACTTATAATGAAAACTGATTCTTGTGAATCAAAACAGCATGTTATAATTATTTCTGAAGGATCATTTAAAACTGAAGACTGGAGTAATGGTAGCTGAAAATTCAGCTTTACCATCACAAAAATAATCATATTTTTTATATATATTAAAAAAAGAATGCAGTAATAAATTGCAATAATATTCCTCAATATTACTGTTTTTATGGTATTTTCATTAAATAAATGCAGCCTTTGTGAGCATAAGAGACATACTGACCCCAAACTTTTAAAGGCAGTGTACATCTGTTTTATATTAAATACATAAAGTGATAGTCTTGAACATCAGTTAGAATGAGCGGAAAATTATAAACACATCTAAGAAGTTTACACACAAAAAACAATATATATATATATATATATATATATAGTTTTTTTTTTTAACAAAAACAATTTTCTAAACTATCCTTTAGAAAACAATATTATTATTCCTATTTTTATATATTATTAAATGTGGTTAGAAATTGTCTAATATATTAAAACATTGAAATATTATGGTTTTGATACAAAATATGTACAGAAAATTCTTATTTGGCCCTGCTCTAGTACACAGTTAAATAACAGGTCAAATATGCTTTTGAAGTTCTCACCTTTACTGTAACTCATGTTCTTTGTAAATATATTGATAACACTGTGTGGACTTCCCTTGGCCAGTTCTTCCCACGCTCCATTGCTTCCTCCTTGTACCAGACTTGACACATTAAAGGGCAGGTGCTTCTCTGCCTCTTTCTGAAAGCGTGAAATTGGGTTCAAACTGTCTCCATTCAGATGTGCACTATATCCTGTGGTTTCCAGTCTGGATTTGGGCAGCTCTTGCAGGTCTTCGTCAGATATACTTCCCTCACTCAGCAAAGGACCCTCGCTGATTGAACCTCCGCTGGAGTCCAGCTCAACTTCCTGAACAACGGGCTTTGGAGGAGAAGGGGTCTTGCATGTGTTTCTAGAAGTGTGGCCAGAAGGCATGAGTGTTTGTTTGTTCCCAGTCTCCATCCTCTCCCTAATGCTGTGAAGGTTGCCTACACCTGGAAGGGCCTGATCATAGGTGCTCTGACCCTCAGCAAGCAGTTTTTCAATCCTCTCAACCAGGTCATCAGAATCTGTTGGATTCTCTCTGACTGGCGGACTGACAGGTTTAGCCCAGCGGTCATCGTTAGGGATTAAAAGACCCATGCCTGTATCCCTGGCACAACCGTAGTTTATTCCGGCACCGGCTATCTTACGTGCCTCGCTCTCAATACGGCTGGAGAGAGAGGCAGCTGTGGCCTTAAGAGCCTCAATACGGCTCATTTTGTGGCCTGTGGTTGAGGGGAATGCCGCATGTGCAGTTCGGAACTCTCTGTTAGGTAGTGAAGGTTCTGGATCAAGTTCTAACAGCTGAGAGAAGATATGGCCAGAAGGGGGCACTAGGGAGCTGCTGACCCTCAGAGCAGGACTACGCTGGTCAGATGGGAGCCAGGGTGACCCTGCAAATCCCAACCCATTCCTATAGAAAAAAAATACAAGACAACAGATTATTTAAGTATAATGACCATATGACCTAAAAACAAAAATGACTGCCACTAACATACACACAAAACAACATTACTTTACACATGAAAATGTATAGTAAATATTTTAAGTCGAGTCACATATAGCAAAAAATCATGCAATCTGAAGTCAGTTTTAATACATTTTTAGGAAGATCCCAGTGTTAACAACCTCAATATGCAGAAGGCGCTGCCAACTACATGCACTTAAAGGTGGCCATGAAAACCTATACAGGCTAGCAACAAACACTTCTTGCCAAGCACTGAGCTGACGGATTAATCTGTTCTTACAAAACTACTTGAAATAAGAGCATGTCATCTGTGTAAGGAAATACAAATGACTTCCCATTTACGGAAAGGGGATATTTTGTTAATCTTTTTAGTGCTTAGAACAGATAAACATTAAAAGGAAGCTCTTTGGTGCAAACAACACCTACCCTACTAACAGCTTCCTTTTGAATGGTTTTTCTAGTTGGAAAGCCAAACATTACACTTATGACACAGATGGTGTAATGAAATGGGACTATGTGTGTGTTTTACCTGGAGAAAGGAGGCTGACATTGCTCTGTAAGAGACAGATCACTGCTGGAGGTAGCACTTTGTGGTCGATCATGTCTTTTGTTTTCTTTATCAGACTCTCCAGATGGCTGGTATACTGGTCTCGGCTGCAGTGTAACAACAAAAACACTTAAAATAGTAGTCGATCATTATGGATTTTGTCTAGACACCAGGGTGTCTAGTAGTTAATATATAATATATTGATATTTATTATATAATGCAGTTATAAAAGATTTTAATTTTTATGCTCACCAAGGCTGCATTTATTTGTTACAAAATACAGTTAAAATAGTAATATTGTGAAATATCATCACAATTCAAGTTAACCGTTTACTATTCTAATACAATTTAAAATGGAATTTATTATTTTGATGGCAAACTGAATTTTCAGTTTTACAGTTTTCAGTGTGACATGATCCTTCAGAAGTCATTCTAATATGATACATTTATTATTATTGAAGTTGAAAACAGTTGCTTAATATTTTTGTGGAAACTGTGAAGCATTTTTAGGATTCTTTGATGTATAGAAAGTTTAAAAAATCAGCATTTATTTGAAATAGAAATCTTTTGTAACATTATAAATGTCTTTACTGTCACTTTGGATCAATTTAATGCATCCTTGCTGAATAAGTGTTGATTCACTCATTCATTAAAAAAAAACTTACGGATGACAATCTTTTGAAAGGTAGTGTACCTTAAAAATGCATCAATTTAATATAATTATTTTAACTGATTAATATTACAAATATATTTACTCAAAATCCATTCAAAATATAGACAATGCATCCATTCAAAAATGCATTGTCTATATAACAATACAATAAAATATAATAGTTGTAATATCTTAAATAATAAAAAAAAAGTTCAACTGCAAAAATTCTGTACAATAAAGATTTACCTGCTGGACTATGTTAGTTATGGCACCACCATTGATCTCTTCTCTGAGCTGAGTCTGTTCCAGCAGAAGTTTGGTGTATGTTTCCTGGAGCCGCTTCTTTATTGGACCTTCAGGTGCGACTGGGCCCTTGGTGGCCCCTGTTCGTTGTCTCCTGTAAAGTTCCTGTAGGCGTTTATTTTTATTCTCTTCCTCCTCCCTCTGAGCCCTCCTCTCCTCTGCTTGCTGTTTTTTCCTTTCTTCTTGTTTTTGAGCAATATACAGTCGCACCGCTTCTGCGTCATAGTGCCGTTTCTTTGCCACAGGATGCTCAGGAGGATCTGCTCTCTTGGTAGTCTTGGCAGGGCTGGCACTACGAGAAACTCTGGTTGAAGCATGGACTTTCGAGCAGGGTGCTTCTGGCCTCCTGCTGCTGTCCTCCTCCAACTGCAGATCATCTAGGATGCCACGGATATCAGCCGAGAGAAGGTCTGTGCTGGGAGATTTTCTTCTATCACTACCCGTTGATCTGGAAGGTCCAGCTGGCTCTTCTGAAAGAACGTGACTGTGAGGTCTTTCTGCACTGGTGGTCCTTGAACGCCAGCTACGCTCAAGACGAGGATCAGAGCTGGAACGGGGACCAGATCCTGCAGGAAAAGACACAGAGTCAAACAGGAGAATAAAATTTATATGATTTGACACTTTGTTTTGCAAATATTTGAATAATCCAAAAATGTTTTAATAAATATGGTATTTATGAATTCCCACAATATATATACTTAAAGTATATAAATAAATACATACATACAAACACACATACATACATATACACCACAGGCTTTGTATTTATATGTCTGAACTGGAAAAACATCGTCTTCAGCGTTTGCTTGCATATAATGTTTAAATCAATACAGCTTTGAGCATTTCCGTCTCTGCAGCCCAATAAATCAGTATTGGAGTGGCTGAATAAAGTCTGGCTCCAGCCCTGTGTGTGTGTGGTAGGCAGCAGGACTGTGGAAGGAATCAGGTCGGCTTGTGCAGTGAGTCAGAAACACCCAGTTGAACCCTATTCATTCCGGTCACTGGGCAGCAAAGTTTACCAATGCAGGGAGGGTGTCTGAATCTTTATTTATTAATAGACCTGACACTTGGGCTACTAGCTTCTGGAACACTAGCACTTTGCAATAAATGCAGTATTTAATAACAGTTGGCATTAAACTAATTTAAAACTCAAGGAGATCATTTGGTTGGGCATTCAAAATATGAGAAGCCAAAAACCAAATAGCTTGTGACATTTAAGGCTAAACGAACATAGATACTTTAATTTTTCTTTGTGGTTTGACTGAGCTCTAAACTGTCGGCATGGTGATGGGAGCGGAGCCTGGCAGATACAGTATATTATCCTCTCACCTGTTCTCATCTGTGTCTCTGAGGACTGCGCCCGAGACTCTCTGTGTAACCGTGGCGGCGGCCCCAGCATCATCTTCACCAGCTTCTGCCCATCTCGCCACGATGATGTGCTGATTGCTATGGAGACAGGTTATGCAGATTCCTTGAGACTACAGATGGTCCACAATTAATTTGTACTTTTTTTAAACAAGTATAATTAAGGCAGAGAGGAAAGTATGACAAAATTATCTAATAATAAAGAGACAAAATAGCTGCGCAGAATCACATTCACACAGATGTTTAATTAAACCAAACCTCCTGGTAAAAATTATATTTCTCCAGAGAATAGTGGTGATAAAGTTACCTTCAAATTAGGGGTGTGCGATATCAAGATTTTCGGAATAAGACAAAAACGCGGTTTGGAAGATGAATTCATGATGTACTCGCTCATTATATACATTTAGCAAATTTTGAACACAGAAAAAGTTACATAGTGCTGCTTTAAAGCCTTGCTGGTTAAACATTTAATTCGTGTGCTGCTCTGACATGCGCTTTTTCTGAGCGTGTACACCTGAAGCGCACGCACACTAAAAAGCCTGTCATAGAGCGCCTGATTACTGGACGGAGTTATCTTTTGCGTCTGATTGTGCTAATACTCTCAAAAACACACAAGGTTTACATATAAACACAGTTGGTTATGTCTAAAATGAAAGTAAACAGTTGGATGCGTGCCTGTATATTAGATGCGTGCAGCTCTTAAAAGGTACAGCAGACTTATTGTACTAAACATGCTGCCGCTTGTCATTAAAGGAATAGTTCACCCAAAAATTTAAATTCTGTTATTATTCACTCTCTCGTTGTACCAAACCTGTATCAATTTCTTTCTTGTGCTGAACACAAAAGAAGATATTTTGAAGAATGTGGGTAACCAAATCATTGCTGTTTGGATACCCACATTCTTCAAAGTAACTTTTATGTTCAAAAGAAGAGCGAAACTCACTGAGGTTTAAAACAACTTGAGAGTGAGTAAATGATGACACAATTTTCATTTTTGGGTGAACTATCCCTTTAATGTTAATAAAACAACAAAACACAGAGAAAAATAACTCACTGCTCTTGACTGAAGCACTTTAATACAGTTGCTTTTATAAGAATCAATGTATAATTTAAACAGTTAAATGTACAGTGGGTACGGAAAGTATTCAGACCCCCTTAAATTTTTCACTCTTTGTTATATTGCAGCCATTTGCTAAAATCATTTAAGTTAATTTTTTTTCCTCATTAATGTACACACAGCACCCCATATTGACAGAAAAACACAGAATTGTTGACATTTATGCAGATTTATTAAAAAAGAAAATCTGAAATATCACATGGTCCTAAGTATTCAGACCCTTTGCTCAGTATTTAGTAGAAACACCCTTTTGATCTAATACAGCCATGAGTCTTTTGGGGAAAGATGCAACAAAATCTTCTTCTTTGTTCTTATTTTTTAATAACAAAGATAAAATAATGACAGATTTTTATCTTCACCCACTTTGGCCTAAATGTCCGCCATTCTTTTTTTATTTTATGATATTTTTGCCATATTGCCCACCCCTACTTCAAATGTCTGTACCAATAAACCAGATTATCTAATAACCTCTTATAAACATAACAGTAGTTTTACTGGTCCACTTGCTCAGCAAGATTCACCTAAAAATGTTGATCTGGCCTGAGAGTAGGTGCCCTAAAAATGAAAACTGACAGTTCACGCTAATGTCTGCAGCAATGTTAAGAATTCAGTGCGTACATGAATTGTCTTTTGCATTACGCTCCAAAACATTTTGGAATGCATTAAATAAAATCTAGTTTGTGCAGCTAGTAGCATTTGAACTCACATACAAAAAAGAGTATGTTTTTCACCTTCTTGATTGAGACACCGTGATAAGTACTAAAAGATACACCGTGAGTAGTATTAACAGACTTCAGAAAGCTATTTCTGAAGTTAGGGGTGCACAGGGTAAACTAGTGGAGGGGTGGAAGGAGGAGTCCGATATCACTTTTCTATCCTGTCGTGACTAGACTGACACCTCTCTAGCTGTCAGCAAGGCCACAGCGGTTTGAGCTGGGATGCATCAAGCATTCCTGCGTCACCGTTGCCGCAGCTAGCTATCCTGTTAATCTGCATGCTACACATTCTAGAAATTTCTGTTGGGATAAGAGACTTAGCTTGTGCTTGCGGAAGGACATTAACTCACACGTTTCTAAGAACGCCCCGCAGAGAACAGGGCACAGTAATGCTGGCAGGTCAAGAGAGGCTCACACTAGGCTGCCAGCCTGTGTTAGTGTTCAGTAGAGCATTTGCACATTTTCAGTTCAGATTGTGATCTTTATATGAAAAACTACAATTAAGCACTGTTTTATGTGCATTCAGATGTTGAATTTCAATAACATTTGCTTAAATAAGCTACAGTTGTTTGCTTAAGAGACACACAGAATGTGAAAAAGACTCAGACCTGGTTTAGTATTTGAGTCCGGTGCAGAGGAAGATCTGTGTACTTTCCTAACAGGCTTAGATGGTTTCTTCTCTTTCACCCTGTCTCGCTCAGCAGGCCTCTGCTTTGGTTTTGTGCTCTCTGCTGTGAAGGACAGAGAGAGAAGATTAAATTGGTTGATACAGTTTATCAGAGGTATTATCATTAACTGAAACTATTAAAAACATTTTAATTTAAATACAACTAAAATAAAATAAAATATAAACAAATGAAAAATTCGAAATGTTACATTGGCAACTAACTGTTGAAGCACTAAAACTACTAATAGGAAATAAATGAAAACTAAACAAAAACTGAAATAACAGTAAATTAAACAGTAATATTTAAATAAAATAAAGTATAAATTTATATACTTTTTTTGTATTTTTAAGTATAAAAAGAATTCGAATGATTTCTAATTCGAAATATAAATAAAAACTATTATATAAATAATACTAAAACAACACTACTTTTCATTAAACTATACTCTTGACCATGCACATACTACCACACAACTGTCCACATTTACACATCAATAATTATTCAGTACTCAAACTGGCCCTTATAGTAGTAAAACAGGTAAAACTTCAATGATTCAATGAATATTCACATTATAAAAATGAAATAGTATAATATTATAACACACTTATAACTGCCCTTATGTGTCCTAAAGACCATCATTAGACTAATTTAACATCTAGTTGGTATGAGTGCATTAAGACGGGTGATTGATTTATTCTCGTAAATACTTTCAAACTAGGGTTGTGACGGTGAGGAAATTTTCCCACCGGTTAATCGACGTGTGACAACACCGGTAATACTGGTATCACCGCGGGGGCGGGGCGTTCCCTCTTTTCCTCGCTTCCCTTCGCTTTTAAATAGCTTGTAAAAGCAGTGTGCCCATTTGACTTTCACTTTTGAATTAGCGGCAGTTCGACGTCAATTGCTTGAATGCAACAACAAAATACAACATCAAACTCACTTTAGCGTATATATAATACGTATGTCTCACCCCACTCTTCTTGTCAGTCAGTTCGACTCACTCTCCTCACTCTCCTCACTGGATAAATGAAATCTGATCTGTGTGATGCGACTGTTGTTTGGCACACTGCATTGAGCAGCCGCGTTCAGTTTTTAATTGTGGTGTCTGTTCTTTTACTGAACTAAATGATTTTTATTACTATAAAAAATCAAAACGACGGTGGGGGTCGGTGACGCGGTGGGCAAGTGATGTAACCGGTGTTGCGGCTTAACACCGGTATCACCGTCGATCGCAGCAAGCCTATTTCAAACTACCCATTTTAATCCGTTTAAGTCAATTCAAAACATGGAACAGACAGAGTATGGAAAAAGGACATCTAAAACAAAATTAGATTTTTCTGTGATGCTAGATTCCTTATATAATTATAAAATAACTAAAATGGACTGCTACAAATGTGTACCATATGGCCTCTTTAACGACAGCAACTCAAATCTATTGCAGGTCAACAGGGAATTAAGCTGCATTGTTATGAATATTATAAATGAGCTTGTTCCATAATGCTATTTTAAGGAATGGTTGAGCAAACTGATGCAATCCTTACAAATAACCTTGAAGAAAACTCCTAAGTACAGTCTGACATGAAAACTTGTAACTACAGCTGTGGCAGTATGCCTGGAAACTCTGAGCCAATTAGGAGCATGTAAGTCATCGTCCAAGAGCGTTTTGGATTAAGCATGCTTTTTGACCATACTTCATTCCAGCAGAAACACATGAATTCTGTAAGTTGTTTCATCTGCTTTGAGAGGCAGTTAAAACAGTGTCGTTGTCCTAATTCCCATTCGCTACTCATGCTTCCAGACTCAGAAGGCTTACAATGGGCAGTAAAATACAGCTCTGTCACATGAATGGATAAACATTTTAATTCCATTCCATATAAATAAATAAATACCCAACTACGCTGCAATTAAGAGGATGACTCAAATGCAAAGCATATTTATAGCTCCAGTGATTTTAAGATAACAACCAATGATCTGTGTGAGATTGACATACTGTAACATTTTTGTGAGTACCTTAATTACACCACTGTAATGTGTTACACCACATTCACAGTGTGAATGTGTTGTTTCTTATAGCACAGACTAAGGCCCAATCCCAATTCTACCCTTTAGCCCTTTCCCCGTCTCGATTCTCTTTTGGTTGGAGGGGTAGGGGTAAGGGGAATGGCCAGATAGCCCTTCAAACGAAGATTTTTCGGGACCACACTTCAAACGAAGGGGTATGAATTATCTCAGAGTAAACCGGCTAAAGCGGCAACATGGCTGCCCGAGCATGGGCATTTTTGGCATTAAAGGGGTCACATGATGCTATTTTAAAGATCATTATTTTGTGTATTTGGTGTAACAGAATGTTGACGACATGCTTTAATGTTCAAAAAAACACGTAGTTTTCAACAAAGCCCCCTTCTTTGACAAGCGCAGTCTGCTCTGATTGGCCAGTTGACCCAGTGCATTGTGATTGGCCGAACACCACAAGCACGCGTCGGAAATGTAACGCCTCTTACCATAATCGCGAGCTTCAGCTTTCAAAGTAAATATCAAGACAGTTAATAATGTCGTTAGTTTTATCATCAGTTCAAGTCAAAAAGGGCAACAGAGTCGCGTGACGGACACAGTAATGATGCAGTACACAAGCCGCGGTTAAGACAGCTGACGTGCTATGATTTCTGACAGACAGTTCACTCTCCTGTGATGTGACCCTGTTCCCCTCACACACACACACGAAGCGTTACTGTGCGCAAAACTCCGCATATAACAGTCAATAGCAAATGCTTAAACTAATAACAAAACATACTTACAGTTGCTGATTCAGAAGCGCCAGATAGTCATAGCAAAGTCGGAATTTACTCTGTGTAAAGTTTACACTTTACTTTGTGCACAGCCAGCCTTATACTCTTCTAGGTTAAAAAAAAACTGTCATCCATAAAATGCGTTGCACAAATTCGAACATCTGGGTTGTGCTGTTCTGTTGTAAATAAATCTTAACCAATGATTCCTAAATGCATCTACGTCCGGAAGGCCAAATAAAGTGCTTTTGCTTTCGCACTGAAATACACAGCGTCTCCCTGACATGGCTGCATCAACACTACTGCTGTTCCTGAAACCACGCCTTCTTTCTTTGCGTGCACATTTGGGCGGCATTATGCTAATATTTCCACATAGTGACGTAGACATGTGGGGGCGTGTTAGAACAAGCCGTTTTAGGAGGGTGTGGTTGACTCTTAACTTTTATAAAGAATATCTCTTTGGATTTGAGACTTTAGTCTTTGCAACTTCACAGATCTTCTTTATGCACCAAGAGCTTGTAACACTCCAAAGAGAAAGGAAAACTTGAAATCGCATCATATGACCCCTTTAATAAAGATTTTACCGAAAAGTAATCATTTGTTTTATGTTACATTCAATCGTGAGTTCATATTTACGGTCATGTTAGAAATGTTTGCAAAAAATCGCTAAAGTTTGCTAAAGTCATATCATTACAGACTGCACTATAGTGCCACAACATATTTTCATGTCTGATCAGGGCAATAACCACCATAGACATTGAGGAGGGCTAGAAATTATAAATTGCTAAACCCTTTTCTCAAATATTGCCAATTCGAGAGAGAGAGAGAGAGAGAGATGAAAGTTGCGTGTATGCACGTTTCTCTTTTTAGAGTGCGTTTACTTCAAAAACAGCGATTTTATCCTCTTGTTGCTGGAAAATATAATGTAGCGATTCAGTATTTAAACTGTTATTAATAAAAGTTGTGGGGCAGCGTTGACTATTTTCTTTTCTCCTGGATGTGTGAGCTGCGCAATCTCTGATATGTGTGTGTGTCAGTAAGCAGCGCATATAGAACGGTAATTAAAGGCTCTAATGCACACCAGCACACCAGTATAGGTGTGAGTATTGTAGGAGCTAGACGACGTATGATGACGTGTGATGGTATAGTAGTGGTGTCCCAATTCTTAGGGGAATATTTTCAAGGGGAAGGGGAAGGGGTATAAAATAGAATTGGGATTGGGCCTAAATACTGTGGCTATTCTGTTGTTGTATTGCTGCATTTATTGTAATGTTTACACAAAGATATTTTAATAATTTATACTTTTTATTATATGACATATTATATTATAACATTCTGGAAAACTATGTATACCTGTAAGTTGTTTTGTCAGGTCTCTGTATATTTCCCTGCTTAAGTTCTGGAAGTCCTCCTCTGCCCACACTTTCCCATCAGGTGTGCGAATCTTAGTCTCACAGGTGTTGAAGCCTAGAAAACAAGAAAACACAGAAGTGAGCTTCCTCTTATTCGACAACCTCATAAAACATTTATCTGATGCTTTTATCGTAAGTATTTTCAAGTACACCTATTACTGGGACAGTACTCCTGGAGCAACCTAAGGTTAAGGCTCAAGCTCAATGGTGAAAGCCTTTTCAGGGTTTTAACCTGCTACCTTTTGGTTACTAGCCCAACACAATGGAGTTTTCCTCTCTGTAGTCGAATTACCTTTGTAAATGGGCGCTGGAGGGGCTGGGGCCACTTTCCGAACTTTAGCAGTAGGTACTGTGGTACTATGTGCTGCCGCCCCAATACCCACAGGTTGCTCCAAGTATCCCAGCAGATTGTTTCTTTCTTCTGTCTCCTCCAAATGTTCCCTCTGTCTGCGGATTCTGTCTTTCAGCTTTTCCAGCTTTTCATCAGGTTGTCGACGTCGCAGGCTCTCCAGCCGTAGTGAAGCTGTGACTGAACCGGTGATAGATGTCATGGAAGTCTGGGATGTCTGAGCCTGTAAGTGTGTTCTGGGGTTGACCTCTGACCATTGTGGGGCTTGGTCAGGTTGGTGAACGCCATTGAGAGCAGACAGGTCATTGAGGTAGCGTACAGATGCGTTGTCAACAGCTGAGGAGCGTGGGCTGTCCAGGTCTGCAGTCTGCATGTCTCGGGTGTCACGCTGATAGACCAGCTGGCTTAGTGCAAAGTTAGGCTCAGGGATGCCCACCTCTGTTGGTAAGGAATGGGCTTCTGGTTCAGAGTGGGTCTGGGGCACTGACAGCGGTGATGCTTCCCTATATTGAATAAGAATAACAAAAAAAGACAGTTTATAAATAAAAGGCCAGTTTAATGTGAGAAGCATTAAAGGATTTCCAAGAAACAACCTACAATCATATATGGTTGCAAATACACACTTCAGCTTTAACCCATTCATTTTTTGCGGCTTTTACCTGTATGAAACGAGTGGTTCTCTGAACTCCACTGCACTGGGTTTTCTGGCGTTACTGTCCAGAGTGCTGTTCCTCAAGGGACTGCGGGAACTTTTGTCTGGACTGCGTCGACTCCGTGTTCTGGACTTAGATCCACTTTCCTCTACATGATCCCCATCTGTAGTAAATACATGGAAGACATGTAAAGAATGGAAGTGGCAGAACTCTGAAGAATGTTGTACCATTCTTATATACATATATACACATATACACATATATATATATAAATATTATACACACACACAAAGAAAAACAAGTAGATAGAATAGAAAAAAATAGAAAGCTAGAGTTTGTTTGTTTTTGTTGTTTAAA
>NW_015505195.1:473844-516773 GCF_001515645.1 Sinocyclocheilus grahami
TATACATACATACACACACACACACACACACACACACACACAAACAGCCTTTCAAAAGTTTGGGATCGGTAAGATGTTTAATGTTTTTTTTTAAGAAGTCTCTTCTCTACTTTTATTCAGCAAGGAGGCGTTCATTTGATAAAAAGTGATAGTAAAGACTTATATTGTTAGAAAAGATTTCTATTTTAAATACAGGGTTTCTGCAGGATTTTTAAGCTCAAATTTAAGACCTTTTTAAGACCTGCACAAATAAAATGAATACCATATGAGCGGGGTAGGGCAATGTGTATAGTACCATATTAAATTGCACAATTACTGTAAAAAGCACAATTTACAGTTCAGATACAAGTTTTCACAAAAACAAAAAGTTTTAAAAAATGATCAACTTTATATTTCAGCCTTTAAACCATTTTTAAGAAAATGGATGAGTCAAAACTATTAATTACTATATTAATTTAAACAATTATTAACAATAAATTATTATATTATTTAAATAACAAATTAGGGGTGTGCAATATTGACAAAAAATATCTCGATAATTTACAGGGATTTTATCGATAATGATAACTAGACAATATTTTGCTGAATGTGTTATTGTGCTGATATCTTATCTCTAATTGTGCTGACAAGGTGACTCCTGAATTTTTTTATATTCTTCATATTCTGTGTGGTCAGTTCACAGCAGTGATAGAAATTAATTATTTCCAACAAGTTTTATGGGCATTTTTACCTTTAAGCCATTTTTTTCTAAAAGTGTGCACCATCTTTTGAGTCAAATTCTTGCATTTGGGCTGTTACCAAGCAAATTAAATCAGTATCAACAAAATTGCTCTTTGCAATGCAGAGGAAACACAGAAGCTGCATTAGAAGTGATATTTAGACGCATTTACACACCGTTTAATGCAGTGCTGAGGGACATTAAATATTTTAACCTGCAATTACAAATGCATAAATAATGTTTTGATATTTTAAACATAAAACATTGAAAACTGATGTTTGAAATTATTTTTAAAATGATACGGTACCTTAAATGTGAAATTAAAACTGCCCGTAGGTGGCAGCAATTCACTGCGATTGAACCGAATCATTTTAACAGTTGATTCATTCAGGAACGAAACACCGTCATGTTGCTCAGAGACACAAAACAGCGCTGTGGCTGTGTTTGGAATTATTTTTGTTGGAGAAATACAGTGCTGTGGCTGTATTTGGAATGATTTTTGTTGGAGAAATAGAGCAAAAACAGGAAATATGGTGTCTAAAACGTAAGTCTCTTAATATTAACTTCTTGTTTATTGAACTGTTGTATAAAATTAATATCACATTTGTAATCATGCTGACTTTTGGAGAAAAAAAACGGCACTTTTCGTGAATATTAACTTTATGAAATGATATAAATATATAAATTTTCTGCTCTATATCTTGAATTATGTGATAATTCTAAATGCATTTTAATAGACTGATTCATGCAGTGAAAGAACGAGCTTTAAATGCACGCGCATTAGTCTAACCTACTAGACTTCATCACCTAATGTATGCGTGCACTCTGTAGTAGGGATGGGCGATATCTCTTATTTTATTTTCGATCTGATACCGATATTTTCAAGCCCAGTATCGCCGATATCAATACCGATACCTCTAAACTAAACTGATCTTTTAACTTATTAAAAGAAAATAATCAGTAATTATACTCACTTAACATTAGATTTTAAACCCATATTTTTTTTGTTTGTTTTTTTCATAGGCCTTTTTTGTTTACATTGTCAGAAATAAAATATACTAGAATTGTATTTTAGCCCTTTACTGGGGCAATAACCTCAAAGGTGCAACTATACCCCTAAAAGTGAGCATATTAGTACCATACAAGTATGCATGCTTTAAGGGTAGATAAGTTACAAAGGTGCACCACTGAGGATACCTCATGAAAAATAAACATGGTGTTACAAAATGTACTAAAATGTATTATTATTATTACCATGGTAAATTTGTGGTTACTGCAGTTTTAGTACAAATACTGTGGTAAACTGTGGTTACTGTAATAAAACCATGGTTAATTTTTGTAAAAGGCTGCCAGGCTGTTGTACTCCTAAAGGTGAAACTTTAGCATATTTTTTTCTGAGAGATTTATTAACAGCAATTACAGAACATAACACAATCCATTTGAACTTTTAACAACCAGTTTAAATAAATTTACTTGCACAAACTAGCCAATTTAAAATAAATATTACATGTACACTAAGGTTTGGGGTCAGTAAGATTTAGTAATATTTATTTTAAGTCTGCACTTTTTAAGACACTTTTAAAAAAACAAAAACAAAAACAGTACAAGCAGCAATATTGTGAAATATAACAATTAAAATAACTATATTCTATTTAAATATATTTTAAAGTGTAATTTAACATGCATCTGTGAAAGCATCATGTAAAGCTGAATTTTCAGCATCATTACTCCAGTCTTCAGTGTCACATGATCCTTCAGAAATAATTCTAATATTATTTGCTGCTCAAGAAACATTTATTATTATTGCTGCTTCATATTTGTGTGGAAACCGTGATGCATTTTTCAGAATTAATGCGATTGAACCGAATCATTTTAACAGTTGATTCATTCAGGAACGAAACACCGTCATGTTGCTCAGAGACACAAAACAGCGCTGTGGCTGTGTTTGGAATTATTTTTGTTGGAGAAATACAGTGCTGTGGCTGTATTTGGAATGATTTTTGTTGGAGAAATAGAGCAAAAACAGGAAATATGGTGTCTAAAACGTAAGTCTCTTAATATTAACTTCTTGTTTATTGAACTGTTGTATAAAATTAATATCACATTTGTAATCATGCTGACTTTTGGAGAAAAAAAACGGCACTTTTCGTGAATATTAACTTTATGAAATGATATAAATATATAAATTTTCTGCTCTATATCTTGAATTATGTGATAATTCTAAATGCATTTTAATAGACTGATTCATGCAGTGAAAGAACGCACTCTAAATGCGCACGCGCACTAGTCTAACCTGCTAGACTTCATTAATGTATGCTGCACTCTGTAGGTGTTTTGTTTGCTTTTCGTGATATACTCGATAATATCAAATCGCTCATCGTTACAACAACAATTACGATATTACCGCAGACCATACATATCGCACACCCCTATTCTGTTTAGATTTTTATAATGCATTGTCTTCTTATCGATCCACCAGATCACATTTAAAGCTCTGCATCTTTGCAGGGTAAAAACATAGGTCGATTTTTGCATTTGTCTGAACAAAACATCAGTTTTATTGAAAATGCTCATTCATTTTGACAGCAGGTGGAGCGTTTGGTAGAATATAACTGTTTCCCCGGTAACAGCAGAACACAAAGCAGCGCAGCACCGGACTTTGAACATGCAGCGCTCATGTTTATTTAATGAAATCATAGCCTTTTGAAGTTTAATCATCACATACAGCCATATCGCAATTCTGGTCTTTCCGTCCCCAAAATTTAAGACCTCTTGAAATCATAATTAAGACTTTCTTGTACAATTTAAGACTTTTTAAGACCCTAAATTTGATACAACTAAATTTAAGACTTTTTAATACTTTTTTAAGACCCGCGGAAACCCTGAAATAAATGCTGTTCTTTTTAATTTTTATTCATGAAAGAATCCTGAAAAAAGTATCACAGATTCCAAAAAATATTAAGTAGCACAACGGTTTTCAACATTAAAAATTAATCAACATATTAGAATGATCTCTCAAGGATCAAGCGACACTGAAAACTAGAGTAATGATGCTGAAAATTCAGCTCTGATCACTGCAAATAAATTATATTTTAACGTATATTAAAACAGAAAACCAATATTTTAAATTGCAATAATATTTAATAATATTAGTGTTGTTTTCTATATTTTTGATCAAATAAACGCTTTGTCCTGTATACATATGGTTTTTTTGTATGTATATAATTTTTTCAATTCCACATTGAATTCTCACGTTGAATACCTGTAGAAAAATTAGGAACTTTAATGTAAACTTTCTGTTGCGTTACCTTCACTGGCTGAGTTCAAAAACAAACACAGTGCCTAGTGTAGTCCAATTCGCAAATGACTCTCATGAGTCAGTTTTTTTTTTTTTTTGATGAATCACTCAAAACTCACATAGTTGTTATTAAATTAACATATGACTCACTGCATTTCAAGCCTTTACTTTCAGTCATATCGGACCCTTAAAGCAGGAAGAACAGTGTTTGTAATAAATGTTCAAAGCAAAGCTAATTTTAGTGATAAAAAAATAATAAAAATGAATTAAAATAAAATAAATACATTTTAAAAGACTGAATATTAAAAAAGTAACTTTTAAAAACATTCAAAAAGTACAATTATGATCACATATTAAGTAAAAAAAAAAACCCTGCTTTGACAAGTTAAAAAAATTCCAGTGTATGTTTCATAGCGACCTGGTACAAAGGTGACATTAAAAACACCTAGCTTAGGGATGTACAGTAGTCTCTAATGGATTGCCTCTGTATGTTACAGAGGACGAGTCTGTCTCACCTCTGCGCCTTATTTTCCGACCCCCACTCACAGATGCTTTCTTTGTGTCTAGCACGGAGTCCAGAAGCACTCCAGTGCCTGGCGCTGCTTCCAGACGATTCTCAATGTGTCGCAACTGAGACAAGACCACAATTAGCCATTGAGTCAACAGATCTCTGCACTCATGAGGATAATGCTACAAATACTAAACCCAGAGTATACCTCTGAATCTTACTTTCTGATCTCTTATAATTGGGCTTCTTCAGAACTATTTGAATCACAAATGACAAAGTCTGCATGTAACAGGCATCTGTTTTGGCATCATAACCAGAACTTGAAACGCATGTTAAGAAATACTCACGGCAGCTTTGGTCTGATTTAGACAATTCCAGGCATGAGATATCTCTGCTGAGAGATAAACATTAACATAAGTAATCAATCAAACATGCTCATGATGATTCGAAGTATAGGGTGACAATTGGACAAACCTCTCCTGTTGTCTTGCCCAACAAGGGCAGCCTGGGAAGAGACAGAGGCTGGTGGCCCCGCCTCACTTCGCAAGCGACTACACATCGCTATGCCAACCTGAGAGGAAAGGGGAAAAACAGGCAAACAATGTAAGAGAAGCAATTATCTTGTCAACATCTGCTGTCAAACATTGTTTTCTCTGGCAATGGCTTGTTGCTTAGATTATGACCCAAAGAGGCACTAAAGACATGACTTCATTCACAGTACTCTTTGTGCAAAAGGAGAATACTAATTTGGCCAAACCATAAGATAGTTATGAAGATAGACTGATTGAAGCATATCAGGCCTCAGTTGTTCCATAAAAGTGTGGGTTATTAGCAATAGTGCACAATTAGTTTGATTGCCTGGAGGCCAGACATATGACATCTCCGTCTCAGAGCTTCAAGTCATTCGAATCACACTGTCTTCCTCTAAGTTATGACATAGAGTCCCTGTCTTTATTAGTCCCCAGAGTGAACAGATTCAATGGTCTATTATACAGTAAAAAAAAAAAGAAGGTTTTTTTTCAGACTGTCTAAAACACTGTGAAAAATGCACAAAGTATTCCAAAGGGACACTGAAATCACTCCCAGCTCAGAAACTTGAATTATACTGAATTAATAATGCATGCATAAGACATATCTTAGAGGCTTGCGTGCATATTTCATTGACTTCAGACCTATGCTGGATAGCAGAGGTGAAGAATCATTTAAACATGTTCTACTGCTTTTCTAACAGTAGTGAATGAGGTAACAGAGATACCAAATGTGTCTGGAATGAGGAAAACAACTTTAAAGCCAGCATGAAATTCACCTTATCTATTTTCTAAACGCAAATAATGGGCCTTGTTATGAACAATTAATCTGTTTATTTATTTAATATGTTTTTTAACTTTGTAGTGTTTAATCAAAACATAACTGGATGTCCAGTGAAAAACAACAGACTTCTCTAATCATTTATTCTTTTGAGTGAATGGCCACATCTCCACGTCCAATCAACAACCAATGTATACAACCAAGTCCAAGCCATATATTTTTCATTTTTCTTTAATTTGCAAGAACGAGGCAGGATTTAAGCAGACTGAAAAAGTCTTAAAATATTCTTGGCCAATCTGATGCTTTTAGCTACCAATAAGAAAATAATACTTTTAGTTTTGTTTAAGGCGACAGTTTAAGGCAACACTGTCTTCATTTACTCACCTTCATGTTGTTCCAAACTTTCTTTTGTACAGCACAAAAAGAGATGTTAAGTATAAAGTTACAGACTGACAGCCTCAGTGAGAATTTCACTTTTAGTGCATCTTTTTTTCCAAATTAAAGGGGTCATATGATGCGATTTCAAGTTTTCCTTTCTCTTTGGAGTGTTACAAGCTGATTGTGCATAGATAAGATCCCTGAAGTTGCAAAGACTAAAGTCTTAAAACCAAAGAGATATTCTTGATCAAAGTTAAGACTCTGCCACGCCCTCCTAAAACGGCTCGTTCTAACACGCCCCCACATATCTAGGTCACTATGTGGAAATATTTGCATAATGCGCCCAAATGTGCACGCAAAGAAAGAAGGCGTGGTTTCAGTAACCGCAGTTAGTGTTGAAGCACCCATGTCAGGGAGACGCTGTGTGTTTCAGTGCAAAAGCAAAAGCACTTTATTTGGCCTTCCAAAAGTAGATGCATTTAGGAATCTTTAAGATTACTTACAACTGAACAGCAATGCATTTTATGGACGACCATTTCGTGAACCTAGGAGAGGAGGTAATTCTGACTTTGCTATGACAATCTGGCGCTTCTGAATCAGCTACTGTTTTGTTATTAGTTTAAGTATTTGCTATTGACTGTTCAAATGCGGAGTTTTGCGCATTGTGTGTGTGCGTGCGTGCGTGCGTGCGCGCGCACGCGCGAGAGAGAGAGCTGTGTGTGTGCGCGAGAGAGAGAGAGGCGTGCGTGCGAGAGCGAGACACATCACAGTGGAGTCAGCTGTCATCTACTTTTGTGTTCCAAGGAAGAAAGCCTGCCATACGAGTTTGGCACAACATTGAGGGTAGGAGGATATCATCTAATAATACAGAATTCAGCAAGGAAAAAAAAGTTATTTTATTGAAAAAGATTTTGCTCATAACAAACAAAACTTAAAAGTGACAAGGTTTGTGTCAATGACAGTCTATTCAGCTAAACCCTTTTTCCAATTATAAAGACACAACCTGTGTGAGAGAGGTTGCCAGGGACTTTGATAAGAAATAATGAGGCTACCTGTGACACTCACCTGTTAAATAAAAGAGATTTAGAACTGTAGAAGTACAAACAAAACAAGTACTTGAACAAAGTACTTTAGACTGGAGATACTGACAGAAGCGACAATCTGATCCGATTCTATTTTAACTAATCAACACTTGTCAAAAACGAACAAAGTAAGCACAGCAAAAGAATCAAAGCTTAACTCATTTCAAAGTTCAAAATGGCAAAGCAACTGCCAAGAAAAGCACAACATATCCTTTGATTTACCCATAAAAGACCCACCATCTTCACACACACACACACACACACTCTCTTCAATTTCATATCACATTTTGGGAACTGAAACTTCATCTAACCTAGTATACACAGCACTGTACAGTTATGAGATTATAGTTTCAGTTAATAATGACTGCTCACATTAAAACAATACTAATTAACATGACTAACAACAATCAAGATGGACATGTTACGCCTTCATGCATAACATATAATGTACCAGGACTCACTTTCCAGCAGCTTTATTCAGAGACATCAGTCCACATTGTCTTCCTGACTGCTGGACACATCGGACCGTTGGCGATTCTGTCACCTCTACCTGCACCAAGACCCAGTGAAAAAGGTGATTTAACAGTGAAAGCTCAAAATCTTGATTTATAAACTAGTAGATTAATACTTCATTATGCAAATCAACCTGACACAGCACTCGTCTTAAATTCAGTGCTAGTATTAGATACTGGAATAAACACAGCAACTGATTAGCCCGCCAACAACTACTCATAAGCATCACTCTGAATTACAAGTAAAAGGAAATATGACACATCAGCAGCATCAGCTGACATAACATTCATATTCAAGATAAAATCTCCAGAGCAGGCTTCTAAAGGACTCTAAGAGTCTGGCCGCGTTAATATATACACTCTACTTTGCTAGAGTTAAGCAAAAAGGCATAAAACATAACTTAATATAAAGGAAATTAAAACATAAAAAACACAATTTACAGTTAAAGAGCAACATAAGCATTAGATACACATGTATTAACGCAGAATCAGAACTACAATACTATAGCAAACAAAAAAATATAAGACACTCAAGAAGACGTTCATATAACACACGCATAAAAAGAAACACAGCGGACTTAAAATAAGTGTCAATCACACAAATGCAACTTCACATAAACTAACGTTATCGTACTGAGGAGAAATCCAACAACGAACTAAACCAAGCAAACAACCGACTAGACGTCTAGCTTTAACCAGTAATTACGTACCTTAGACAGATTCACAATATTTAAACGAAATTTGTGGACTATGTGTTTAAATCCTCTGGCGAAAGTTATTGCTAACAGCTGCTGCTAACCGGCTAAACCATTAAAGGTCGCTAACAAACTTTTTTGGCATTTCTGTGACCCGGTTGTCTTTCGTTAAGCGTTCAGGTCAGAATGTAATTGGTTGGTACCTACCTAAAAGTTTATTGTACCCGCTACCCGCCTTTCGGTGTATGTTTCCCGGCTTTAATGATGAGTTAGGACGGCGGTTGGCTAGATTTGACGGTCCGCCATTATCCAAACAACTGTTCCAGGAAGTTCACGTCTGAGAGAAACTCGCGATACTTCCGTAAAGAACGTGTGGGTTTTTCCTTGGCCGTGTTTGACATCTAGTGTTCACTAATGGTATTGCATCAAATAGCATGCTACCTTGAGACATGGGACAAGAAAGCCCTTTTAGTTCACCCGAACTGAGTTCAAAACAAGGTCAATACTAGCTCTGGTGTGAGCAATTATTATTACATTTTCTGTGTATAATAATAAATACTTTTTGTCGTTTATTCATTGTCTATTGTGGAATGTATTCAACAGTTAGGCAAGAACAGCTTACTGTCATTCCACCTGTCAGTGTTTGTGGTGCTTCCAGACTAGAGGATGTGAGCTGTGTGGAGTGGAAGCAGAGTGAGGAGCACACAGTTGTGTGATCTTGCCTGGAGTGAAGAGAGGGTTTTTTTTTTTTAAAGAAGGCACATCTGTATCTCTTGCTTCAGGACTGCCCAGAGCAGACTGAGGTGGATTCTTGAATCAAACGATAGACAGAAAGCCTAGTAACCATGACAATTTATTTGTGATTTTGTTTCTCCAATAAATCATTAAAGGAATAGTTCATCCGAATATGAAAATCGGCTGAAAATTTACTCGCATACAGGCCATTCAAATTGTAGATGAGTTTGTTTCTTCTTTGGAACAGATTTGGAGGGATTTAGCATTACATCACTTGTTCACTAATGGAGCCTCTACAGTGAATGGGTGCCGTCAGAATGAGAGTCAAAACAGCTGAAAGATCACAGTAATAATCTATGACTCCAGTCCATCAATTAGTGGCTTGTGAAGTGAAAAGCTGCATGTTTGTAAGAGGCTAAATCCATAATTAAAGCATTTTAACTTTAAACTTCTTGCCAAGATACCAATCCATAATCTATAATAGGCTATTGCTTCCTCCAGTGAATCAAAAATCCACTGACATTACTGTTTCGGACTGTTTTCACTTGCATGCATATTTCTCTTTTGATTGACGAGATAACTTTTTCACTAGAGAAATCAATATTATGGATTGAGGACTGGTAGTTTAGCCAGAAGCAACAATTTGAATTTAAAAATATTGTAATGATGGAGTTGTTTACAAACGTGCAGCTTTTCACCTCACAAGATGTTAGTTGATGGAGTTGTGTGTATTACTTGGATTATTGTGATGTTTTTATCAGTTGTTTGGACTCTCATTCTGATGGCACCCATTCACTGCAGAGGATCCATTGTTGAGCAAGTGATGTAATGTAATACATTTCTCCAATTTGTTCTGGTGAAGAAACAAACTCATCTACATCTTAGATGGCCTGAGGGTGAGTTAATTATTTTTTGGTGAACCACCTTTAAAATAAACCACTCAATGCACCACTTATTAAAAACATAATGACTAAGACACATATGTTTTAAAAACATGGCAAGAAAGATTTTCCAATTAAAAGCTATAAGAAAGCAAAATTAGAGGCTAATTTTCAGCATATATTTCAACAGAAAGGGGAAGGTTGGGTCACACAGAACAACCTCAGAGCGCTATAGGCAAGCCTTTAAAATGAACTGTTATGGCATAAAGAAGACATAAATTAAACATGGAGGAAAAAGCGTTTGATCAGAAAATATTAATTAAAATGAATAACCATTTCTATTACAGATGGATATAAAGAGCATCTTTTATACTGAAAACCTGAACTTACATAAATAACAGATTTATTTGGAACAGATAAATGTGGAACTATTGGCAAAATTAAGAAAAACTAAGAAACTATTCCTCAATATGAATGAAGCTCATTAAAGAGCCTACTGATCATTTGAATTGACATAAGAAAAAACAGCCAATTAGTTTGGAATTTCTTTCTCGAATAAAACCATTAAACAAGCCATGCATTTAGTCTAATAATGCATGCATGAAATTTCACGCGCCACTTACCCAAAACTATTATTTCCAGATTAAGCAGTCCTTTCAATAATAGCCCTACAAACCGAGCTGCGGACCCTACAGTCATTGTGTTATAACCATAATGTCACACGTTTAATAATTTATGTTTCCTAATTACCGAGACAGTGACTCTCGGCCCCCCCTCTGGTGATCTAACCTGTCGTAGGCTTCTCGGTTTGAAACTGGGTATTTGTGTTCAGCACCCGCAATCTCTCCCGTACATTAACCAATAGTGCTGTATCAGAGAGCGCGCGCGAGAGAAAGACAGATGTAGCCTAACAGAAAACATCGCTTAACAGAAACATATTTTCAGAATACGGGGGCACGACAGAAAAGGAAAAACGGCATCCACTCGCAGGTGAATGTGAGGAATAGTGAAGGAAACTCCGCGGTCCTGCGCGCTATTGCGGTGATGGAGCTCAAAGCACTTGTAGCTGCGCTCCGTGTGTCTGATGCTGGTAAGCTTATGTTTTTATTCATCTTCACTATTGCACAGATGAATTACATTGATGTCTATTTTTAACATTGCTATCCACTCGAAATGTGTAATTGCAGTGCTTACGGACATTTTGGTTACATTAGATTGTGACTGAACTTCTTTCAATGTGCTGATCAGTTTATTTTTGAATAATTGTTTTTGTCATCAGAGTTAGGCTATTTAGCCTAAATCGACGTGATTTACCATGTTGAGTCATTCATCAAATCAAAGTGAAATTGAAATTATTGCAAAGAATTCCTGGGATGAAATTATGATTTATGTGCATTATTTCAATAGAAAAGAGCTTATTAGAAATATATTTACGCTGGCTATGTCCAATAGCCTAAGTGTGTGACTTTTTAAATTACTGTTCACAGAGGCGGCATACTGACCCTAGCTATTAAATAACAACACTAAATGAACAAAAATGTGGTAATTTGTTTAATTCGTTTTTTCTTTTCATAAAACGACACACAAAACGTATAACGTGTAGGTATTTTTAACTGCTCGATCATTGAGGTGAATGTGAGGAATAGTGAAGGAAACTCCGCGGTCCTGCGCGCTATTGCGGTGATGGAGCTCAAAGCACTTGTAGCTGCGCTCCGTGTGTCTGATGCTGGTAAGCTTATGTTTTTATTCATCTTCACTATTGCACAGATGAATTACATTGATGTCTATTTTTAACATTGCTATCCACTCGAAATGTGTAATTGCAGTGCTTACGGACATTTTGGTTACATTAGATTGTGACTGAACTTCTTTCAATGTGCTGATCAGTTTATTTTTGAATAATTGTTTTTGTCATCAGAGTTAGGCTATTTAGCCTAAATCGACGTGATTTACCATGTTGAGTCATTCATCAAATCAAAGTGAAATTGAAATTATTGCAAAGAATTCCTGGGATGAAATTATGATTTATGTGCATTATTTCAATAGAAAAGAGCTTATTAGAAATATATTTACGCTGGCTATGTCCAATAGCCTAAGTGTGTGACTTTTTAAATTACTGTTCACAGAGGCGGCATACTGACCCTAGCTATTAAATAACAACACTAAATGAACAAAAATGTGGTAATTTGTTTAATTCGTTTTTTCTTTTCATAAAACGACACACAAAACGTATAACGTGTAGGTATTTTTAACTGCTCGATCATTGCCATATGTTGCTACCAATAACCACACTGATTTAAGTGTCAAGATCCTTAGCTACAACGTATCACAGTTAATAGCTATCTCAATTCGAAAGCAATAACCTGCTTTTATACAGTCTATGTCAATAACTTGTCGTTTGGTAAAAGATTATTCATAAGCGAAGAACCGGTTAAAGAATCGAACCAGTAAGGTCATTCATTCAATCATTCATTCATTCTTAAAAGGGACTCGTGAGATTCGGTTCACTAAAAAGAACCGGCTCACACGAGTAATTTGTTCGAGAATCGGACTGCTAGCGTTGTATGTTGTTGATTCACTAAAAAGAACCGACTCAGACTCGTCCAGGAATCGAACTACACCGGTCGCGTTGCATATTTCGTGGTCACAGTAGGTTAGGTAGGTTGTAGTGCGGGAGCGCTGAAAATGCGGTTTACAGAGGTAGGAATGTATAAAAATGAAGTTTGAATTGAATGTTTAAGAAACATCACGTCTACTTAGAATTTTAAAGACATTGTGGATGTACTTAACATTGCCCTATGATATCCTTTTCGAACGATAAATTAAAATGGCGTCAGATAAAGCGGTTATTAGGAGTAGCCTAAATAAATTTGTATATATTTGTCCATAAAGTATTCATTTAATTTTATTCTAGATCATTAGACGTGAAACCAGTTTCACACAGTTCACACTACCATAAACTGCCCTTACCAAAAAGTAGTATACTTCAAGTTTATTTTAGTAAGTATACTTAAGCAAAGTTCAAGTATATTTTTAAGTATTCTTTATGTAGTAAGTACTTGTGTACTATTTCAATACTCATTGGAACTAAATTGGCCCACTTTCTAGTATATAAAAGTATACTTTTAAGTATGCTTTAAGTATAACAGTAGGAAACTTTGAGTACACAACTAGTTTACATCAAAATGTTTAGTTTGTACTGCAACTATACTAAAAGTGAACTTATAGGTATACTGATAGTTTACTAATTAAATACTTGTAGTAGCATTTTTAGTACACTTTGAAGTATAGTCTCAGTAAACTACTTAAAAGTATACTTTCCTATTTTTAGTTTAAAAGAAGTATACTAATAGCACACATGAATAAACTTCTTTTTCGTAAGGGTGGCGCCAGTCGCTGTACCTTTTTGGTCGCTAGTAGCTACATCTGCTGGGCTGTGTAGCCTATATACTGTATATAAATGTTACCAGTAATGCATCATATCAAAGATTGACGACATATTCTTTGCAACTGAGGCCATTTATCTTTAGCCTATCACTTAACATTGTATAAAATCAATTGAATTAAACATGTTGTATAAAGATACTATAACTAGTTGCTCCAGTAAGAAACTGTTCATTAACTGTTCAAAAATACTAAGTGAATAATTGTAAACCTAACCCTTTAAGTGCACTTTAAAAGAATAAGAGCCACACCTGTCACTGACCACAGTTCAGTCAATGTTCATTTCTAGATAACACGAGCAAGGGCCTCTGATGCACATTGATTCTTGGTCAGGGAACAAGGTGTTAGTCAATACAGGTTCTATGTTGCAAAGTAGATACAGACATCCCCATTTTTAGAGTCAGCACCCCAGGCGGTGCTGTCGATATCCAGGTGCATTATGTAGTGCTGCTTGAAAAACTACAGAACTGCCACAGCAGTCATTAACTGTAACAGGACTAACAAATGGCTTTCCCCATTCAGTTATCACTGCATTATTTATTACTTAAACAGTTACTGGAAAAAAGATGCAATCTTCATTGCAGTGCACTTGCAATTCAATTCACTTTTTAATTTGGACAATACATATGGTTGTAAACCAGTGTTTTTTAGCCTTTACAGATCCAGTGATGATTTCTTTGGTAACAGGTAACCTGGTATATATATATATAATATATACAGTGGGTACGGAAAGTATTCAGACCCCCTTACATTTTAACACACGCACACAAGATTTGATGAAAATATAACATAATGAGAGATTTATAAGCACTTTTCTAAAGGCTGGTCATGTAAAAAAAAAATTGGCAAGTTGTTATATACTGTGTGAACAAAGTCAGTAAGTTTTAGTCCAATGCGATAACATAGCATTTTCGGGGGGACACACACACACTTTTTTGCTATGTTATCATCAAATTTTTGGATTTGATCTTTTTGTCAACTTGTTTTCTTTAGTTGACAGAGGTTTTGTATTTCTTTTTGGAACTGATTGATCGTAGGCCTCAAGGATCTGAGCTAATGCTTTTTTCACTCAAAAACATACTGTAGGTGCATAAACTCAGACGAATGAGTCCTACAATCAGTCAGTTCCAAAAAGAAATACAAAACCTGTGGTAATTGACAGAAAACAAGTTGACAAAAAATATTATATATATATATACTGTATATAAATAGAAAAGAATCACCCCCCTTTAAAATAATCACATTTTGTTGCTTTGCAGCCTGAAATGAAGACGGACAGTTTTTGTTTTATCCAGCTGTATTTGCTCAGTGCAACTTATAACATCCAACAGTGAAAGATATAACACCAACATGTGAGGAAAAAAAAAAAACAGAATGACTGAGTTGGAAAAAGGATCACTGCCTTGTGTCAGTATTTTGTTAAACCACCTTTTGCTTTAATTACAGCCTTTAGTCTGTTGGGATATGTCTCTGTCTCTACTAACTTTGCACATCTAGACATTGCAATATTTGCACACTCTTCTTTATAGAACTGATCAAGTTCAGTTTAATTTGATGGTGACCGTTTGTGGACGGCAGTCTTGAAGTCATTCCTCAGATTTTCAATGGGGTTTAATTCTGGGCTCTGACTAGGCCACGCAAGGACATTCACCTTTTTCTCCTTCCACCACTGTGTGCTCAGTTTTGCTGTGTGCTTTGGGTCATTGTCATGTTGGAAGGTAAATCGTCTTCCCATTGACAACTTTCTGGCAGAGGGCAGCAGATTTTCCTCAAGAATTTGACGGTGTTTTGCCCCATCCATTTTTCCTTTTATCTTGACAAGTGCTCCAGTCCCTGCTCCCATAACAGGATATTACTGTATCCATGCTTTACTGTAGGAATGCTGTTATTTTGATGGTGAGCTTTATTTCCTCCAGACATACCATTTGGTGTTGAGGCCAAATAATTCCATTTTATTCTCATCTGCCTCAGAATCTTCAAGGTGCGTTTTTGGCAAAGCTCAGTCGTGACTGCATGTGGCCTTTATTGAGGAGTGGATTTTTTTCTTGCAATCCTCCCATACAAGCCACATTTGTGGAAAATGTGTGATATTGTTGTCACATGTACACAGTGACCACTCTTTGTCATAAATTCCTGCAACTGTTTCAGAGTTGCTGTAGGCCTCTTGGTAGCCTCTCAAAATGTGATTATTTTAAAGGGGTGATTCTACATACATATATTAATACATACACATATTAATTCTACAAAATACCATTTCAGTCTTTCTACTTTAAAATGTTACACTTAATTCAATGTGTAACTTGCTGCTTCTTTATGATGATTTACTAGCAATTTCAAAGTGATTTTAGTTTTATAAGAAAAGTTGAAAAGTGAATAAAATGTTACCTACAAAGACAGCTCAGGGTGCCAGCAGTTCCGCATCAGGCTGATTCGATGTCTGGGTTTGTCTCTTTTCCATGAAAGCTGGCTGTGAAGTCTCCAGATCTCCTCTTGTCGGCCTGAAGTGCAGAGTTAAAGAGGCTTCAGAATGTTTATTGAAGTCCCAGCCCATTTATCCTATTTGTTGTGCACATGTGAATCAGGTCTGAGTGAATACACCACGCTTGTGCTTTGATCCAGATTCCTTAGTGCACAGAGTATGAAGCAATGTGAATTGCTAATTTATTCATGTATATGCCGTGGATTTTATGTTTGTTGTCATGGAGACGAGGGTTGAAATTCAAGTTCATTGTTGTATTCCTCTAAAGTTTTAATGAAGGTTTTTTGTTTTCATTCATTTGTACCCTCAGAATTTGACTTCTTCCTGTGACTGTGAAGGCATGACCTTGTTGACAACAACTTTCGCGCAACCTCAGAAATGTTGTTAAGGCACGTTGCTAGAATTAATTAATATCCCACAGGGGCATCTGTTGTTTATTATGACAAAAATCAGCCAAAAAAACTGATCTTTCAAAGGTATCTTGCAGTTGGTGCTCTAAAGAAGATATTTTAAATGTGATAAAAGATGAGAGAGAATATATTTGATTTAGAGGACTATACTGTACCCATCACTCAGCGGCCTTCTTTTCACATTAACAAGTCTTTTATATATCACTTTGTAATGTGGTGGCTGCACTAGACATTTCTGAGTACTTGAGTGGTAAAATAGGCCTTTTCCTATTCAATTACAGCTGGTTCTTAACGGAGAGCATTAAAGGTGCACCAATGCATAAGTAAGGCTGTAATTCAGAGTCGGGCAAGTCATCGATTACAGCATCTTTTCAGCATAATTAGCCCCTGATTAGTTTTGAGCTCGTTCTCTCCATCTGTTCTGATGTGAAAGTCTCTGCTCTGTCCTCAGGAAGTTACATATGCCTTGATTAAGTCGGGGGTAAGTCGTGGCCTAATGGTTAGAGAGTCGTACTCGTAACCCAAAGGTTGCGAGTGCGAGTCTCAGGTCCGGCAAGAATTGTAGGTGCAGTGAGTGAATGTACAGCGCTCTCTCCCCCCTTCAATACCACGCCTGAGGTGCCCTTGAGCAAGGCACCGAACCCCCAACTGCTCCCCGGGCGCTGCAGCAAAAAAAATGTGCAGTGCCCACTGCTCCGGGTGTGTGTTCATGGCGTGTGTGTGTTCACTGCTGTGTGTGTGCACTTAGGATGGGTTAAATTAGGATGCAGAGTACTAATTCCTAGTATGGGTAACCATACTTGGCCACATGTCACGTTACTTTCATTAAATTCAGAGCTGTTTAATTCAAATGCTCCTCAGGTCTTCAGCACCAGCATTTATAGAAACTCAGCGTGACGTATGGAGTCTCATTTTCAAAATGGGCAAAGCCGTCACAGTGACACAGGCCATTTAGCATACCATTATAGGTGACTCGTCAGGGCTTGTAATCAAGTATTGTTTTTCCAGGTTTCTAAATGAGATAGCCAGACTATCCTATACTTGCTTTAATTGTGTTTCACCCCAGTAATATAGTCCTTTATCATTTCACTGAATGTGATACTTCTTGGCACCTTTAGCATGGCAATTATTTGATAATGACTCGCAGAGATGAATAAGATAAATTGACTTGCACAATAGATCTATTTTTGAGTTAGACAGTAGCATTTGCAGCACATTTGTTTATCTTATTCATTTCATGTAGGACATGTTCTTAAGTTCAGTCTTTGCAAGAGTTGTGAGGCGCATTTTTACAAGTTTTTAGCTTAAAAACAAGCGATTCATGGCATAAGTCGAAGACGTTAAAGCAATGTTATTACTTTAAACTATGATGCATCATTTTAAAATCAGAATCTGTCTGGATAGGTTGTTCTAAGTGCTTTGGTTTGTTTTCTTTGAAGCTCTTACAGGTTGACACTGAAAGCGGCAGCTTGATTCTATATGAATATTGTATCTGACGGTCTGCATAACAGTAAATCTCATCACTTTCAGGCCCTAGTCTTTGATCCAGGGACCATGCTAATAAATACCCATGACTTCATGTTCAATATTAAACCATTTCCACGGGCACTTTGAGCCCTCACCATATTTCCCACCTGCTCTCAGCTGTTTCATCATGCTTTTTGAAGAGGATTAAGGGTTGATCATTATGTGTTTAGTCTTGCTTTGTGTCCACAACTAAGTTGATGCTTGTTGTTCAAAGCAGCTTGGGCTCATTCTATTCATGGTGGTGATAATTAAAATACATATAGTGCAAATGAGTGTAATTTACATGGTAGACTAACAGCAGGGGACAGGGCAGAATTTTTTACTCAAACAATTTTCTTAGATTCATGGTTTATTTCCCCCGTCTTGGTTTAGGATTGTCTTTTCCCAGCTAATTATATGAAAATATGAATAGTATGACCTGTAGATAGTGTGATTATAATGTTATCCCTCAATTGTGTTAAGTGAATGAGAAAGTAGATAACCATGAAGGCCCACTATAGTTGCTGTTACACTGATAGAGAGAAACAAAGCATGGATGTTGTTTCTCAGAGGTTGCTCTTTTATAGCTCAGAGAGAAAAAAATATATATTTGTCAGATGATTCTCCTAAAGCTCTTTAGGAAATCAAAATAGACACAAGTGAGACATTGTTGACATAGTGGGAGTACAGAGCTCTATAATTAATGTGGCTAGCATAGTTTAGATAATTTGGTCCTGGAAGAATTTGATAAAATGTTGAGGTTATAATGAAATGTTTACTTTTGATGGCAGACCTTCTGATAAATCTGAGCACAGTTTGTTAAATGATTGAGATCTCTTTTTGAAAGTGTAGCACATCAGGAGAAACTTGATTTGTTCTAGTTGTTTAAATTATTGAAAATATGCTATAAGTCAATGTAATTTTTTTAAATATATATTTTTTACTGGTTCAGTTTTTCATTATTCAGTTCTATTTATACTGTCACTTCTACAGCTAGACAGTATAAATATGCCTGCTTGCCAAACACATCCTTTATATGTGTGGATATTTCTTTGGCCCCTTCTCCAGAACTCCAGAAACATTTTCATCATTGAAGTGATATATTTGATTTGAACCTCAAAAGCAGTAAAGTGTATCATTGCAAGAAGTTAGGCTTCTTCTGGCTGAAAGCTTTTAAGTCCTGTGTTGGAGGGCACTAAAACATTTGTGACTAAGACTGGATTTGTCTGTCAGGTAGCTTTCCAGGAAAGGATACAGCTTTACCTAGTACATTCAGTTTGATATTAATTTCAGTTTCATAACATTTCCTGTCTCTGGCATTGTAGTTGCTTCTATAGGAGTGAATTTTGCTAGCTTTTGTAAGAACTGATGCCATATTTTATCAGGCTATTATTCTTATAACTATCAAAAATCTGCTGAAATGAAAATGTGATAAATTCAACAACCCAATTAAACCATACTAAGAGATGTGACATTCTTGATTTGATGTAAAAACAGCTAAACTAAAGCAAAAAGGCTTAATGAAGAGTCTTACCATGTGGTTGTTATCAGAAGCTTTCAAGCTTAAATCAATGTCATTATTTTGAGATTAATCTCATGTGTCAGATGTGTGTTTCAGTGGTGGAAAATGGATCTCTGTCTCAAGAATGTGTCTGCTCATTTTAATGAGTGCGAAACTATATTGGCAGTATGGATATGCAGACATTGAAGCTCTTAAAGATATTCTGTCAGTGCATTTAAGGCCAACTAGAACACACGTGCAGACTTCACCGCTGCTCAGTGAAACAGCAGCTGTAGCACACTGTGAAGGTTTCAGCAGCTATTCTTATCTTCCAACACAGTGGCCTTCATTCCAATGGCTCTTCAGTCACACACAATGCCGGTCTGTATTCAGACTTGTGCTGAGTTTTCCTTGTGAGCTTGCACTCAGTAAATATTCAGTGAACTTATTTAAATTCAGGTTTTTTTTTTTGGTTTTTTTTGACCGGATTTGTACTAGTCTTGTCATATGTACTTGGTTGAACTTGGTCTTATTGAAATTAATTTGATTGTTTATGCCTTGTAGATGCAATAAAAATGTGAAGGACTGAGATTTCAATTCAAGTCACCTGTGACACCACTTCATGTAGACCATGTATACGATCTAAATTTCTTTGATGAAGAATAATATTTCTTCTTACATACTAATAAAATATGCCTACTGTTCTTCACTGCATCAGTACATTTAAAAAAAAAAAAAAAAAAAAAAATTTCACAAACGAAAGAAATGAATTAATTACCATATTTTAATTTAGTAGCGCGCTTAATTAAATAAACTGCATGGGAGGATTATGTTTTGTTAAAGGGGTCATGAAATGAACTTTTATTATTTTGTACTGTTCTCTGAGGTCCACTTATAATGTTATCAAGATTTTTACATAAAAAAACATAATCATTTAGAAGTAATAGGCTATTTTCTGTCTTGTTTTGACCCCCCTCATCTGAACGATTTGTTTGAATAGGCATGGCGGATTGTAGATGTTTGTATACATGTTGTGTATGTTTGACAGCCTACAGCATTCACAGATGGAAGCATAAATACTCAGTACATATCAAACGATCTGTAATAACAAAGCAATAGTGACCACATAAGAAAAATAGTTACACTTGTGTGGTGGGACATTACTGTCGGATCCAATATAGTCGGCACAACATTGTCTTTTAGTTCTCAATCTTTCTGAAAATCCTGCGTTGAACTGTGCCTTGTTTGTAAATGAATCTGCAGTAAAAATATAGCGAACAAAGTTCTTACTGACGTGGTTTGGATTTTCATTAAAAATAAAGTTCATCCATCCTAATGTTGGGATCAGAAGCAAGATCCACAACTTGGCACTGTACAGCATCTTGTTGTCTTTGAAGCCATCTTTATCGTTTGATTTCTGTGTAGACCTGCGTTTGCCTCTCTTGTTATTTACACTATATGCGCAAATCGGTGGGCGGGGCTAAACAGGCAGTGATGTCGAAGCAGGCGTTGATCTTCTTCTGCGGAGGCAGGGTTTAGCCACACTATTACCTCATAAAGTGGCACATTCCACAACCTTTGAAGCTTGAATGCTTCAGTCCACATTTATTGTACTGGTAATGAACAGAATGACTAGAGCATTATTTAAAAAATGAATAAATAGAAGTTGGTTGGGGGGCACAATGAAAATTTGGAATGACAGTAGATTGATGAATATTTATTTTGGGTGAACCTGTAAATTGATCGTGTTTAATGAAATTATGTCAATTGTGACCAAACGTTTCACAGAATTAGCTAATTTTAATTAAATTATTTTGAACAAGCAGTGAAGATCCATTTTTATGTGATCCAACTGCTAAACATAGTCAAATAAACAAGAAAGCAAATTCCTGTAAGTGTCAGTTATAACCCACATCCATTTTCTTCCCTCTGGAAGACACCATTTTCTTTGAATCAGTTTTTTTTCTGAACCCCAAGCTCCTTACGGTCTCAGTGTTTCCTTCCTTGTGTTTTATCTCCCTTTCATTATCATTTGTTATTTACTTTCCTCTGCGCACAAATATATATTTTTTCTCTGGTAAATAAACCGCCTCCTCTAAGCTGCACAGGATGAGCCGTATTCTCTTCATCATCTGTTTCAGCTCTTCGAGATACGCACACACACACCAGTCACCATACTACAGTAATTAGACACATGCTCACTGCTGTCTCTTTCCCCTGAGCTCTTTTGTTTAGGGACTGACAGGTGCTGTAGCGCGGGTGGACGTAGAGGTGAGTTCCTGTAGATAGGTCTTTGCCCCTGGCTGACGTGAGACACGGCCAGACTTTAGAACTCGTTTCTGCTGGTCTGCATGTGAAACAGACAGCACTTCATACTGTTTCAGCCCGTCAGCAATGAGTCATGTTCATTGTGAATGTAGCAGGGGGGTTGGGGAGGTCCTCTCCATACAAGGTTGTTTAGTCTTTCTCTATTCCTTTTAGGGAATATAGTTTTGCGCAAGAATGCAGAAGAGTTAAACTTGCATGTGCAGCTGCTTGGATTTGGGATTCATAGCAGTTCTATAGGCACTGAAATACACAATTTATTGTATCTTTTGTTGAGTTCAAAGACTGTCTGTCCATTCAAATGCTAGACTGGTTGAGTGACACCCAGTGTCCTTAAAAACTATTAACCACACTATGTGAGATCAGCCAAGACTACATTAAATGCAGGTTTACTTGCATACATTTTGTGCCTGAGCATTTAATGGTGAATTTCATATATTTCAGTATTTAATATTATGGACATATACATTTACTTTAGTATGAAAAACAATGCAGTTGCGTTGAGTTTTAATAAATTGCATTGTTATCTGCAACATGATAATGCTAACTTCTATTTTAGGCTGTCAAGTCCTGGTCCAGAAAAGCCACATTCTGACATGGCGTCTCAATCAGCTCCATAGTTCGGTAGTCAGGGCTCTGATCAGGGAGTCAGCTATTTTATGGGCTATCTCAGTCGCAAAATCCTTCCAGTGCACTGGAATATTCGCACAATATTCTCACAATGCACTGTAAAAACCTGGGAGCATCGATACACAGTCACACTATGCTCACATACCGGAAATTACGTCACATTTCTGAAGAGTGAAGCATAAAACGCACAAGCCAATTCGTAATATAGCTATGTAATGACACGTGATAGAAGATTTGAAAAGACAACCTTTTTTATTATTAGATGTCAGCATAAACACATATAGCTAGACAGGCAGAACACCTCTAGTTAACAATTATTATTAATATTCAGCTGAAAGGTTGTAAGGATATGTAACAGAACATGTTTAAAGAGCATAAAAATAAAATCATAAAGATATAGGTCTTGTCTGTTTTTCTACAGCATTGTACATTGACGTTTTCAATTGAGTAATCACTGTCAATGTGTAGTGCAGGGATCTCTAATGCTGCTCCTGGAGAGCTACAGTCCTGCAAACTTCTGTTCCAACTCTGCTCCAACACATCTACCTATAATGATCAATACCTACCTATAATTCAGGTGTGTTTGATTGGAGTTGGAGCTGAAATCTACAGGTCGGTAGCTCTCTAGGAGCAGGGCTGGAGACCCCTGGTGTTCTGTGTCAGGGTCCTTACCAGTGCCTGGATTTGTGTACACCAGGGGTGTCCAATCCTGTTCTTGGAGATCTACCTTCCTGCAAAGTTCAGCTCCAACCATGATCAAACACAGCTTAACCAGTCAACTAAGATATTCAGGAGCACTTGATAATTTCAGACAGGTGAGTTAGGTACACGATATATATTGATTCCCAAGCTTGGGAGCTAGGAAGCTGATTGAGATGCATCCAGAGTTTTGCTGTACCACCTGACCGCCGCCAGATTCATTTAGGTGCTACTTCTGTTGTTTCTGTTTCTGTTGTTCTGTTGTCATCTCAGAATTACATTAATTACGGCATGGTCTGATTTACTAAGAACTGTCATGTGTTTGAGCAGGTTGGAGGTAAACTGCAGGAAAGTGGCCCTCCAGGAGCAGGATTATACACCCCTGCTCTATTGCAGTGCTTCTAAAACCTGTCCCATCGGGTACTTCTCAGTTGGAAGACTGTGTCCAGGTACAGCTGCATATCTCGACTGCCACGTCATCAAGCTCCATCAAAGGATATTTCAGTTTGAAGGATCCTTGGAAGGCTGTCTTAATTTCTCGTCCTTATTCAACCTGTCTTGAAGGATGCATCAGGTGTATCCTTCGCGTCCTTCAATCCCCTACAATCTTTTGCACACATTCCAACTCACGAAAAATGATTAGCTGAAAATTAATTGGCACTGAGCTAGTCCAAGTATACATTTTGCAATGAAAGACAAAAAAAATGGTTTTGGAGATGAATGCCTTGTTTTGTTGTAAATTAATCACATAATGCTAAATTGTGCATAATATAAACCACTGGGAGACCACAGGCACAGGTGGTTGTCATTACCTTTACTGCATTAATATGAAGACAGTTAATAAAAATATTTTTAATATGAAGTATTTTTCAAATGATAATTTTAATAGAGGTTTTGTGCGGTGAGCATGGGCGCCGTCCCTGCAGTCACAACACGAAAATACTATTAAAATTCAAATTTGAAGAATACTTTATATTGAAAATGTTTATATGAACTGACTTTCCATTAATGCAGTACAGGTAATAACAACCATCTGTGGTCTCCCAGTGGTTTATATTATGCACAATTTATCATTACGTGATTCATTTACAACTAAACAAAAGAAAACATAATACTTTACATCAAAAATATTTTTTTTGTCTTGTATAACATAATAAAATTGAAAAATCCCAGTGTCAATTCATTTCAGCTGATTAATTTTTCACGAATTGTATTACGTGCAAAGGATACACCTGATGCATCCTTCAAAACAGACCGAATGAAGGACATGAAATGATGACTGCCTACTAAGGATCCTTCCAATTGAGACTTTATGATGTGGCAGTCTAGATATGCAGCCTTACAATTCATCAGCTCGTTAATAAAGACTGCAAGACTTGGGTTGCATCCGAAAACTTAGGTAGCTGACTTGTTGCCCTATCAGGCAATGACTCTGCAGGCAGCATTTGCACACAAAGGTACCTTCCAAAATGGATTTTTAGACAGATTTATGAGAAAGCATAATATTTTAGTGATCTTCAACAAAATAGAGAGAGTTCTGGTGATAACTAAGTGAATATTTAATTACTACAATACTGATTTCTCACTAGAAATGACATCAAGTGTGGAAAAAGTTGGTCAAAACGTTCATTTACACACAAAGTGACCACCAACCACAACTTTCAGATCTTTCTTTTTTAGCGCAACTGTCACAGAATGGAACGCACTGGATAGTGGATAATTATTTTCAGTAGGCTTTGAGCTACACAATGATATTTACTGTGCCTCATGTTTAAGAATATATGTGTCAAGAGTCATCATAGGCTAGCATAAACCCACCCACACATGTGAGAACAATACATACCTTTTTATACATAAATACAGTTTTCTGATATGTGGTTGCATTATTTAGGCTACTTTAGTGGAAGACCTTCTCTACAACAGAATGATGCAACATATGGAAAAGGTAGAAATAATAAATAATAATTGCATAAATGTTTGCAATATTCAGGAAGTGTTACGAGCTACCAAATAACTTTATACTTTGTATAATGATAGATATTAATCTCTTACCCTTCTGTGTGCAGCTTTATTAATTCCAGGTCTTATTGCAGAATGACACAAATAAACTATTTTCAAGTCTCAGTTCTTTCAGATACAAGTTACACAGTTCCTAAAGTGGTTTGACCTTTTAGCATGATAAAAATGAATTAATCATGGAGTGATTCCCACTTCTGGTCCTGGTGACAATACAATCACAGAGGTTTTTTTAAGACTAACTGTTAACTGTTATGTGAAGCAAGATTTTGAACAAATAAGGACATAGAGGGTTCTGCCTGTAATGTCAGAAAAAATACATTATGCATGCCAAAGTGCTCTGTTAGCTAGCTAGTTACTGTAAGAGATTCAATTGAGTTACTTAATTCAGTCGGTCAGGTTTTTACACAAGGTATTTGAAAAGAGTTTAGTGTTAAGAAAACCCATTTCCAACTGAATTAGGTTTAGCCAATTGAATATGTAGACTGTAGATAGTAGACAGTGAGGCAGCTAACTCGGGTTTGGAACAGAGCTTATATATTTATTATTCTATTCTAAAGTGTCTTTTGACATTGATGGTCTCTCTCTTTCTATCTTTTCTCTGGGATGATGAAAATTATAATGAGGATGATGATGTCGATGATGTCAATCGTGACTGATAAAGCTATGATTAATCCTTCATAGAGTGTAATGTACCAGACAAAAAAGGGCAAAAACAATTCACAATCCAGTGATTCAGATAAGAATTTGAATGAAAACCTCTTTTCACAGCGATGTCATAGCTGGCACAATGCAACCAAAGCTTGTGCCATTTATTGTCTCTAGTTGTTTCAGCGTATATTTCCATTTGTGGAAATTGCACCAATGCTTAACCCAACAATCTGTTTCCTGGTGAATCATGAGAATGCCCTCTTACCACCTCATGCTTGTACTAATGTAATGTTGTAAAAATAACAATTAATCATATAACCTGTAGTATTATGCAATAATAATGTCTATAAAACATTCTGTGAGAACAATGTAGCTGATATAAATGGTCTTTTTTATGGTAAAATGAATTGCCCACTTGTAGCATGGTGAAATGACGCCATTGAACACAATTCAGAAGAAAACAACATCACCAAGCTATACCTCAGCTGACACATTGGATTTTGACAGAGTCATTATTTAGCTGACAAAAATGTGCTTGAGACCATTAACATTGACCATTTTTTTCTTCACTCAGTGGTTGCGTGAGAAAAACTCCTTAATTGTGGATCAAGACACTGAAGTTGGAAAAGAGCTTGTTAAAATGCATTTACAAAAAGAGCTATTTAACAAGCTAGCTTGTTAAAGAGCTATTGTTAGATGTCCATATTATGGCTAATAAATACAGAGCCCCACACATTATAAGATTGAACTAAAATCAAAATTAGGGAAGAAATTAGTACAACATGGCCATGATTTAACTAAAACGAGGGAATGAATGAATAAAACAGGCCCACAAATTAATAACTCATGGGAACTAAGTCTTAATTTATGGCCACAATATCTATTATATGCCATATGTGGAAATCTATATAGATATAGATATACAGTGGGTACGGAAAGTATTCAGACCCCCTTAAATTTTTCACTCTTTGTTATTGTAACGTAGTTTGTAGGTCGGGAAGAAGGAGGCGGGAACTGGCGAACACTCAAACACCTGCAAGCGTTTTAAGGCGTCAAGGCTTTTTTTCAACTTTAATATACTGAAAAAAATTGGCGTAGAAACAATTTTCACTCAGAAATTGCTCATAAATTTTACAAACAGTTAAAAAAAATGGCAAGTAACATTAAATTATCCAATAATCTTTGTTATATTTGTTATATTAACTTTTTTTTCATGCCAACCAAGTTTCTTTTGACAAACTTTGGATTACTTATTGAAAATTACAGTTATGAATTCCTTAACTTTAGAATCTACATCCTTACAATCAGTTTCAAATTGTAAATTGCAATTTTGTTTGCTGCCTCAATTTAAATTCAGTTAAAATTCAGGAACTGATTTGAAATCTAAAAGGAATTTTCAACTGAATTCTTAATGGTGCATAACCCTGGTAAATTCCATGGTAATCATCCAGTACCATGTTATAAATAAAAGTAATTTTTTGTAAGAGTTAAGGTCCCTTCTCACCAAGACGATAACTATAAATATAAATATAACGATAACTATATTAGCATCCACACCAACGATAATGTTCTGCAGCACGCACTGCAGTTTTGTAGTCTGCTGCTAAATGCTCACTTCTGATTGTCTCTGTCCATTCATCAGCTTGAAAAAAATCATTCTTAAAGTGATTCCAATGATATCGTTCCTCTGTGCCATTTTTGTTTTAGTTGTAGTGGGAAATCTGGTATTCTTTTAAATTTAGAATGATTTTTAAAACTATATCTATATAGTTTAGCGATATGGAATTAATGTTTTTTTAATCTCTTAGTTAGCACAGGTCATTTAAATACCAAATGTGTAATTGTGGTCTTTGTGTACCATTTTAGCTATAAAAAAGTCCTTTCTGGTTTTAGCCATATTTGTGTTCTTTTGCATCAGATGGAAGTGATTTCTAAAAGCTGAGGTTCAGAAGTTCTAATTAATGAGATAGAAATGGTCCACTGCTGATGTTCTCTTCACTTCCCGTGGGAAAGCAATAAAGGGAAATCAATTTCATCTGCTGTATTTCAGGCTGTCTCTGTTGACTGGAGCTCTGATAATACACCCAGAAAGGCTTGCTAAGTGTCAGAGGTGATGAAGGAGGGCAGGAAAAGAGGGGGAGGACAAAAAGGGATTTTGCTGGGATTCAGTCGGGGTACCAGGTGTTTGCAAAGGTTACATGCTCTTTCGCCCTCACCTTGAATTATCCAGCACTGAGGGATTAGAGTTCAAATTCCTCTGAAAAGCATGAGGGTATGTTTCCGTTCTCTCTGCATCACTAACACATCCAGTCCACTGTTCTAAGCGTTCAAGGCTCTAAAAGGTTAGCTTTTGTCCGTTTGACTTGAAAGAACTTGAGTCCGTTTTGATTATATCTAGTTCCCAACCCACCTGTGCCAATTCAAAAACAGGACATTTCTCATTATTGTCTCTCCTTTCACTCTCACTTCTTTCCTGATTGATTCACCTGATGATCCCCTGCATTTCTCTTTTGCTGATATAATTGACTGTTTTTCAGAGATGTGGCCTATATATGACAAAACTGTTAAAAAAGAAAAAGCATGTTAGATTTCCTAATGGACTATGACTCATTGAAATGGAGTACTTTTAAAGATGCTAGGTAAACACAGACAGTAGGAAGGAAAGATAAACAGTACTGATAAAAAGAATAAGCCCCTAACCGGCTGCGTTCCTCCTGGTCCAGGTGCAGCTTGTTAGCTATTTGAGTGGAATAATGGATCTGCGTCATTCACTGCCATATATGATTAATACTGGAGATGCTCTGCTGCTGTGCTTGTATTTCTTGAGATTTACTGTTTGGAAGTTTCATTTCTGTCAGAGTGTCATGGTAAATAGAGGAATGTATCGCTATAACAATGTTCTTGTGTTTGTGCTAACAGTGATACAGTATATGCACCCTTTAGGGATAAATGAGGTACGAACTTGCACCTTTTGAAAGGTTACCGCCCCAGTGACAGGTTTTTTTCTTCTTCTGAGAGTGTATGGGAAAAACTATTGTACTCCTTGAAGCAGTACTGTGTGTAAATACCATGGTATATGAATATGGTAATCATTCAGGTGTGAGGGAGACCTGGGCTGGTCATACACAAAGATTATACATATTATTATAAATATTATTAACTATATTCTCAAGTCAACTATATTCTCAAACCACACATTGTAAATGTCTGGTCAGGGCTGTCAAATGTGTTTTGTGTGATGTTTTTGAGCATCAAATCAGCATATTAAAATGATTTCTGAAGGATCATGTGACACTGAAGACTGGAGTAATGATTGCTGAAAATTCAGCTCACCATCACAAGAATAATTTACATTTGAAAATATATTAAAATAGAAAAGTTCCTTTAAATTGAAATAACATTTTACAATATTACTGTTTTTTGCAGTATTTTGGATTAAATAAATTAACATTACTAAATTAAACATTACTATAAATTAACCTATATTAAATTAAACTATCAATTAAACATGACTATGTTTTAATTTAAAAAGGCAGTAAATAGTCTACAATAGGTTGTGGCAATTTACCCCATATACAGTAATTTGACAATACAACACACTATTGGTGCATGTTGTTTCCAAAAGGTCAACTTGTGTAAATTAATATTATTTTTGTAGCCAGTATATAAAGTTACAGTATATGTCTAGTAGTCATTGGAATAAAAAGTGTGACGACTTGCCCCTGTCTCTTCAAAAGAGATACAATCTGATACAATAGTAGTGCTATAGTACTTTTTATAAATGATGTCTGAAAACCTCAACTGATGTCACAATTAATTTTTTTATATGTACTGAGTCATCAGTTGATACCAACAATATCACAGTGGCATTGTTCAGATGTGTTTAGTTCAGACGTGCTCCGGGCTCATTTGCCGTGATCACTTAGGATGGTTTCTCTGATCAATGTAGGAAATGGACCCATTACGCCCATAATTAACTGACAGTGCCACAGAGAACCTTTCCTGGTTTTTGTTTTTGTGCAAATGCATTTTTATTTCTCAAACATCCGTCTTCCTTTTTCATTTATCAGAGTCTATAATTAATGGCATTTGCTGAAACTTGGCACAGGCAGGTATATGTTTCTCCCTCACTGTTGGAAGCTCTTATTCATTATTATGCAGCTGCAATTAATTCCTATATTTCCGAGTCAATGCGTGGCCTGTCATTAGCTCACCATGGGTTAGGCTACAGCAAGACTCACAACTGGGCAGAAATAAAGTGGATGGACTTGGACCAGTTGCGTCAGAATGGAGGTGTGACAAAAAATATCCTCTCACAGTACGGAAGGATACTGATAGCCTGGAGACCCAAGTCTGCAATCAAAATCAGAGATCTCAATATGAATTCAAACGATATATATCAGGCAAAGTTGATACTTCAATTAAATGTATTTTAAAAGTATTTTAAGTGAATGAAGGCACAACCTCTGAGAATTAAAATGTATATATACAGCCACATCACTGAGATAATAATATCCACATTTAAACAGGATTTGGTCTTTTTCCCGTTCACCGAAGGCTAGCATCATCCTATATTTCACCCTTATTAGTGTTTGAGATGATGTTGGATGCAGGCCACTGTGGTAAATATAGTCTAAACACAAACACCCCTGCATCCTGCTGCAACTGTCAACAGCTGCCCCATTTTCAGCTGGGGTTTAATAAGATGCCACACCGCTTTTGCGTAGATTTGCATGATGAATCACAGAGCTCGGAGCACAGGATCAGTTTGTATTTTTCAGTCACTTTGTTTTATTTGGCCAGTCTTAATAATTTATGCCCTGTCAGCTCTGGCTTCATGGTGTCGATGTGTTGAAGGAGGCGAATAATTAGATCTGGACCCCAAACAAGGTGCACTGAAAAGGAAACTGAAAATGTCTTTTATACTATTCCAACAGTAACTAGAATCTATAGAGAGTCTGCAAGGAAAACTAGGCCATCTTAATCAAAATATAGATAATGCTTTGCACCAATGTTTGATTCCTCAAACTGATGCTACTAGAGATCAAAGCACATATGGATCAAATCTGTGGAGTCAGAGTCACTATGGTGAGCTAACTAGTACTCTCTGATCATGTGGTTATCTTCACATAGTATCACATGGTAATGACCTGTTTTTTTGTGATCCAGTTAGTGACTAATGAGATTAGTTACCAGAGAATCCACCAGTGTGCCGTGTGAATCATGCTGAGAGCAGACTTTCTCTGGACTAGATATGTCTGACGAGATGATCAGAGGTATTCAAACTGTGGTCCGGGGTGTGCTAAGCGGTCTATGGAAAATTTAATTGGAAAAAAAACCCCTAAAGATTTTACAAAATGTATTTTTCTTAGCTGTCAACGTTAAAAGAGCAGGTCACCCAAAAATGAAAATTTGCTTAAAATTTACTCACCATCAGGCCATCCAAGATATAGATGTGTTTATTTCTTCATCGGAACAGATTTGGATAAATTTAGCATTACATTATTTGCTCACCAATGGATCCTCTGCAGTGAATGGGTGCCGTCAGAATGAGGCTCCAAACAGCTGTTTAATACTTCACAATAATCCATGAATAACCCGTAAGACTCCAGTTCATGAATTTATGTCTTGTGAAGCGAAAAGCTGTGTGTGTGTTTGTAAGAAACAAATCCATCAAGGCATGTTGAACATCGGACTATTGCTTCCTCCGTTAAATCCTCTGTATAATACTGCTTTCGCCAGCGAAAACGTCATCTTGTCTGAATCAGGAGAGAAATATGCACCGATCAAGCACTGTTTACAAGCGAAAAAGTTCTATACGTTTAAATCAAATTAAATATTTTCTACATAATATTTTAATATCTTTCTTAAAGATATTTAATCATGCTGTTGTGATTTTATTACATATTATTTTGAAATAGCATGCTTAATATATTTCTCACACAGTAAAAATAAAATATATTGCTGAATGTATACTTTAGGAAGTCCCTCACAAAGCAATCTGTCATATTTGGGGTTCTTGGCTTGTACTCTAGGAGGACTTGTCTGAAAATTCTAGCACTGTTGTGTTTTTAAATGTCTAGATATGTTTTGCCAGATTCATATGAGAAGCTAATATGGAGAGTATAGACATTCTTGAATGAATTTTTAATTCTTTTGCATGATTTGTGAGTTAGCTGGGATTTTATTAGGATTTAATTAGTTTATTCTTGGCATAACTGATTCCCTCATTAGGTTGCTGTGACTCTGCTACATGATTTTTTTTAAGGCTGTCACTGTTCCAAAATTGTTTTAGAGGCAACACATTAAACAAGCCTTGTAACGACAGCATTCTTTCTACAACAATGAGGGCTCCTCATGAATGATACTTGAGAGAATATGTCATTAAATTAGTGTCACATTTGACAGTTAACAAGCTAAGGATGCTAAAACTATTTTCCTTGATGCTCCTGGCATTATATCAGCTCTTTGTTTGTTATTAACACTGTAGTCAATAGTAAATGTGTTTTTAAAATCTTTGTTGCGTGTTGATGACATAATTTGTTGCTTGAACAGTAGATCATTGGTTCTTAACTGCTGTCATGAACCAAAAATGGTCTATAGACTGATAAATCACACGTCTGCTGTTATTCATTGACATTTTTTTTTCAATTTACAGAAATTAGAAGGGGCAAAATATGAATATAATTAAATTAAATAATTATAATAATTTTTTTTTTTAATTACATTCTGAAATTTCACAACTTGCTGTTTCAAGAACTGAATGTTCTTCAGGGTTCCCACTAATGAATTTACATGACTTTTCCAGTCGTTCATGATTGTTTATTTATTTATTTTTCTCACAAGTAGCAATTTATTTAAAATAAACTATTTTACAGCTTGTGAAATATATATATATTTATAGATATTTTCATGACCTTTTATAAATTTCATGAAGATTTTATTAATTTCCATGACATTTTTCCAGTTTCTAGAACAGGACAAATTAAAAATAAAGAAATTAAAATGAGAAATTTGATGTCAGTTTACATCTTGAATTTTAGCTGATTTTACTTATTTTAAAGCTGGCTTTGTCTTATTTAAAATAATTTTTAACCATCTTGTGGTCCTTTGAAACAGTGTTATTTTAGTGTCGTTGAGATACTGTTACAGTTTTTATTATTTTGTTTTACATTTTATATTTCATAAAAAAATTTTTTTTTTTTAGGGTTTTACGTTTTTGTGTCTTAATTATTATTTTTTTTTTATTAATTTAAATAAAAATTTTTGGTTAGGTACATCAGGTTAAACTAAAAGAACATGAGAAATGTTGCCTTGGCAACGACTTTATTTCAAGTAACACACTTTTTTAAGGTTTTAGTTTTAGTAAACTATAATAACCCTGCTTTAGGAAGTGTTAAGGCCCCCTGATGGGTCCCGGCCCCCTGGTTTACAATTTACAACACTGTTTTAGCTTAAAATTATTTTTGTAATTATTAGATATAATTGTCTCATCTCCCTATTTCCTCTTCAAACAGAACGATGCTGAGAGTCTGGCCTCAAGATGTTGGAATTGGGCACTTGTTCGGTCAGCGCTCAGACCCTCTCTGACTGCAATGCCCTGGCAGTCCCGTCTTTCAATCAGGGCATGTGTGGAGGGAGCCCGCCACAGCAAAGTTTCCTCCTCCAGTCTCAGGACCCAGAGAGCTGGCTCAAGCACCGGGGAACCCTGGAGGACGGCTCCCACTCCTGTTCACTCCTGGAGCCCCAGAGCCTGGCTGACAGCTTCCTGTCCCATGCATCCAGTTTCGACATGCTCTATGTCCCCCACGCCCATCCCATGGGTCTGGCACCATCCTCCCTGGATCTTGGAGGGTCATGCGAGGGGGCGGCCTCATTGTGTCTGGACCCCGACATGCCCGTCAGCCCGAATATCATTAAACGGCGCAGGGGGGGACTCATTGAACAACGGGACATCATTAAAGCACACCAGGCACACAAGATCCAGAGCACCCCACAGGCCCGGCGCAAGGAATGGGAGTAAGTGGCACATGCACGCACACAGCATGCAATATAATAAGCTCTTTGCACACTTTGTAGAAATTTTTATTGGTCAGACTACTTAAAGGAATACTTCACCCAGAAATTAAAATTCCATCATTTACTCCCCCTCATGCCATTCAAGCCAATTTGAATAATACATTTTAACAATGTTCTGGTTCACTGCCATTACCGTGAAGGGGTCTGAAGCTTTCAAGCTTCAAAAGGCACCATAAAATTATCATAAAAGTAGTCTTCTGAAGTGAGACGATAGTTTTATAAAATGGACAGACTGAAATGTTGGACATTCTTTGCTTAAAAATGTGTTCATGAGAGAAGTAGCAATGTCTGATTCACCAGCAAGAAGAATGGGGTCCCCCTCAGTAGAAATTGCGTTCGGGCCCCCTCTCCCTCGTCGGGCCCTTGGAATCATCCTAACCTGTGTGGGATTGACAGTTGTTAAACCAGGAGAAAAGTGGGCAGAAAATAAATATTTTATACACTATGAACTTACTTGTTATCCCTGCCTTATATAGTACATGTCATAACACTGGGAAATTATAGGTGAGTTGCATCAAGCAAGATTTTCAGTACAGTCATTTGAGTGAAAGGACTATAGGAGCAGGAGAAGAGAAAAGACTCTTTCTGTAAAGAAGTAACAGCTGCAATGGCTACTTTTCATCCCATAATAATCCATGCATAGGAGATATTCTTAAAACACCTTTGTATTTGTGGTGTCATTCTTGCTGTTTAACTCTTTAAGAAGCACACTCAGAAAAAAAAATATTACAATTTCTTTGCATTATGAGCCTTTTTTAAATTGTTGAGATGTTCATTAATGTACATTTTTAATAATTAATCCCTTTATAAGGCGTTTATTGGCGTTTGGCAAACCAACTTGTAGGTGCATTACCAAAATATTGAATGTAAAGTTAGAACATGTTTAGATGTTAGAACTCATAATTCCTGTAAAAAAAAAAAGTGAAGTAAATATTTCATAAAATGGTTAACTAGACCACTTTCATCAAAAATATGTTTGAATATCAATTGTTAGCACACTTTTATGTTGAGAATATTTTAATTAATTTCTAGTCACTGATCACAGGGTTTTACTTCGATCTATTCAGCAAGCCTTCTGAAATTATATTATGTAAAATTACAAAATATTATATTTAGAGTGCAGAAAACAACAGAGGCAGCCCAAAGTACATCACCGCTGCAGCACTTGCATGAGTGTGAATGGCTAAAGGGAGTGTGGAAAGAGAAAAAGAGAGCTGTGTCCCACAGTGCTAGGCACTACTGAAATGATTATCTCTCATTTGGTTTTAAACACGGTATGAGGGCCTATAATGACCCTAACACCCCTGAGACACTCTCACAGGCTCCAGATATTCTAGATCCCGCTGAGCTGAGCAGCACATACTGTATCAGCTACTTTTTTTGCTTATATGCACCCTAGTGCTGATGTACTGTAGGACTAATGCTTAAACAGAGATGGGAATGTCTGGGAATAATAGGCATTTTATTAGATAAGATGGTGGAATTACGATGAAATATCAGTGTAGTACAATAAGGCATTCCAGCGTTTGATTTGTGTAAATGAATGAAGGTCTAAAGTACTGTTCCTGTGAGATAGAGATATACACATTGGTTTACTTACCTGTAATTTGTATATGATATGTCCTTATTTAGGCGAGGTACACATGCACCTAGCCTAATTTGATCTATCTGTTAGCCTGACAGAACAGCATTGTACATTCTGTCATTTTTTGTCAAGACTGTCAACACATAATTATGTGAATGATGTTGGATTACTGATCTTAGTTAATTTTATGTTTTTCTTCTACACAATATGGATAAAATGTTACTATACTTTTTTTTCTACCAATGCAGTGACTTTATCTGAATCAGCATTTCTCATCCATCTAGCCCTGCTGGATAATTAATAAATTTCAAGCATTTAAGCATAAGCCTGTAAAGGTATTTATGCGTTGATAATCACTCATATACATTAATTCACATGCATTTATGTTACCTTCCATTACGAGGGCTGTCTGCAAAGTATCCAGCCATGTAATAAGAAAAATATAGACATTTATCGAAGAAGATAGAAGATACAAGAAACATTGTACATAGGACAATAACGCCTCAGTCCCCTTCAAAGTAGGCATCTTGGGACCTCACACAGTTCTGCCAGTGTCTCTTCCACTGTTCAAAACATTATCATAATCCTTTGTTGGAATGGCCATCAGCTGCCTCGTCATATTTTCCTGAATCACATCGACTGTCTGAAATCTCTTCCCTTTCAAAGGTGATTTTCAAATGTGATCTTCTTCGATAAATGTCTCTATTTTTCATATTACATGGCTGGATACTTTCCAGACAGCCCTCGCATGTGACCTAAATGTACATTTATTTACATTTATGTACATTTAGCAGGCACTTCTGTCCAAAGCAAATTACCTAATACATGTAATACATATATACAGGTGCATCTCAATAAATTAGAATGTCGTGGAAAAGTTCATTTATTTCAGTAATTCAACTCAAATTGTGAAACTTGTGTATTAAATAAATTCAATGCACACAGACTGAAGTAGTTTAAGTCTTTGGTTCGCCATAGACATAAACTTAGAGAAGTATCTCCGGTTGGAATGTTCTTCCGCGGGATGTGTGCAGTTCTGTTTATTAACCGCTAGAGTTAAAAGTTACATAGTGCTGCTTTAAATATAACATAGTTGTATAAATATGACATGGTCACAGAATAATTCCTTCCATTGTCCATTCCATACTTTAACTGGTAGTATCAATTTAAAGTGGGCATTGCAAGAATGACTCTAAATTATGGTAGTAATGTCAAAATGTTTCTCTTTTTATGGCAAACCTTATGCATGATATGGATAAGCTTCATGTTTGTTGTATAAATATGACATGGTCACAGAATAATTCCTTCCATTGTCCATTCCATACTTTAACTGGTAGTATCAATTTAAAGTGGGCATTGCAAGAATGACTCTAAATTATGGTAGTAATGTCAAAATGTTTCTTTTTTTATGGCAAACCTTATGCATGATATGGATAAGCTTCATGTTTTTATGTCTGTGTTGTGTTCTGCGTGTTCACCCATTGCCTGTTATGATAGTATTTCAACGTGACCACAGAAAGGTTACATATGAGTCACAGCTCTCGTAAAACATAAGCCCTTGTCCTCCTTCAGCACATACGTAAAAGAGCCTGCGCTTTTCCTGTCAGCAAACAACTATTTCATATCTGTGCTTTATACAGTTAAATGTTCAGTTTTTTTTCTCCAGAAACTGGAAGGACACATGCTAATTTTGTTCTTTTCAGCAGTCTCAGCCCTTAATATTAAGATGTTAAAAAGCACATTTTCCAGTGGTTTAGAAATGGGGCAGTCTTCCATCTGTTTTAGGTGCTGTCTGTGAGTGTGGTGAAAATATTTAGCACTACACTCTTAAAAATAACGGTGCTTCAAAAGGTTCTTCACAGCGATGCCATAGAAGAACCATTTTTGTTTCCACAAAGAACCATTCAGTCAACGGTTCTTTAAATAACCATCTCTTTCTTACCTTTTTATAATCTGAAGAACCTTTTTTCACCACAAAGAACCTTTTGTGAAATAGAAAGGTTCTTTATGGAACCATTTAGACAAAAAGCTTCTTCTATGGCATCGTGAAGCACCTTTATTTTTAAGAGTGTAGCCAGATTTATGGTTTTTCATTTTCATTTTCACACACTAATGCAAAGCAGGTAATGGACAAATGGGAAGCATATAACATCTAATCTGTGATCTTAGCCCGCTTTCTGTCTTATGTTTGGTCCAAATTGTTCAGAGAGACATTTAAGTGTACTAAAACCATGTTGCATGACTCTGTGTGTGTGTGTGTGTGTGTGTGTGTGAATGTGCTGTGTGACTGCGTGGGAGTCTCTGTTCTGTTGTTAAGTAACAGACAGGAAAAAGACAAAGCCTTGTAAAAAATTGCTGTCACAAGTACACAATATCATTTGTCATTTTTCACACATAGAGAGACAATGGCGCTTCACAATATGTCTTGCGCTGGGCTATTATCGCCAATGTCTCTACAGATGCCTAATGGTTTGTTGATGCTCGCCTGGGTTGCGTGATTAAGCACTGTCATGATAACCCAGCACATGACGGTAGACAATAGCGCCGGTGCAGTCAAGAGTGACACAGTGTTTTCATCTCCCATCCGACTTCACTGTATTTAAAGAGGCACAGGTCAAAGGCATCGTCATGGCAACCCCGTAGCTGATTGTGCCAAAATCAAAAATCTCGAAAAGTGGCTGGAACGGATTCTCGAGCCACCCGTCCCTATTGCCTCCTTTCAAGATCTAATTAAACCTCTCACGCAAACTGAACTTTGACCCTCTTTCTGTGAAACCCGGGCGGCTTTGAACACACTTTACCCAGGCCTTTTCATGCAAGCATATCAGAATGCAACATATATGCTTGATCACTGGAGTAACTGAAGCAGCATAATAATGTCACCATTTAATGACACTGTATGGTTTATAAATATAAAGAGTAATAATAATAATAATAATTATTATTATTATTATGTTTATTGTCTGTAGATAATAGGTAGGTCTGGTGTCAGAGATTTGATCTTCAGTCTTATTTTATTTTATTTATTTTTTTTAAATAAAGATGCATTGATATTTTGTTGTTCATATATTTGTTTTGGTGGTTAATGGGGAATATTCATATGCCTGGAGAAAGAAAAAATATGCACGTATCCTAGAAAAGAATATTTTCTTTACTAGATGGTTTGTGTTACACTATTGAGAGTCAGATTATCTGTTTTACAATCACATGTATTTACATGTATTTGTTACAGTTCCCTATGAGGTTATATATATATATATATATATTCCAAAGCCAGTTTTTACTCCCATTTGGTGCTAAATGGTTGTTAATTTTGGACCCTGTGCTCAGAACGTCACTGGCAGGGAGACACATTGTAAGATAATGAGAGAAACAGGTTGGGCAGGAGCTGCTCTACAGTGTAGAACAGAGGCCAGATGACAGACAGGCTTATATTTAGATTATATTCATAGGACTCGCACATACTGTACATTCATGAAACATACAGTTGCTGCACAGATACATGCACAAGTAAATAAACCTAAAAAAAACTAACCCTTACACAATTCTCAATGCATTTTTACCTTTTCATGAAGACATTATTTACTAAGTGCTTTTCCTTATGTCTGTAGCTTTTACTTTTACTATTGTTGGACATTTGGTGACCCACATGCAGTCACAATCATTCATGAAAACACACAGATATGCTTAGAGACGTTTATGATAAACACTCAAAGATACACTCACAAACATTCATAAAACACACACACGCACGCACACACACACACACACACACACACACACACACACACATTGACTCTGTATTGCCCTTAGCCTGTGTGATCCTCCAGTAGGAGTTGGGGTCGTTCATCCAGGAAAACAGAGGTGGTGTTCTCTAGCATGGACCTGTGGTTGTGACGTGTCGAATGGAATGGCCTGTGGCGCATTGCTGTCTCCATCTTTCACTATCATTCTGTGCTCTGACCAAAAGCAGAAATGCAGCAGATAGCTTGTGTAGACATTTAGATTTTGTGTCTCAGATGTCCACAACAATCATTGAAAGTGGACTTTGAAGTTTTTGAAGAATTTGAATTAGAAGTGATCAATGCAGTCAATGTATCAGGAATACCGGCAATGATTGACGTTTATTTTCATGATACCAGGTGCAGCAGGTCAAAGTGGCACTTACGTTTCTGTTCATACGTTTTGAAACGTGACCTGAATTCAGGAACATTTTTGTCGATTTTGATATACACTATTGTTCAAAAGTTTGAGGTCAGTTAGATTAGATTTAAAAATAAAAAATTAACACTTTATTCGGCAAGAATGTATTAAATCGCTTAAAAGTGACTACATTTAAATACATTTATAATGTTACAAAAATATGTTCTTATAAATGCTGTTTTTAAACCTCTATTCATCAATATTTTCAACTGTGATAATAATAAGAAATATTTCTTGAGCAGCAAATCAGTATATTAGCATGATTTCTCAAGGATCATGTGACACTGAAGACTGTAGTAATGATACTGAAAATTCAGCTTTGCCATCACTGAAATAAATTACATGTGAAAATAAGAAAAATTTATATATAGATAAATGCTGTTTTTAAACCTCTATTCATCAATATTTTCAACTGTGATAATAATAAGAAATATTTCTTGAGCAGCAAATCAGTATATTAGCATGATTTCTCAAGGATCATGTGACACTGAAGACTGTAGTAATGATACTGAAAATTCAGCTTTGCCATCACTGAAATAAATTACATGTGAAAATAAGAACATTTTATATATAGATATATATATATATATATATATATATATATATATATATATATATATATATATATCATCTATTTTAAATTTGAATAATATTTCACAGTTGTGCTGTTTTTACTGTAATTTTGATCAAATAAATTCAGCCTTGGTGAATATGAGACTCTTTCAAAGACATCCAAAAATCTTACAGACCCTTAACTTTTGAATGGTAATGTATACTGTATATATTTTATAATTTGTCTCAAAATCATAAGACTGATTATGACTGAATCTTTAAGAGTATTATGCTAGTATGCTAGTAACTATGAATTTGGTGAAAGTGTCACCTACTGGTCAATACTTATAAGCAATTATTTATTAATTTCTCATTCATTTTTCCTTTGAAGTCCTGTGAGACCAGACTTTACTGAACTGCATGACATTATCTTAAATGGCAAACTAAGATATCTCTGATCACACATGATCACATATGCAGGGTGCCCAACTATTTAAAGAGGTATGGATGTTTATATTGAGAGGCATTTGGTGTTTTTGTCTTCAGGGGACATTTCAGATTCATTTGAAAGCATTTTCACCTTAAATTGTTCTGTTCACCCTATAAATGTTCCACCCTCAATAACCAGCAGAGTTTAAATGCCAGACTTGTTTGTCAAAGCTGAATAATTTATGTTGACATGTTGAAAAGGCCTATTCATCAGCCTGATCTGATGTGTTTGTCAGTCACAAAAGGAGGAGGGACAGAAATGAAGAATGATGTGTTTGGATGCACAAGCACAGTCTCTTATTTGTCAGTGTGCTCACAAATTTAGTATAATCAGTCATGCTGAAAAAAGCTGAACCATTTAATTTGACAACTTATTTACTTAAAATAATTAAATAAATACGTTTAGTAATTAAAAAAGTTGAGTAATTATAGACTAAATGAGGTCCTTTTTTTACACAATGCAACAGTAAAAAATAATAATCTGGGGTTGATGGGGTAGGGCCAGAGCATGTCAGGTTGATGCATTACTTTTGAATGAGTTACATTTGAATGTATTGATCATCTAGATCTGTCTTCAGTCTGGAGAGAGGAGACAAATGGAAAAATTAGTAAAGATTTATGTCAGAAAATTTAATTGTTTGCTAAAGTAAATGATTTTACAAATAAGGATTTAATCAATGAACACAAGACATGGTCTGGGATGTACATGTAGAGTATTTTGTTTATTTAAAGGGGTCATATGATGCGATTTAAATGTTTCCTTTCTCTTTGGAGTGTTACAAGCTCTTGGTGCATAAAGAAGATCTGTAAAGTTGCAAAGACTAAAGTCTCAAATCTAAAAAGATATTCTTTATAAAAGTTAAGAGTCAGCCACGCCTACCTAAAAGGGCTCGTTCTAACACGCCCCCACATATCTACCTCACTATGTGGGAAGACTTGCATAACGCCGCCCAAATGTTCACGCAAAGAAAGAAGGCGTAACTTTTATTCTCGCTGTAGTATTGTTGTTGCCGCCGCCGCCATGTTGTGAAGGCGCTGTGTTTCGTTGTCAAAGCAAAACTACTTTGTTTGGCCTTCCAAAAGAGGATGATATCTGCTTCGTCATGCCTGGAGCTGATCCGTGCTGGTCGCTGAGGAAATACATCAACTTCGCGCTGTGGATCGCCGGATCGGCTTTCACTGTGGACGAAGCGGAGTCCAGCCCGGGGTCATCACATGTGGTTGCCGCAGGCATCACAATATGGTAAGGGACGTAACATTTCCGTCACACACTTGAGGAATTCGGCCAATCACAATGCACTGAATAGCTGGCCAATCAGAGCACACCTCGCTTTTTCAAACCGATGAGCTTTGTAAAAATCTACACGTTTCAGAAAGGCGGGGCATAGAGGAGAAACCATAATGTACAGTATGTGGAAAATAATGTGTTTTCTGAACCTTAAACCGCATAAACACATTTCATTACGCCAAATACAGAAAATAATGCTCTTTTTAGCAACATCATATGATCCCTTTAAATAAACAGTTTCATAAAAAATGTTTGGTAATGTTTTTTTCTTTTTCTTAAATAATATTACTAATTATTTCTTGAAGCTACTTTCAATTAAACTATTATGACTTCAGTAATTCTAGGAATAAGTGTTATTAAATAATTTCTTGCAATATACCGATTGTTTGCTAAAAATGAGTGCTGTTCACCACAGATAAATATCAGTGTTACTCGCAGCTGCTTCTGAAAAGACTATATATATGGAGTCATGAGGTGTGTAGAACTGGTTTGGGAAATGGTTTCATTGTAGGGCTCATGTAAGCTCAAGAAAAACCAGGGCAAGCATACAGACTGACCTTCTGGATAGATAACCATTACACTGACAAATTCTCTTGTTTTCTATCCAGACACCTTCAACAAACACCTTCTGCTGACCGTAAGATGAAGGCTGCTCCTCTTAGCCTCAGAGAAAATAGATTTTTTTTTTGATGATGGTCTGCATTCAGTCTTTTTAGTGAGTGCATTTTTGAGGTCTACATTTTTTTTCTCCATATTTTGCTTTCAAATATCAGGCGTTTTAGATGGGAAATAGGTTCCATTTGTACCTGAAGCAGACTAGGCTGATGACGTATTTTTACATCTTACTGTATGTAAGACTAGGTTTGTAATATGCTGTTTATATATATATATATATATATATATATATATATATATATATATATATATATATATATATATATATATATATTTGTGTAT
>NW_015505195.1:517072-520012 GCF_001515645.1 Sinocyclocheilus grahami
TATATATATATATATATATACAGTTGTGGTTAAAATTTACATACACCTTTCAGAATCTGTAAAATGTTAATTATTTGATCAAAAAAAGGAGTGGTCATACAAAATGCATGTTATTTTTTATTTAGTACTCACATAAAAGATGCTTACATATAGTCCACAAGAGAAAATAATAGTTGATTTTTAAAATGTAGCCTGTTCAAAAGTTTACATGTGTTAATACTGTGTTGTTCCCTGGATGAGCCAGAGCTTCTTTTTTTTTTGTGATCGTTGTTCTTGAATCCCTTGTTTGTCCTGAACAGTTCAACCGCACACTATGTTCTTCAGAACAATCCTTCAGGTCCCATTTTGAGCATCTTTTGCGTTTTTGAACCCTTTCCAACAATGACTGTATGATTTTGAGATCCATCTTTTCACACTGAGGACAACTGAGGGACTCGTATGCAACTATTACAAAAAGTTCAAAAGGTCACTGTTGCTCCTGAAGGAAACACGATGTAACACGAGAACATATGAAATACATTCAGGCCCGGCTGTTTTTAAATTTACTACCATGGGTCAGATCTCAAACAAGGACAACATTTGTTCAGGTGCTAACTACCCTTTTTACTAATGAACCAACGCCTTTTGATTGCATGTGTTTTTCTCTAATAGCCCCTATTTGCTGTTTTGCTTCTAATATATGATATGTAACATGACCTTGCCAGCTGTGATTTGAAGAGTCATTTTTTGACACCAGGAATGGCATACAATAAACAAACTCATTAAATAATGTAGTTTTAGAGATTGCTTATCACCTGGATAAAGAAGATTTATAAAAAAAAAAAACACAAAAAAAGCTCAAGGCGTCTATATTGTCCATTTCATCCTTGTTACTAAACATGTTAAACACCCAGAAATTTTATTTCACTACGCATGGGGTGATAAATGATCCATCCAAACAGTTCCATTTTTAGCATATTTAACATTATATTTCTGCTGATTTAAGTACAGCGAATGAGATCAACCCATGTGTTTCAGCTGCATTCTAGGTTATGGTGTAACACAGCTTGTGGGAAGGGCTTTTGTGTTAAGAATAGACTTCACAAATCATTTTGTTTTTAATTTCAGTCTCTTTCCCCTTCAGTTTCTTTGAGATCATTGCCTCTATCAGCTTCCCGCGGTAATTGTAGCTTTAATAGACCCAGTCTCAGAGAAACAGAATGTGAAATATGTGAACTCACACTCCAGTCTGACTCTGTTATACACCAACCCACAGTCTTGTGTGTTTTTAATTATTTATGCCCCAGATTTATTGATTTTATGGAAGCTGCTGCTGGCAAAGTCATGAAATTACATGTCAGACACTTTGGTTGAGACAAGCACTTCGTTGCAAATTTGCAAGTTGGTCAGGTTTGCCAGTCAAAAGAAAAAAAAATAAATATGATGAGCTGATTTGTTTTCTTTGAAAATAACTATAGAACATTTTTCTAAAAATTATAAAATGTTATTGTCACAGATGTTCATTTGACTGTCATTTTTCATCAGTGGGTGCTAATTATTCAGCGTTCTCATTCTCTCATTCGCTTGATTAATTAGTGATCTAGAATCTAAAGATATTTAATTTGAGTCAAAGGATTCTCATAATAAAGGGAGGTCATTGTCTAAGGCTGAATCATTCATATCAGACCACATGAAACAGCTTATGAATTCATTATATTATATGCTTCTTCGGCCATTAGGACATCATTTGCATTAACAAAAGCAGAATCCAAAAGGAGACACCCACATACTTCCTATAGTCTGTTGGGTTGTCTTATTCATTTTCTTTCCCCATTAGCAAATTTCATAAACGAGATTAAAAGTTCCTTTCACTCTTATTTTTCCATTTTCTCCATTGATGTAGCCCACAAATGAATTCAAAAGGAGTTATTACAGTGGTCTGTACAAAAAGATTGTTGCTCATAAAAACTACATCATGTTCGTGACTGAACTGGGTAGTTAACTAGACTCATGTAGACTGTATATCCTCCTAATAAACAATGTGTTATTGATCTAGAACAGTTCTCAATTGGTGAGTTGCTAAAATAATGCTAAATGCAAATAATAACTTGCAACATACTAACGATATAATTATAATTGATAATAATTGTGCATGTAATTTGAATGGTAAAATAGATAGAAGGGCTCAACTGTAGACATAACACACTATTCTGGGGCCGGTTGTAAAACAGTCACAGTTTTCCAAGTCTGGTAAATCACGTGCTGTTGTTTATGTCAGTTTTTTTCTGTTCACTCTATTTTATTGTTAATTATATTTATTGTTTATTGTTTTGCATGTTGTTGTGTCTGTTCAGTTCATAATAACATTTACAGGAATAGTTCAACCAAAATATGAACATTTGCTGAAAATGTACTCACCCTCAGGCCATCCAAGATGTAGATGAGTTTGTTTCTTCATCATAACAGATTTGGATAAATTTAGCATTACATTATTTGCTCACCAATAGATCCTCTGCAGTGAATGGGTGCCATGAGAATGAGAGTAAAAACAGCTGATAAAAACATCACAATAATTCACAAAACTCCACTCCAGTTAAAGGTGTCATATGATGTGTTTTACATTTTTCCTTTCTCTTTGGAGTGTTACAAGCTCTTGGTGCATAAAGAAGATCTATAAAGTTGCAAAGACTAAAGTCTCAAAACCAAAGAGATATTCTTTATAAAAGTTAAGAGTCAGCCACACCTACCTAAAACGGCTCGTTCTAACGCCCCCACATATCTACCTCACTATGTGGGAAGATTTGCATAACGCCGCCCAAATGTTCACGCAACGAAAGAAGGCGCAACTTTTATTCTCGCTGTAGTATTGTTGTTGCCTCCGCCGCCATGTTGTGAAGGCGCTGTGTGTTTCGCTGTGAAAGCGAAACTACTTTGTTTGGCCTTCCAAAAGAGGACGATATC
>NW_015505195.1:520096-628708 GCF_001515645.1 Sinocyclocheilus grahami
GCTGTGGATCGCCGGATCGGCTTTCACCATGGATGAAGCGGAGTCCAGCCCGGGGTCGTCACATGTGGTTGCCGCAAGCCCGCCTTACACTCCTTCGTCGAATCCGCTGGCTGCGCCGTTCTCAAGCCCGCTCGCCTCTGCTTACTCGAGCCGGCCTCCACAAACTCTAGGCCGCAGCTCACTCTAGGCCACGGTGTGTGACGCTGTTTCATTGTGAAAGTGAAACTACTTTGTTTGGCCTTCCAAAAGAGGACAAGACTAGACCAAGACTCAGTGGTTAAGTTGTATTTACAATACTGTTCCAGAACAGTTTAACCCAAATATTCAGATGTGTGCAGCACATTTTATGGAGGACTGTTTCCTGATCCTGGTAGAGTAGACTACAATGCCGGCTGTTCTGACTCACAGACTGTAAGTACGTTTTTTATATTTAAAGAATTTGCCACTGACGATTCAAACGCGAGTTTTTTGGGCAGTGTAGAGTAGGGCTTGTTGTTTGTCATTTCTCAGATCACAAATGCAGACATGGTTTTATGTTTACACGGCGCGATGCAACGCAACGCGTAAAAAGACAGTATACGTCATTATAATCCGTAATTATGTCCCCACTGGATGCAACAAATGCCTCGTTTATAATGGGTTTTAATGTTATTGTCTCGTTGCTCCGGTCGGACAGGGCATCATCACAATATGGTAAGGGGCGTAATATTTCCATCAAATGCTTGAGGTATTCGGCCAATCACAACGCACTGGATAGCTGGCCAATCAGAGCACACCTCGCTATTCAGACCGATGAGCTTTGTAAAAATCAACGAGTTTCAGAAAGCCGGGGCATAGAGGAAAAACAATAATGTACAATATGTGGAAAATAATGTGTTTTTGAACCTTAAACTGCTTAAACACATTTCATTACACCAAATACTGTTCTTTTTAGCAACATCATATGACCCCTTTAACATCTTGTGGAGTGAAATGCTGCGTTTGTAAGAAACAAATCCATCATTGAGACATTTTAACTATAAACCATTGTCCTGTCTTCTCACATCAAAATCCACAGACATATTTGTTTAGAACTGTTTTTGCTTGTAAACTGTGCTTGATCTGTGCATATTTCTCCCCTCAATCGACTTTTTCACTGGAGAAAGCAATATTATGGACTTTACTGTGAATTATTGTGATGTTTTTATCGGCTGTTTGGACTTTCATTCTGATGGCACCGTTACGATAAAGAAAAAATTCTCAACTACATTTTGGATGGTCTTTTTTTTCAGTGTTTAATTTTAAGTAATTTTTGTTTACATTTGTACATTAAACATGTAAAACTTCTGTAAAACCAATGTAAAATCTGCGTCCTTAAGACAAATCTGTTGAGAATCTAGTCTTCAAGGGCCCTTTGGTTCTTTGCAGCTTGAGACAAAGTACAAAGACAAGCATGGAGCAATTGTAGAGGGAGGTGAGTATAGTGGGGGTGGGAGCTTTCAAGAGCATCGCTCCATGCTCAAAACATAAAAGTGATGAGAAAACAGCAGGCCGGGTGAATGTCAGATCTTTCCTTTGCTGTGGAATCACTCACATACATGTTCAGGTCGCATTTAAATATCAAAGATGACAACGTGTTTGGAAACCCGCGGCATACCGGTGAAAGTCTGTTTTGGGATATAATGGCATTAACCCCATTTTGGTCTTATATGTGATTATGACAAATAGATGCAGTGCTGTTCCTTGAGTCATCATTACAAATTAGGTCTTAATTAATGTGTTTGACCTACCTGTTGTGCACCTGGGATAGTCTGAGAATTGTGTTTGGCTGGTGAAAGATTGTATGTGTGTGTGGTTGCTCGTTCTCTTTAGATGCTTCATCATTTTGCCAGCTCCATACCTCTATTGGGAGGCCACAGTCATAGCTCATGTGTGATGATAAGTAATGTTTGTTTGGAGAACGGGCTGATAGATGGAGACAGCTAATAGGGGCATTTCATGGAAGCGTCTCACACCTGCTTCCAGCATTATACAATCTCATCATCTCCCCCTTGTGGTGCATAATGATACTGCATTAACAATCACATTTTTTTGTAAGTGTCAGTTGTTGTTGTTATTTTTTGTTTTTTTTAGTTCACAGAGGAGTTCTACAATATCAGGAGAAAACTATCCATTAGCATTATCATTCATCTCAAAGGCAGTTGCTTTTTTTGGGGAAGGACCCCCAAGACGTATATGATTTGAAATCTTTTAGATGCATTTCTTAAAATCAGTCATTTGATGCATAAATGCCATGTAACTTCAGCAAGGAAAAAAAAAAGATTTTCATATATTTTTGTATGTATGTTTTTGCTTCACATGTTAAAAGTTTGTATTTAGGGTGATATAGTGTCACTATACTCACAATATATTTGCTACAGATTTTCTGGTGAATTGTGAATTATTATTTTTTTAATAATAGTGTCTGGTTTCCAAATAATTTCAGTGAAGCAATCCAATGCAAAACCCTGATGCAACAGTTGGTGCTAGGTCGTCTCATCGTTTCATTAATATTGCTGTTTAATGAATTGTTCTATTGGTGCATTACATAAATTGAATCATCTTTCTTTGTTTCATTATATATATATATATATATATATATATATATATATATATATATATATATATTAAAACTCAAATATATATATATATATACATACTGTGTGTGTGTGTATGTAAATATTATTTCAAATATTAAATCATGTCAAAAAACAAAATATTTTGATACAGCTGATAACTCTTTATTGAAGTTTTTTTTTAAATCCCTGTGAAGAAAATAAATGTAAAAAATGCTTTCAGAACCAAGGCTGCTGAAAAATTGGGCAGCACTGCTGTGCCCTATTATCAGTAGACCTTAGTCAGGGAAGCCCCATATTTAATTTTTGACAGGAATGAAAATGAGTCTGTAAGGGACAGACGTACAGTGCATTCGGTGGATTGGACTGTTTTTAAACAACATACTGATTTGTACAGTATGTGCCATTGTAAAGACTGCAAGTTTCTCAAAGCCTCATTTTCATGTGTTAAATTCAATGTGGTGTTTAACCTGATGAAAGTCTATAGAGTGAATAAATCCCTTGGTTAAAGATTTTCCATAAGTCAAGAGTACACTTAGTTAATTCTCCTTTGGGAAATTAGACCAAAATAAATAAATAAATAGCAGAAATAGATTTTAGATGCCTGAAACTGTATCAGTGATTGGACATTTGTGACCTTTAACATTGATTGTTTACACATTTGCATGCACTTTTTGCATGCAATGTCAATTACATTATCACAATCAAAAATCTCTCTTTGATCACATGGAGTGATGCTTCACTTTCAGATACTGACCGTAACTGAACCCTGCTCAAACCAACACATCACACCACACAGACAAATACTAACATCTCACATACACAACACTACCATCTTCCTTCACCTCATCCTCAGCCCCATCTGTCCCTACTCTGAATCTCTGACGCCCTTGTCTGTGCCAGCGGGGTGAGGGCCAGGCATGCCATCCATCCTCCCCTGCCATATGGATTATAAACCTCCGGCAAACGCTGCCAGGACTGTCTCCTGAGGGAAGCTTTTGAATGGCCACTGTACAGGAAGTGTAATTTACAATGCTGCTCTGATCTCCTCTCCAAATGCCAGTATGAGTAATAACATTAATTTGACTTCATTTTAATATTCAGAGCAGCAAAATGTACTTTATAGAGATGGATTATTTAATTTAAAAAATAGGAAAACTGTGCTATGGCATTGATCAGGAAGTCTGATGCACTTGTTAGAGCTTGTTAGACTTGCAGATTTTTGCCAGCTGTTTAATTTTTCAACATAAGGTTTTATATACAGTCCTGTTTGTATGCAGCCAGCAGTTATAAATAATCCTCATTCATTCATGGCTCTCTGATGCTAAGTTTCTTTAAAATTTACTAGTCTTGCATCATCCATTAATTTAATTACTTATTTTGCTTTCTAGACAGGCTAGAGGAGATGCTACTGGTTTTAGACTGAAATCCAGGATTCAGGAGTCTCTGTTTTGGAAATGAGACATTTTAAAAAATCTTATTAGAAACATTATCCTTGCAAAAACATACTGTGGATATACCATGGTACAGTGAGGATGCCAGATGGTACTAGAATGATACTTTGATATGTACTATGTTACTGAATGATCAGTGTCATATACTGTGATATGTACTACACATGACTCTCCAATGTTCAGTCATTTTATTTCTCACCCATTTGATTATTATTATTTTTTTTTCATGGAACAAGAAATGTTGTTGAATTTACAAATTGCTCTTTTTCATTCAATGACAGTCAGTTAGGATGAATGCGGTCAAAAGTGTAAAAGTTTCAATAAATAATGAATAAATAAAATCTGAAATATCCCATACAGCAGTTACTCTCCAGTGTTGTTATTGTTACCTTAAACCAAAACTGTTCAAAAAAAAAAAGAAAATAACGCTGAAATAAAATTAAATATAAATATTAGATGGAAAACTTACACTTAAACAAAAAATAAGCAATGTTGAAAATAAATAATTGAAATAAAGTTTAAGTTAAAGAAATTAAAGCTAATTTGAAAGATTGTGTAATATATATATATATATATATATATATATATATAACTAAAACATGACCTAAAATGAAAATTGAAAATATGTAGATTAAATCTAATTTAATAACATTAATTAATGAATCAATTAATTCTAAACAATAATACTAAAATAACACTGTTATTCTCACTGGGATTTCCTTTTACACTGTTGCTTCAAGCTGCTACCACTAGATAGAGCCAGGTGTCTGTATACTACAACACTAATAGACATTGACACTAAACACGCATTATAAAGAGTAACAGGTGTCTCTGAGCTTGGATTTGCTATTCTTATCTTATATCTGATGTGTTTGTAAATTCACAGTGCAAGAAAAAGCCGTTTTGGCTGTAATCAGCCCTTCAAATGATTATATGTTTGAGGATGATGTAGTGTGATGATCACAGCATGCACAATAATTAATATCCTGTTTCATGTTGTTGTTCGTAGTCTTCCTGTTGCCCTATGCAATTATACATTTCTGAATCACTGCATGGGAAGGTATAAACAAGACTCAGATATCTCACAAAAACAAACACATTTACAGATTTTTGCAGATTTTTCTACTGTCTTCCAACTGACAATCAGTTGTCGTACACTAAAATAAAACTGAGATTATTTTCTGAATATGCAATTTATATAAGCTTGAGTTATGGTTTCAGCCCAGTCAGTTAAGATGAGGAGAAGATGAGGCTGTTGCTAGGTAACAGAGCACAGAAAACACAAGCCAAATCGCTTGAATTAGGACTTGGTTGAGAGACTGCACTGATCCCATAGATGGGCTTTATTTAGTCTATGTGAGTTGTGATCAAGTGCTCTCGTCTGGGCTTTGTGTTGCTGGTGCTTTTGTGGTGTCATTTCTAAGGCGATCATTTCAAATGCTACCCAGGCTCATTATGCATGAAACAAGATGTGAGAAAATGTGTCACTGTCACTAGATTGTCCAGGACAGGGTGTGTTTTTTCCTGCTGAAACTGTATTTCTCCAATTTAAATGACATTTTGGAAGACGTGTTACAGATACCTGATCAAGTTCATTTTAAGATGTCCGAAAGAAACAAGGGGGCTTTAATGAGCGAATTTGTGAAATGTATTGTTGATAAAAAAGACGAAAGATAATTAAGTCCATAAAACACATGTGGTGTTGCAATAAAAATGATAAGAAAACTTCTGGTTAGTGGCACTCAAGGTGTGTTTCTTATTTTGCAGCCTCTCATTTCAAATTCCAATTGAGTTGAACACTAAAAACAGAAGGCAATTTGTCATTGAAGACAAATATATAATGGATTAACTATCCACGTTGTCCATTTGTACTATAAAAGAAATGAAAACTCTGCCCTTTTTAAAGGAATACACCCCAAATCCAAGATGTAGATGAGTTTCTTCATCGGAACAGATTTAAAGAAATTTAGTGTTACTTCACTACAGGTCCTCTGCAGTGAATGGGTGCCGTCAGAATGAGAGTCCAAGCAGCTGATAAACACATCACAATAATCCACACGATTCCAGTCAATCAATTAACATCTTGTGAAGTGAAAAGCTGTATGTTTGTAAGAAACAAATTCATCAGGAAGATGTTTTTAAGATGTTTTTAACTTCAAACCATCGCTTCAGGCTAAAATACACTTCCTCTATCCATAATATTGCTTCATTCTCCAGTGAAAATTATGTCGGTGGATTTTGATGTGAGTGAGTGGACTTTTTTCACCGGAGGAAGCGTTAATATGGATTATGGACCAATAATGGATTTTTTCCCCATAATAATTACCAACATGCAGACTGAAGTTGTGTTGTATACTTGTAAGATATAACCAGTAAACTATCCCTGTAAGAACTTGTGTTTGGTCTGGAAGGATGATTCGCAATCTAGATATATTGTCATCGGTGGTATATTTCAGTTGAAAGTTGCATTGTAAATGAGCATGTAAATCCTGCAGGTTGGACGTTTGGATTGTCTGTAGCATACAGTGGGTACGGAAAGTATTCAGACCCCCTTACATTTTTCACTCTTTGTTATATTGCTGCCATTTGCTAAGTGTCTCTGAATGTGACAGTGGGTGTACATATAAGATCACAGCTGTGAAAGGTGTCTTTTTGTTGAGTGCAGCCAACAACGGGAGGAACAAATGATAAATTCAACGTGTACAGTCACCATGGAGACCACTATTAGGATGACAAGGACACTACATTATGTGGGAGCGGAGATGTCTCGTAGGTTCATGCCTCTTGGTAAGCTTTTAATTAGTTGGGGAAAAAAATACAAAACTTAAACAGAGAGACCAGGGTCTGCTGATTTACCTTGGATTGAGGTACTAATAGAACTGTCAAATTAATTGTGTTTTCTGTGATCAAACACAGACCCATTGGACAGAAGTAGGAGGAGGGAGAGAGAAAGACAAACACAGAGAGACAATTACTAGTCTAGACATTACATATTATAAATTATTTATTTTCTGATCGAGTTTATGAAATTAACTGGCTCACGAAAGGCTGTGGGAATCAGTCATTTTTTTGTATCACCCTGTCTTTGGAAAACAGCAACAAACAGGCAGTTTGTTTGTCATATCTGACTCAAATCTGTTTAGTTGTTTATAATGTCTACAGCTACGTCTGAACTCATTTTACTCATATATAAGGCTTCACTATGTAGTGAATATTGAATGAGTAACAAACAAGCACAGTATGATGAAAATTATAATAATAATGCCTTACATTTATATAGCGCTTTTCTGGGCACTCAAAGGGCTTTACATAGAAGGGGGAATCTCCTCAAAATATCCTCTTGAGTTTTTAAAGACACGGGGAGAGGCAAAATTCACATTTTCTTTGCTTTTCCTCTCAATTGCTGTAAAAGAAGTCTCTTGGCAACTTACGGAGCTTAAGTCAAAAGGAAAAATTTAATAAAACAATAAAAATAAATTTAAGCTATATATGTGTGATTTTATTTATATAAGTATTATTTTAGTAACATTGAGATGTTATTTTAGTTTCGTTATTATTTTGAATTATATTTTGAGCTCTCATATTAATTTTTGTTAAAGTTTTAGTAATTTTGTTGTTTTTGTCATTTTTATTAGTTTTTGTTGTTTTTAAATGTCTGTATAGTTTTTATTAATTTTTATTTCAGTTTTATTTATTTTAGTAAATCAAGTTAAACTAAATGAAAATGTGAAATGATTTGAGTAGAGTTTGACTTGAACATGTTGCTAACCTACATATAATGGTATGATTCTCTAGTAAGCATAATAAACACAGCACAAACAAATTCCATAATATGAAACTTTTTATATATATATATATTATTTTTTTCAATATAAAATGAAATATGTTTATAATGTCTGCCATATAGATTTATTTATTTTAACTGAGCTCTGTGCAATGCATTCTGGGACTGCACTCTCTGTGAACAATGCATTTGATGCTTATCATATTAAGATATTTATCTTAAGAGGCAATGTAATTAAGAAGCCTATGGAAAAGCCGAGAACGCAGCTATGGTGACTATGACTAGGTTTTGGAACAGAGCAACAGTTCCTCTGTCAGCACAGTCAGGCTCTGACCACTCCCATGCTTTCCATAAGGCTTATTCAACAGAATATAATGAAAAGGTGTTGACATCTGATGAATGCACATGCTACAGTACTTCCTCCCTGCTTCTTTCTTTCTACCATTGTCTTTCTCTCTCTCTGACACACTTTCTCTCATTCTATCACCCTTGCACACACACACATACACTCTTTTTTTTTCCATCGCCTGCATGGAGCACAACTGTACTTTCGCATTCTGTGAGTAATTGGCCGTTGAGGATGGACACTGACAGCTCAGTGTGTGTGTGTTTGCTGTTTTATTTATAGTAGACCTCAATATAGGGCTTCTACTTAAGTGTACTACTTCACCTAGTCATCTCAACTGATATAAGTGTACACTACCCAGTGTACTGTATCTGTAATTGGGGCAAAAAAAAAAATCACAGTGTTCCACACAGGCACACCCTAAAGGCTATTGAAGATCATCAGAGTCATCAAACTGTATTTTACATTTCCCCCCTCTGCTCATCATCTGTGCTTCCTAAATCATTTGTTTCTATTGAGGATGGACACTGACAGCTCAGTGTGTGTGTGTTTGCTGTTTTATTTATAGTAGACCTCAATATAGGGCTTCTACTTAAGTGTACTACTTCACCTAGTCATCTCAACTGATATAAGTGTACACTACCCAGTGTACTGTATCTGTAATTGGGGCAAAAAAAAAATCACAGTGTTCCACACAGGCACACCCTAAAGGCTATTGAAGATCATCAGAGTCATCAAACTGTATTTTACATTTCCCCCCTCTGCTCATCATCTGTGCTTCCTAAATCATTTGTTTCTATTCACGTTTGAGGGAGAGAGAGGAGAAATGTCTTTTCATTCATCTTTTTGTGCTGTTTTGCAATAATAACCTCAATCTGGATTCTGGAATGATCTACTGGGTCATTGGACTATTGCAATTTCCATCATCATTTTTATTAGCTGCATCCATTTTTCCCCTCTTTTTACAGTTGACTATTATTAGCGGGTCCTTTCGTGCCCTTAAACTGTTCTGCTCATTAATTTTAAGCAGATTAAGTGACATCATGGAATGCCTCACTGTCTCGCCTTACATTTGTTGTGTGCGGTTATTTGCTATAAGTTTAGGTTATTACTTGGTTTCTTCAATTCTCTGTGCAGTTCTCTATTTTTCTGTGGTGAGGTAGAGGTGCTGTAATTCTTCAAATTAGAATTAGTTCTTTCTTTCTTCTTTGTCTTCTTTTTTTAATGGCCCAACTGGGAAGGAAGTGGTAATAACCTTTATTGGTGTTTTTATTGCCTCTTTAACGAAATGTAAAATTCAGCTGTATCTTTTACAAAGTAGTATTTTGATGGCCCAATATGGGAGAAAAGAGATGTTAAATGTTAAACTCTCTTCTATGGGTAATTTACAGAAACGCTTGTATGACAACAAAGGACAGAAACTTGGAATATACAGTACATTGAATTCAAATAATGATGTGCCATGTTTCAGGAGAGTACAAGGCTTAGTTCTGGGTGCTTTAAAGACAAATGCACACTGCATTACTCCTGCACAAATATCTCTGAACTCTGACAGCATTGTTCCACTGATCATGTCATGTCTATTTGTGACAATTTGTGTCGTTACCAGGCCAACAAGTACATTCTCTAGCAACAAGCCTGTGAGTAGATCTTGCACAGGCACCGGAAGAGTGACTTTTAAACACCAATTATCTCTGAGCTCAAAGTCAACTGAACAAGCTCAGATGCTCCCAGAATAGAGACAGGTGCTGTTATAAGTGAAAAAGATGTTACAATGCTTGAAATGGATATTCCTCAAACATTCTGGGCTTTTCTTTATTTGACGTGTAAATAAACTTCACACTGAAACATTCAGGACGGGACTTTTATTTACAGGTGCATCTCAATAAATTAGAATGTCGTGGAAAAGCTCATTTATTTCAGTAATTCAACTCAAATTGTGAAACTTGTGTATTAAATAAATTCAGTGCACACAGACTGAAGTAGTTTAAGTCTTTGGTTCTTTTAATTGTGATGATTTTGGCTCACATTTAACAAAAACCCACCAATTCACTATCTCAACAAATTAGAATATGGTGTTTATTGAAGGAGAGAGGTTGAAAAGTAAAAGGGCGTCAGCGGGAAAGGAACTTGTTTCAGAGACCTAGCTTTTTATGATGTTTTTCTTTCTTTCTTTCTATTTTGCACTAGAATAGCCTAGTTCACTGGGCCTTTGTTAAGAAAATAAATTCTCAAGCTAACTTTTCATGTGCTTTCTGAGAAGGAACTACATGAAAGAAAGTCCTCAACGCGAATGCGTTTTTAAGATATTTTACGTAGTGAACAGTTTAAACTTTTGATGAAAAGTGTATGTAAAAATGAGAGGAAAATGCTTTCAACTCCCTTTTTTAATCGCTCGTTGATTGACAAAATGTACGTTAATATTGACGCTATTGTAACCTAGTGTCGAAGAAAACCAAAGGAAACCTATTCAAATCATATTTGCAAGTCTATAAAGGTTTTTTGTCTCGCTTTCAGATGAATTTGCGCACTGAGTGTCGGCTGGAGAGGCAGTTCGCGCTGTGGTGAGGGGTGGCCAGGCGCGCGTGCCAACCTTAAACAAACCACATCTGCGCCTCACAGCGCACACAGTGAAGATGGAGCTTGTTGAACACTGTCGCTGACGCGTGGAAAGACTAAAAAAGACACTAAAACATTTCAATTAAGTAAGTGAGATGGAAGAGTGACGAAGGAGTTCAAAACAGACCCGGGGAGATTAAAAAACGATGGCTTTTTAGTTTTACCACGGTGTACAGAAAATGGGAGCTGATTTCTACGGTTCCTCAGAAAAGAGTTTGCTCTCTTCCTGCTAAAAAGAACATCTTCATGGGATGTACGACTGGATATTCGGATTATAAACGGTTTTATTCCCCATTTTTCTTTCAGGTAATGTTACTTTTGGTGTTTTGGCGATTGTAGGGATGTCTGTTGGAGTAAGCTACGTGTTGCGCGTGATTTGAGGATTTATCGGTCGTTTAATAAATCGTCGTTTGTCATAGCAGGGAAACTCTTGCAGTTTGGATGAATATTTGCACTTCAATGTGTGGAAGTAAACGTACCTCTTTTGCACCTGTTTACAAAGGGGCTTAGATTTCTCTGTTTTTGCTCCACACAGAATGGCTCGCTTCGGAGACGATGTTCCCGGTCTGCTGGGAGCCGGGGATGGGGGTTCGGAGCGCAGTCGGAACCGGGATGCACCGGCGGTATCCACAGGTGGAGTTTCACCAGCCTTCAAACAGACCAAAGCGCAACGAGCCCGAACCATGGCCCTGTACAACCCCATCCCGGTCCGACAGAACTGCTTCACCGTCAACAGATCGCTCTTCATCTTTGGAGAGGACAACATCGTTAGGAAGTATGCTAAAAAGATCATAGAATGGCCATATCCTTTTGTCAAAACGGTAAAACACACCCTGCCTCCTAAAAACACACGCTCGGTGTTGACAGCACATGCAAATGTGTTGTCAACACGTATTTACATAAGCATATGCAACTCCTGTGTTCATTTCTGCTGATCTGAAACTCAAAATTGTTTACTCGAAATCAAACTTATAGGTTAAATTTGTTACAGTCCCCTCAAAATCTCTACCTTAATTTGAGTTCAAGAGTTTTTGTTATAGGACTTAAAGACTCACAAAAAAGACTATTAATTAAAAAAATTTGAATGTTTATCACACAACAGGTGTATTCAAGTCTTTTTCTTTTGTATGAATTGCATGTTCATAAAATTTATAATTCATAAAATGCATTTATAAAAAAATGACAGATCTATAAGTTAGTCAGAAATACATATTCAAAATGTAATTCATGCAAATAATGACTCTTCGAATACAGTTCGATATTTTTGTGGGGCTTAAAGTCAGAAATATATAACTGTCTGAGTATTGCAAAAAAATAAGTGAAAAAGAAAAATAAAGCAGTTTTTTGTTGTTTAAAAATATTATTGATAATTTAAAGATACGATTTCTGCCAGTCATTAAAACGTTTTTTTTTTTGCATACTCACATGCCTTCAGCACTACTAGACTAGTTTTTAGTCATTAAATTGAATTTTTGTAGATAATTGTAATAATAATAATATATTATTAGAATATATTTTTTCAATACAAATATTACATGTCTAAGAATTTATAGATTTATTTTTTAATCATCTCTGATCTTTCTCACTGACTCACTAACATAGTGATTTGCATGTGCAAGATCTGCTTACAGACTTGTGCATGAGATTGTACTCATTGACCTGGTAATGACACAAAAGTAAAAATGTATGCATTCTGTTTGTAAACGCATGGAACATTTCAAAATACACTTCCTGGTGTTATGCACTACATAATTCATTGAAGTGACTTGCTTTCAGGACCATGGACAGAGACAGTGAACGTTCCACTATGTTTTCAAACTCAGAAAAAAGTAATATATCAGAGGCAGGGCTTTATAATTCAGGGTTAAGAAAAACATGTTTTAGCATTCCAAATTCCAATCTGTGATTAGACACTTTTATTGATGATGAGGTTTATGTTTTGTTGTGAGCTCTCTTTGTAATTAATGCCCTGTCAGGATGGTTCCTAATGATGAAGAGACATAAACAATCGTTGATGATTTTGTCAGGAGAGGGAGGAGAGATCTACCACATAATCCCTACAGGAGGTGTTTGGGTTTGCATGTCATTGATTACAGACTTCAAAGTGCCATGTTGTGATTAAAAAAAGCCTTCTCTATGATGCAAATAAGATGAGTCAGTGACAGGAGATGATAAGCCCGTCGACCATAGTTGTCACAGGTGCGCACTACTGGAACAATTGTTGTTTTTTTCATTTGCCCTTTTTTTAATGCCACAGCAGACGGTCCAGACATGACTGTGTGGCTTAGCATTTACGTAAATCAGGCAGAGCTCAGTGACTAACTGTAAAGAAGTAAAAGCCTTGCTGTAATCCAGTTATTTTTGTAATCCAGAGTTTGCTGGTTTAAAGCATTAGTGTTTGAGTTTTAAAGTCATTTTAGGGAAAGTAAGAGTGTTTTTTGACAGCCATTGTCAGGTGGAGCACAATGCATATTATGTAGATATTACAGGGTTTCGGTGGGTCTTAAAAAGTCTTAATTAGCCCTTCCATAAATTAAGGCCTTAAAAATTCATCATATTAAATGTTGCATGCATTGCTAAAAGAAAGTAATATCTTCCTCAGTATTTCTGTCTTGTTTTCCAATACAAATACCTAAACATCCTTAAATCAAGATACATTTACTTGAGTTGCAAAATGAAGATAGTAAGTCTTGTTTTCTGAAAAATGTATAAAAATTAAGTGAGTTTATGCTTAAAAGAAGAACAAATATCTGTCAATGGGGTATGGAATTTGTTCTTGGTTTAATCATAACTTCCTTTTATCAATTTCACAGAAAACAAGACTCTTTATCTTATATAATTTGCTTATGTAAATGGGTCTTGATTTAAGAATCTTCAAGCATTTGCACTGGAAAACAAGAAAAATACTGAAGAAGAGTATCACTTTTTTGCAGTGTGATCAGAAGGTGCAATAAAAGTTATTCCCATATTCTAGTGAAGAAAATGGGCTGTAGCATTAATTCACCTTTGCTAAAAACTTCAACACCCATAATGCACCTTTTTACTTTTTTGTGCCACCCATCTACTGATCCAGTTGTCTGTGGGCGGGAATACAAAAATGCGGAAATTTGATCTCTAGTTTTAACAAGAGCTCTGGAGCTGTCAAAAGTTTGTTGGTTTATTTGTTTTGTGTCATCTGGCAGACTTTTGGTGACAAATAAATGAGGATATCTGGATGCATGTAACATGGAGAAAGAGTACACATTGTTCATTTACATATACTACTGACATAGCAAAAATACAAAACTGGTTGAAAATTTGCCAACTTACCCTTTTAACAGCCAAAAATATAGCGTTATGATTATTTGTTTGTTTATGTTTTAAAAAGCTCTCTTTCAGTAACATTTGATGTTAAATTTGAAATCAGAAAAGCAGCTATTTCCTCAAGTCTAAAAACAAACGTCTAAATGCCAAATGAGTATGCATGCTAAAAAGAGAAACATCTCACTATGCAGGCGAGGGCTTTAAAGTGTGAAACAATCTGAGCTTTACACAGAGGTGTCATTTCCAAAGAAGAGAGATGATAACGTGTCAGTGGACAGTATGTGTTTCCATGCTTTCAGCTGACTCTAATTCTTGCCTTGTGTTGAATGTCATTCCTGTTGTTTTAAGTGTCATGAAGGAATGAAATTAGAGCGGGCACATGCTGCAGTCATGTGACAAAAGGTTTCGTTGTTTACTGATGCCTGTTGTAAGACAGTAACATGCTTAATGTTAAAAGCTGTTCAGCAACCTAATGATGAAGAAAGAGCGAATGAGGCTGGTGATATAATGGAAATGTGCTTGTCTGTGTTGATTTATACGTCTTTGTGCTTTCCCTCTTTTATTTGTGACAGCGTGACTGTGTGTGTGTGCCTTCATGGTAAATTCAATTATAGCATCTATCTGGTCTTGGCTCTCTTGTGTACCTAATGGCCCACTTGCGACATAATGCAAGTGTCAGTGTCTGTGATCACTTTAGGCAGATTTTAAGCATATGGTCACACATCTCTCGCTCTTAGAATGAGAGCTTCAGGGGACTGAAGAGACGGAGGCTCTGCTAATGGTGCTGTAATGACTTGGCGTTGCCCCAAAATAAATTCAAGAGTCTGATCCTCAGAGAAAGGAGCAAACTACATCCCTATGGGTGTGATACTCAAGTGTATTACAAGAAAAGCTCAACAGCGTAATTAAATATATGTTGTAGACTCATTATGTTTTGGATTTGGAGACATTAATAGCCAATGGTAACAAGTTGCCAGTTTTTTAAATCACTTTAGAGCTGTTCACACTCGTGTGAGGAATAGCTTTCAAGAGTTTTGTTCCAAAACCCAGCAAACAGAGGGAACATTTTTAAAGCATCATAAGCGTGGCACTGAGTCAAAATCTGTTCTAAAAGGTAGGCGTCTTAATTATGCTGCCTCTTAAGGTACCTTGTCTTGATCAAGGTGTCTAAGGTTTCCATTGCATACAGTATATCCTTCACTTACAAAACAATCCCATAATGCATTGTAAGAAACTCTGTGAGATTCTAAGGTGAGAGAAATGTTGATTATAAATACATTTAACTCAGTGCTGAAAAGCATAAATAAAAAATAGTTTTGTTACCCAATGTTTTTTTTTTTTGTTAAAGGGGTCATCGGATGTGACTTTTACAAGCTTTTTGAACTGAAATGTGTGTTGGCAGTGTGTGTACACAACCACCCTATAATGATAAAGATCTACCCAGCATTAATCTCGTTAAATAATTTCCCCTTTCTCAAATCGAGCCGATCTCAGATGCCTGTCTGTGTGACGTCACACAGACAGGCCCCTCCCACGATAGTTGATTGACAGTAGCGTTTCAGCACAGACTGGACTGGTGTCTTACCTCAGACCCGCCCTGAGTGAGCTGTCATCAGTACGCCATTGTTTCACCACGGAGCAGATTTAGACAAGAATGACTGTTGTTGGATGAACAAAGCAGTCGTCATTTACTCCCGACAGGGCAGGGTGCTGAAGACGCAGTGGAATATATTTGTTTCTAAAGGGACTGCGCCCCCGATCTACCTAAATGCGTGTATGTTTGTGCGAATCATTCGTGATCCAGCTTCACCTCCAGAAGTGAGTGTAAGGTTTTTTTAATTAATCTTTGCAAATCGCCTTTCCTAATAATGTGCTAGTTAGCGAGTTTTACGATGAATGCAGCTAAAGTTTACCGTCTCTCAGAGAGTGGCTCGGAAGAGAGGGGCGGGGCGAGCAGATCTCATTAGCATTTAAAGCGGAATGCAATAAAACAGCGTGCTGTAGACAGAGCTGTTTTTGACAGGGTAAAAACTGTGTTGTTTTACACTATCATTGAGACATTTTAACCAAACTATGTTACAGACTTTTCATTAAGACCCTAAAGAATCATATCATCTTGTGGAAAATGGGTATACGATGACCCCTTTAACAAACAGAAACATACAGTATAGAAGAATCACAACAAACTAGAGTGTAAAAAACTAAAACAAATATCGAATTAGTTCAAATAAAATAAAAAGTAATATAAGCTGAGAGAAGAAAAACATAATATATTTTTTATGCTTAATAGAGTATTGCGTGATTAGTTTAGCAGCATACTCTATTGAAATTGTGATAGTTGAGTAAAGATAGTTCTGTTGAATAAAAGTGAATTATTTTACTTGTGTGTGTGTGTGTGTGTGTGTATTTTTATAATTATTAGACTTTGCACTATAAGATTAGAAACATGTTGTTGCCCAAATCTATTGAGATTAGTTGTATAGTAAGTCAATTGTCTTTTTGTGTGGCGTGCATAGATGTTGCCTACTGTATATAGGTGTTCCAAATCACTCTCTTAAGAAGTTTGATGATGTTTAGGATAATAGCCGATGCCGATACCGATATATTTCCTTTTGTTTGGAAACAACACCAAGTTTCTCCTGTGTAGAGATTATAAACCAGTTCATTTTAATTTTGGTTAGTTTTTAACAAAAACTTTCTTGTTAGAATTAAATAAACAATAATGAAGTTATTTTATAATGAGAGTACATTGAAAGCTTTGAAAATAACTATAAATCAACTACAAATCACTCACTGCATTTTTTTTCTCTAGTGGTAACCTTAACATTTTATTTGAAGATTTTACATTTGTAGATGGTCTAAACTAAAGCAAAAGAGTTTAGAGCTCTTTGTATTTAAGTTTTCATGATTCATTTGAATATATATATATTACACATTTATGAATACATCTGTATATATAAATAATTTAATGTACAAGTGTCATGTTTGTGATTTTTATTCATGTAAGCTATAGCTTCTGACTTTTAATTCAAAACATACTTGTGATATTATGACATCAGTTACTGCTTTATCAGAAGCACAGTGTTATTTGTGTATTTTACCCAGTGTTGGGTTCGAGTCCACCTAAGTCGAGTCCAAGTCGAGTCCGAGTCTTTAACCAATCAAGTCCGAGACAAGTCCGAGTCCAAAATGGGCCGAGTTGGACTCAAGTCCGAGTCCCAAACAGCCGAGCCCGAGTCGAGTCCGAGTTCAATGAAACTCTACTCTTTATTAGTATCTTAACATTGTTTTAACCTTTACAACTACAAAAATGCAATGTTCATTTAAATGTAACAAAAGCAAACCTCTATTGCATCTTGCCATTTTGATTTTTGATCAATAGTTAGTGTCCTGCTTTGCTTAGCAAACTTAAAGTCATGTAACAGAAGTTATGGCTAAATTGATTTATGTATTGTGACATATTTTAGAGTGAAACAGGTTTTAGAATGTGAAAAATTAAAGGGCGGGACTTGATTTTATTCATTGTTAAAGTAAATGTATAAATTCAAGAGTGGGGGTAAAGGGGTAGGTATCTTGGTGAATGGGACCTTAAGAGCAGAAATGCACCTTTTATCTCAATAAAAAACAAGCTTATATCATTATTATGATTTTTAATGAAATATTAATTTTGAATAATCAAAATTAGTTTGTGTCTGCTTATTCTATTCATCAGTATTTGAACCATTAAAGAAGAAACTGCATTTTAATTTCTAAAAAAAAACGAAAAATGAATGGATGCCCCTTAGACAGGGCATTTAGATTTTTTTTCTTGGATGAAAATGAGGCTGTGAGGGATAAACCTAGTCTGTACAATAGCACACTCCCAATTTAGATGTACGTCTTCCACATAGTGTACATTTGTATGGGAGGAACAGTCAGCATTTTCATGTAGTACTATTGGATGCTGCCCAATTTAGCTAATCTTGTTTATTTCTAATAATGAACTTTACTTTTTTAGATTTACTAATGTGATACATCATGGGATTTTATCAGAGTAGCACGTTTTAATTGTAGACTCCTGAAATATTTCTGAAATGAGTGGCTTTTCAAAAGGATTATTGAAGCTGACATGGCAACCAATGTGTCTTAACCAGGTGCGACACGGCAAGTTTCCATCAACAAGTGATTTGTCTGTCGTCTGCACCGAAAGCAAAGATACTGCAGAAGGTGATGTTAACCGATATTGTGGCATGTGTGCAGCAGTGAACCGCGCTTAATTTGAATACAAGAACAACGTTTAAAATGGAGTAGAAAAGTGCAAGGTTTCTAAAAAATAATGAATAGAGCATAATATATAGGCTACAACAAGGTTTAATCTGGCCGCAGAGGAGCACAACGGGGTTGCCTGATATAAAGAGACGTTATCCCCGAAACAGAGCTTCCCACTTACGCAATACGGAAATATCTGCTAAGTGTGTTACTTATCTTTGTCAACCTGGCAACCATGTGCACGCACTTTAGTATATCTGAAAAGCCCTGAATGTGCTCTGTACAGAACATCCAAACTTAAAACGGTGGCATGTATAGTCTCAGAGAAATTCACTAAAATATAATGTCCTCATATGAGGATGCAGGGTCTCAGGATGTTAAACCCAGGCACACGGGTAATCTGAGGTTGTAAAACTGAAAAACTAAAAATCTCAGTCATTCACAATGTTTAACATATTTCCTTCACCTGGAGTGTACACGTATTAAATATTTTGACCAACATTATAAGCACATTTGACCATATTTAAAAAAAATGATGCATATAATATATATAAATAAATAAAATATACACATATTCAAATCCATTCCTATAAGAATTCCCAAAAAAAATCAGTGCAGAAAATGCGAAAGAAAGAACGTAGGTCTGCTTATATTCTGCGAATGATTTCATAAACATGAAATCAAAACATAAAAATAAAGTAATAAATATTAAATCCCATCATTTTCTACCATGCCAGGATGCAGTGTTTAACAGCAGGACACAAGGTGCAACTACACAGTGTTTGTCACAATCCCAAACCAACACACACAACTGCACTCATTTCATCTCTCCTCAACTTTTCACGCATGCTTGTGGATTATTATATCCATACTGACCCATTATCAGCCCCTCACCAGTAGTGCTGTGTTCGTCATATCGATGTATCGTCACAGAGATTTGACGATACGAGTATCGAGACAGCTGGCCCTGTATCGATATTGTGGCATGTGTGCAGCAGTGAACCGCGCTTAATTTGAATACAAGAACAACGTTTAAAATGGAGTAGAAAAGTGCAAGGTTTCTAAAAAATAATGAATAGAGCATAATATATAGGCTACAACAAGGTTTAATCTGGCCGCAGAGGAGCACAACGGGGTTGCCTGATATAAAGAGACGTTATCCCCGAAACAGAGCTTCCCACTTACGCAATACGGAAATATCTGCTAAGTGTGTTACTTATCTTTGTCAACCTGGCAACCATGTGCACGCACTTTCTCTCCACTGTGGATAAATGCGCTTGCTTTCTGAAAACACCAGTTAGCTTGAAGTTTAGCGATCTCCACTTCAATATTCTATTCTCAGAAAAGTGTAATTCATCAAGTGTTCATTTATGAGAGAGAGAGAGAGAGAGAGATAGAGGCTGTGTATGTATGAATTACCAACGTTTTGCCACGTTTCTCTATTAACAGTGAAGCTGTGGCTTTAATTCCTTTAGATGCAATGATGTTACCAGCTCCTTGTTGAGAAAGATAATCTAGCTCTTGAGCGATTAAGCTATTTAGTTGATACAATTGTGGGGGAAGCGCTAAAAAGTTTGTTCCTGAATGTCTGAGTGCAGCCGCAACGTGATCTGTGTGAGTGACTGAGTGTGTGTTTGCGTTAGATACAGTGAAGGCAGTGCATTAGTTGTGTGTGTGTTAGATACATGGAAGACAGCGCATTAGTTTAGAACTCTTCTAATTTTAATTGTAATTTTTTAAACGTAGAGATTGTGTTAATTTGTACAATGATAACCTACCAGCAATGTAAATATGATTTTTTTATATATTAGAATGAGTACATTACAATATAAATTTATTAGAATGAGTACATTATTATTTATGGGCTTAAAAACAAGATGCAAGCAATCAGAATATTGTACCTGGTGGGGAGTGCCCAATGTAAACATGAAACATATGCCATTACCTATATTGTACTGTGGTACAGTTATGGAGGCCCTTCATAATGCAGAGGTCAACTGCCTGCTCTGCCAATAGTTAGAAATGTCACTATAGTATGCAGTGTTTGATAAACAGCTGTTTTACTCAATTCTGCTGAGGTGAAATTCAGTGCTCATTGAAAAGCACTTTAAACTGTATCACATTCCATTGCCACTACTTGCACTGTTATTTTGAAATATATTCCAGTAAAATGTAGAAATAGACTGAGAGAGCTTGGAAGAGAAAGTGTTTTCTGATAAAGTCACTAAAGGTAATGGCGATACCTGTCTGATCCTGTGGCTGGGCTATTCAGTATTGCCCAGCTTCCTGAACTTATTAAGAGCTGATCTGAAGAAATATTGAGTATTGTGTATCGTGGTGGATGCATTGAAAGGATGTTTATGTAGTCAGTATTGATTGTACAAATGCATTCAGCAGCATGTAGAGAACACTGATGTCTCAGAGACCATATTAACTCTGAGTACTGACTTATGGCAGAGAGGAGAGAGCCTGTTGCCACGGATACCATTCGCTCTCTGTCTCTCTATTGCTCTTTCTCAGATTGCAATGTTGTCTCTCTTGCTCTCTTTCTATGTTCCTCTCACACTCTTTTGCTTCTTTTGCTACACCTACAGGGGTCCCTCACAGTGAGTGTATCTGACATGTAGGTAACCGTGCTGCTTTTCAGAATATTCCTGTCATTTGCAATACTTGGTGGCATGGTCAAAAAGACAAAAGAGGTTCTTAAATTTAAAACTTAAAACTTAAACAAGTAATCTAATCAGGGTGAATCGTACACAGAATCATGTCACAGCACAGTCTCTTAAATCTGCTATTCTAAATGTAAGGTCATTAACAAACAAGTCTTTTGTAATTAGCCAAATTATTGAAAACCATAAGCTGGACATCATCTTCCTGACAGAAACATGGCTTGACAGTAATCATAATTTTGTCCTAAATGAAACATCTCCACCAGGTTTTAGATATGTCAGAGTCCCTAGACTTAATAAGAAGGGTGGTGGGGTTGCCTGCCTGTTCCGCAATACTTTGTGCTGTCAACATTTCTCTGGGAGATTTTGAAACATTTGAATACCTTGCAGTGCATCTGAAGAGTGAACAGTCTGTTATTTTATTAGTTCTATAATCATCCTCCTAGACTCAACAAAGGCTTTCTTGATGATTTTGGAGAACTGCTTTCTAAGATTTTAACTGATTTTGAATATGTCTTAATCACTGGTAACTTTAATATCCATATTGATGTAATTTCTGATCTATCGACTGTTAATTTCACAGAGTTACTAAATTCATTTGGCCTTATTCAGCATGTAACTGGCCCCACACACAAACATGGTCACACACTCAACCTGGTAATCTCATGTGGCCTAACTTTCAGCCACACACAGATTGTTGATGTCGCCATATCTGACCATTATTGTGTCTTATGTGAGATTGCAGTATGTACCAAAACTGTGAGTGATAAGAGAACTGTCAATAAGCGCTATCTCTCTGCTGATTCTTCCACGACCTTCATGGAGCTCGTCATCTCTCCCTCCTCTCACTTCCCCCTCAGTAGACACTTATGAATTTTAGTCTCAGGCTGTCCAAATTTATCGACTCTGTTGCACCTCAACAAAGACTGTCTCTGGGACAATTAAAACCCCTTGGAGAAATAGTAAACCCAATGTAAAATTAAGAAGAGACTCCAGGAGAGCAGAAAGGCAATGGAAGCGCACAAAGCTTACAGTTCACCATGACATCTATAAGACTCATCTGAAAATGTTAAATAATGCAATGAGATCTGCAATAAAAGCGTATTTTTCAAGTTTAATTTAGGGGTGCACCGATCCGATATTCAGTATCGGTATCGCTCCGATACTGGCTTTTTCTGCCGGATCGGGGGTATCGGTCAGACGAGACTGATCCAAATCCGATATTGTGCTTATACTATTCTGTGTTATTGTTAAGCCCCACGAAAGGCACAAAATCATTATAAAGCTCCATAAAGTTTCCTTGGACTATATTTCAAGTGTTCAGAGACAGTTCTATAGGTACAGATGAATATTTAAGTCGTTAAATTCAAGTTCTCATAAACTCTTCTCTCCGCTGTGGCTGTCTGTCATCCCCCATTCAGCATTCAAACTGCATGTCGCTTTGGTTACGACAGTCAAGACGATGAAAATCTATCCAAGATGATTCACTGTTCCTATTATTATACTTGATCTGTAGATAAAGATCAGTGGTTTTGCAAAAAATGACTTTATCTTGCTGCAGTTTAGTGCTGTTTCTAAAGCATGTTAACGTTACTTTCTACCGGGTGTCTGTTAGATCATGGAGTAGAGAGCACTATGAATTGTTCTTCATGCGCACAGTAACTGAAATTTAAAACTGTTTGTTATTGTGAATTGTAAATTTTCTATCCTGTAAAACACTTTGTAAACACTGTTTTAAAAGGTGCTATATAAATAAAGCTTTACTTACTTATAAAAGCTAAAATAATGTATTCGTGCAGGGGCGTATCACACCCCCATTGGACTGTTTGTTGTGGTTTCTCCCTCTTGTGCCCTTATTTGGGCATCATTCACTCATGATTTTTGAGGGGGCACGTGGCGGAGGGGGGCGGGGGGAAGGAGGGAGGGGGTTTAGGGGCCATATCAGTTATACGATAGCAGTATAACTGGTTTAGGCTTATGTTTTATTTTTATTTTTTTTCCTTTTTATTCGAAATATTTCCAAACGTGTAAACTATATCAGGAAATATCTTGATTCTCAAATATGTGTAAGTAAATGCATTTTGCACACTTGATCAATAAATAGTGATGGGCAAAGTAGACTAATAGTGTTATCTATTAACTACACATAAAAACCCAACTTTTTACTTAAGTACCAGATATGGGTGTCATGCCATAACATATTTTTAATACAACTGACTTTCTATTTAATGTGAATTTAATAACAATATTGTAAGTAACTAATTATAACACTTTCATTTTACAGAGAGCAAAGAACATTTACATTAACAAAGTAATTAAAAATATATATATTTCATTCAGTCTAGCCAGAGTTCAGGCACTCTCAAAACTCTCATTAAAATCACTGAAGCTGTTTACACTGTGAAATGAATATTTTACTTACATTCGTACGCACATCTGCACTTCGTTGTTTCTGATGAGAGAATTCACCAGATAATTCAGTTAGCGAGCAAGTGAACAAAACAGCGCATTTCAGCGATGACTCATCTGCACGTCTCTGATTGGGCATTGCATTCATACGCTCAACAGAATCGTGTGTGATTGGTTATAATGCAGCGCTGTACAAACGCGTCTGTCTCTGGTTCAGCGCCAGCGCCAGCCGAACGCAGATTTAATTTTAGCAGCTGATGCTGTGTCGCACTGAAAGATCTAATCACACTGGTGTTATTGTATCAAATATAAAAAATATTATTTGGCTATTTTTTGTCTATTGGAAGCTGAATTCAAGATCCACTTGGCTCAGAAATCTGAGGGGGCACATACCCCCTCACGTTGAATGGGCATGACGCCTCTGTATCCGTGTATTAAGTGACTCCAAATTAACTGTTGAGAAGTAAAATACTCTAACAGCATTTTTAAGGTGAGATGCACCAGCAACAATTTTTTAAAAGAAATACTAAAATTGCAAATTTTAATGGCAAACTAATAAATGGCAAAATTATAGCCAAAATATATCAAAACCATATTGTTGCATAGGGGAGGATGTCAGATTCATTTTAAATTAAGAGCTTTACTGTGGGGAAAAAAGGTCACTTTTTGCATTTAAAAAAAATATTTATTAAAAGTATTAAACACGCACAGAGCATGTGCACAAGATACTTTCTTTTTGAAGATTATACAGCCTATTTAGAACATTGTTACTTTTGAAATGTTCCTCTTTGTATTTATCACATTATTTTATTCTTTCATATAAATAACCTTAACATACACTGTCTATTTTACCAAAACATATGTTGAATTGATTGTTTATGCCAATGCCAACATGTTGACACTAGTATTATGCTACTAGAACAAGAACCCAGCAAAGTCTGGACTTAATTTAATTAACACAAACTGAGGGAAAGAAAGGCACAGTAGAGAGAAAGACTTCCCCAGAGGTCTGTCCTCCAGCTGCCTGTTCTATTTGTACTGAACTCTCTCTATCTTCTCTGTCCTAAGCAGACTTGCAAAGCAGTACATCTTTTATGTACTGTTTTACGTCCCCACACACACTGGCAGAAATTGGCAGGTGCCTACACTCTAAAAAATGCTGGGTTGTTTCAACCCAATGTTGGGTCAAATATGGACTAACCCAACTGTTGGGTTAAATTTTGGTAACATTTTTAAATTAGCTTTTTAACCCAACAGTTGGGTTAGTCCATATTTGACCCAACATTGGGTTGAAACAACCCAGCATTTTTTAGAGTGTACATTGCAAAATCCAACATTTTTCTGTACACATGCAAATCAGTGGCTGACAGTGAACTCACAACCACCAGGGTTCATGAGAACATCTTGTGAACTGCTGCTCTCTTTGTTTGACAGGACAAGGCAATAGTCTTCATGCACTCATTGGCTGTGCGTTTGTGTGTGAGGGAGGGAGAGAGAGAGCTCATCTTTTACACGTGCACACTGAAACACACTCTAGGGGTCCCACCACCATGAAAACTCTGGAAATATTAGGGAATTCTTTTAATTGTTTGAAAATTTCTATAGGGAGTATAGATTTAAAAAAAAAAAATCCATAGTGGTTCAGTTTGTCAGATTTGTGAGCGAATCATTCTTTCGAGTTGTTTCTTTTTAAATGAGTAAGTCAAACAGGTTCCAAAATCTATAGGCTGTTTTGATAATGTACTATAAGACTTAAGAAAATTAGGAACTAGGATTTTAACAATTTAACAGTTTAATTGTTTTTATGGTTTGTATGATTAATGACAAGTTAAAAGTTTTTATGTACTTAAATATGTGCTGTGTTTGTGTTTTTTTAAGTATGTGCTTTTCAAGGTGAGCACAGTAACAGAGTGTGATCTCATGTTAACAACGTACACCAATGACCAAACATCAATCGCACAATCTGCCTTAAGTATGTACTCTTCCTTAACCTTCCTCCTCAACTCCGTTTGAATATATGATCCTGGCAACCATTATCGCCAACTGCATTGTCCTGGCCTTGGAGCAACACCTGCCTGGAGAGGACAAGACACCCATGTCAAAAAGACTTGTGAGAACATGCCTACCCACATAAATATACATAAATCACACATGAAGCATTGCTAAAAGTTGTTTATCCAAATAATTTGTTATAAATGACTAATTTTGGCCTAGTTATCTACTTATAGATGTAGTTCTAGAAATTTGTGTAATTAGAAAACCTACTATTCTGGATTAGTCTAGAGAATACAGTTATCCTCTAAATGTAGCACAAGCCTTCTTTCTTGTGCGGTCATATTCTTTCCTTCTTCGTATTCTTTGTTCTTGACAACTTTATTCAGACTTTATTCAGTAGTTTCCCCCAGTGAATCACTCACCACAAGCTAATTATTCCCATTCAAAGCATTTTTCCCTAATGTTTTATTTCTGTGACATATTTCTGAGAAGTGGTTGTTTAAACAGACAAAAGTAGTGGAAATCTTACCTCACTAAATAAAACCTCAATTAAAACTAAGATCTTAATTATAGATTTGTTGAATAGAACATTCAAAATCTAATGAGCACCCTACCTACATGACATTTTTAGGGCAATTTTGAATTCTAGGTTTTTTTCTCTCTTTTATATAGGTAGTTTCTGTTGTCTCACACCCAATCCATTCTCTTTTTTCAGGAAAAAACAGAGCCCTACTTTATAGGAATGTTTTGTTTTGAAGCCGGAATAAAAATCATTGCCTTGGGATTTGTATTCCACAAGGGCTCGTACCTGAGGAATGGCTGGAACGTCATGGACTTCATTGTCGTCCTAAGTGGGTGAGTGACAAGTGCTACTATCTTCTGAGTGATGCTGGGTTTGCTGATTTTAAACCTTTCCAGATCAGGGTCAGGCATTTTCATTGGTTTTGAATTTTGGTGCATGGTTTTATTCCACCTTTACTTGCAGTTCAGAGTTAGTCAGCTGAAACTTTTGATCGTTTCCCTGTATTTTGCATTGTAGAATAGGAGAGTGTTTCCTTGCGGTCAACATTCTGCATTGGTGAGATGTTGTGCAACATAAGGCTGTAGATTTGCTGAAACACGCTGGACTTTTGCTTCATTTTACTTCATTAAACTCTGCTTGATTGAATCATCTGGGGGGAGTATTAACTTTCAGACTAGACTGAGTGGAGAAATGAACAGCAGCTTGAAAACACTCCATTGGCAAGAACAGATATTGCATTAGCGCTGTCAAAACAGAGTGTCAAAAAGTGCTCTCCTCAAGGGAAAGGCTGCTGCAGCTTTCATTTACAGAGTAAACCACAATTTAGAAGCCTGAAGGGCAGAGGCCATTTTGCTCAGTACCGTTATGTTCTTCATCTGTTTTTCAGAGAGGACAGCTATCTAAAAGAGAAAGAAGGAAGAGAAGGAAAGAAAAAAGCAGACACACACATACACAGTGCAACGTAACGATACATATGAAATATTAATTGCTGTCATGGTGTTAAAGTACAAAGGGAGATGGGAGAATTTTACATGATTTCAACTCGCTTTCATTATTAATGAGCCCTGGATCTTTGTCTGGTTTAAGTGAGGAAGAAAATGTGAGAAAGACTTTAGCCTCTCAACCCCTATTTCTCATGGGCCCGTAAGATGTATACTGACACCTGACATGCACACACAGCAATAACAACACACACAAACACCCATGTATATAAACCTCTGTGCCTGTAAGTCAGGACAAAGTTGGTTATCCACATCATAAAGGGAAGTAATCATCAGAAGCAAGACATAATCATTTTTGAGACAGCATTGGTAGCAGCATTGAGGTCATGTAATCATAAGGTTCAGACTGGCTGAAGTGTAATTAATTTAATGACTGAGAGTCTAAAAACCCTTTAACATGACTCACATCAAGAAATTTCTCAACACAAATGACATACATTGCTTTGACCTCAGCATGTTTCCAGCACAATTCTGGTTTTGCTCCTCAGCTCCAAATTGGTCATAACGTACTGTACCTACACTTCTGTGCAAAATTTTTTTTTTATATAAATCTCTCATGGTCGCCAAGGCTGCATTTATTTAATTGAAAATAGTGGTAATATTGTGAAGTAAAATTACTATTTAAAAGTTTTGAATGTGAAAATGTTGTATATGTTTTAAAATTTACTTCTGTAATGGTAAAGCTGAATTTTCAGCAGCCATTACTCCAGTGTTCAGTGTCACATGATCCTTCTGAAATCATTCTAATATGCTGAATTAATGTGCTCCACACAAAAAAAAGAATTTTGGGTTTCTTTGATGAATAGAACATTCAAAAGAACATGTTTTTTTTGTTTTTTTTTGGTAAAAATGCAAAAAATGTTATTGTCACTTTTGATCAGTTTAATGTATTGTTGCTGAATAAAAGTATTACATTCAAAAAAATATCTTACTGACCCCCAAACTTTTTAACTTTTGTAATGTATATTCTAAATAAAACAATAAATTTTTTTCATTAATTCATTAGGCTGATTCAGACCAAAAAAACTGAGATTGCAGGTTTTTTTTTAATTTTTTATCTTTTTTGATTGATTCACTAAATAAAATTAATTTTTTAATTAACTGGGCTATATGGTCATACAGCATGATGTTTTTGTTAGCAGCTAGTGCAGACAATGGAATAGAAAGACATTTTGTGTAATTATTGTCTTTGTGTTCATTTCTTTTCTGATCACATTCAGACTACAAGCTAAAATGAGATTAAGTAGCGGCATTGCTGAATAGTGGTGCAGGAAACACTGCTTTACTGGTAGAATTACATATAAAAAAGTGATGGTAACACTTAAGATTAGAGCCCGAAATGTACCGCGTAATTAATCAGAATTTACAGCGTTCCTATTTGTAACTATAGAGTACCTCCACAATACCTACTCGTAGGTATAAGGGAACAATATGCAACATTTGGGGAATAAGGGGGTAATAACCTGCAAAATTATAAAGCATTTATACTGAAAGTATTTTATAACTAAAGGGCACCTATTCTGAAATCATGTGGTATGTATGACACACAGACCGCAATTTTCCACGTGAGCATAACTTACAGCTGTACGTACGTGCAGGTAAACGGAAACAATGTGCAACATTTGGGGGATAAGGGGGTAATGACTTGGAAAAATAAAAGTATATATACTGTTAGTTTTTCATAAGTAAGGTGTAACTATTCTAAGATTACGTGGTATGCATGTACTGTGTACAAGTTGCCTTATTGTAATAACACAAAATATATGATGCAGTATATTTTTACACTACGTACTGGGTACTTATTCTATTATTACAACAAACATCTTACATGACATTGATACAAACAGTAAACTGTAGTATACTATAGTATAATTTAGTAAATATAGTAAAGTTAAAAACCACCATAGTCTTTAAAAAAATTACCAAAGTTTACTTAAGAATATATGCTATAGTATTTACTAGTGTTTCTTTATGTGGGATCATGGAGATTACTAAAGTATGGGGAAATTATGTAATGAGTTTCTGCTATGATTTGCTTTAGAAATTTCCATATGAAAATGTACCCGATGAAAGAGCATTGCATATGGTCATCTCAGCAGCGAATCACGTCAGCAGCATTGTACCGTTGAGGTGCAATACAGTGGAAAACTAGATTACCTTCCAGCTCCTCCCAGGATATAACATATAAATGTAACATCATAATACACAACACATGTACATTTACCGAATAATTTATGTTTTTTTGTTTTTGAAAGCTGTAGTGCTGTTGGTGCACTTAAGCTTCGGTATGTGGTTTGAGGAAAGTAGAATAAAATGTACTACAACATTTTCTTAACTACTATGCAAACATACACCCTTTTTATATGTAGTTCCTGTGTAAGTGTAACATCTGTGGGCTGTAATTTAAAGTGATCCCTTGTTACCCTCTTGTTACGTGTAGTTACTGTGTAAGTGTAACATCCGCGGGCTGTAATTTAAAGTGATCCCTTGTTACCCTCTTGTTACATGTAGTCACTGTGTAAGTGTAACATTAAACAATTTTAGTTATGCTACAATAGAAATGTTTCAAAGTTATTAACAATGAACTGTATTACATAGTTAGTTAACAAATAAATATTTATATTATTTAACACAATTTTAACAAATCTTTGAACAGAATGCAGAAAAAACTAATTTGCTGCCACTTATCCAAAATACAAAGAACAGTAAAAAAAAAACACACACACACACACACACAAACAAACAAACAAACTAATCATGTTCTAAATTTATTTTTAATAGGCATACTGTCCATTTTTCCTTTCAGCTGTGGGCAGGCGTCAACGAATTTCTGGAGATCTTTTGCATATACAGGTGCATCTCAATAAATTAGGACGTCGTGGAAAAGTTAATTTATTTCAGTAATTCAACTCAAATTGTCATGTTCTAAATTTATTTTTAATAGGCATACTGTCCATTTTTCCTTTCAGCTGTGGGCAGGCGTCAACGAATTTCTGGAGATCATTTGCATATACAGGTGCATCTCAATAAATTAGAACGTCGTGGAAAAGTTAATTTATTTCAGTAATTCAACTCAAATTGTGACACTCGTGTATTAAATAAATTCAATGCACACAGAATGAAGTAGTTTAAGTCTTTGGTTCTTTTAATTGTGATGATTTTGGCTCACATTTAACAAAAACCCACCAATTCACCATCTCAACAAATTAGAATATGGTGACATGCCAATCAGCTAATCAACTCAAAACACCTGCAAAGGTTTCCTGAGCCTTCAAAATGGTCTCTCAGTTTGGTTCACTAGGCTACACAATCAAGGGGAAGACTGCTGATCTGACAGTTGTCCAGAAGACTATGTCAACAGACGTGTCAAGGAATTTGGCTACAGTTGTCGTATTCCTCTTGTTATGCAAAGTTGTCCCTGCAGTATATGAGGGAGCAGAAAAGTCCTCCACCACTTATGCAGTTTTCACCTGTGATCACAATTACAGAAAAATACATGGCAAAAAAAACTGTTAAAGGGGTGGTTCACTGTTTTTTTTCTAGGCTTGATTGTGTTTATTGGGTGCAGTCTAACATGTGTTAATGCTTTGTTTTTTAAAAAACGCATTATTTTTCACATAATTTACCTTTATTCCACACCGCTCTGTCCCTTCTCTGAGAAACATGCTGATCATTTCCTTCTTTTATGAAGCCCCTCCCTCAGAAATAGGCGATGGGCTCTGATTGGTTAGCTAGCCCAGTGTGTTGTGATTGGCTAAACCGCCTTTAGTGCGTGTCTAAACGTCCCGCCCCTCACATCAGCGGCATGTGCTCCACTGTTTTTAAACTGTGGTTAAAAACTCTTCAGCCCTGTTGCATATTTTGCATTTTTACAGAATTAGGCATACCTGAATTTTTAAAAAGTGCCCGAACCAACAAACATTAGAATAAATTTATAAAAATAGTCTCTATGTACAGAAAACCCTCTAAATTGTAACACATGTTGTTGTTTTATTGCATTAATTCATACGTTTATGACAAAAAAAAAAATCCTGATAAGTTACTCACCCCTATATCATCCAAGATGTTCATGTCTTTCTTTCTTCAGTCGCAAAGAAATGAAGATTTTTGAGGAAAACATTCCAGGATTTTTCTTCATACAGTGGACTTTTATGGTGGTCAGCAGATTGAAGATTAAAAACGCAGTTTCAATTAAGCTTTTAGATTTTTAACCATTAATTGTATTTATTTATCAAGAAATTCGGTGCATTAAAAAAAGCTTCTAAGTATATTAGCGAATAATTGTGTTGGATAGAGCCATTTATCCTACTCATCGGAACACACTTGAGCATGAGACTCAAAAAAATATTTTACAAAATCTTACTGACCCCAAACTTTTGTGTACATGTAATATTTATTTTAAATTGTCTAGTTTGTGCTTGTAAATTTATTTAAACTGGTTGTTAAAAGTTCAAATGGATTGTGTTGTTCTGTAATTGCTGTTAATAAATCTGTCAGAAAAAAATATGCTAAAGTTTCACCTTTAGGGGTACAACAGCCTGTCAGCCTTTTACAAAAATTAACCATGGTTTTATTACAGTAACCAGAGTTTACCACAGTATTTGTACTAAAACTGCAGTAACCACAAAGTTTCCATGGTAATAATAATACATTTTAGTACTTACAGTATGTAACACCATGTTTATTTTTCATGAGGTGCACTTTTGTAACTTATCTACCCTTAAAGCATGCATACTTGTATGGTACTAATATGCTCATTTTTAGGGGTATAGTTGCACTTTGAGGTTACTGCCTCAATAAAGGGCTAAAATACAATTATAGTATGTTTTATTTCTGACAATGTAAACAAAAAAGGCCTATGAAATGTTAAAAAACATGACTTTAAAATCTAATATTATGTGAGTATAATTACTGATTATATTCTTTTAATAATTTAAAAGATCAGTTAAGTTTAGAGGTATCGGTATAGATATCGGTGATACTGGGCTTGAAAATATCGATATCGGATCAAAAATAAAATAAGAGTATCGCCCATCCCTACAGCGCAGCATGGCCTCGCCCCCTTTGCAGCCTTTTCCCAAGGGCGGGGTTTATCTGGGTTTGTGATGTCACGAACCCGGGAAGTAACATGTTGTAGTCCCTACCAGCCGTTTTTGTAGGCATTAAACTGCCAGAATTTTAAAAGACGATATCTCCGTTTGCATTGAACTTTCAGCTTCGTAACTTTGCAGATATTGTTTATGCTCAAACAGCAACATTACACACTAACGTTAAAAAAGTGAAATCGCAATGAACCACCCCTTTAAGAAAAATGTTGTAGTAGATTTTATTCTACTTTCCTCAAACCACATATGGAAGCTCAAGTGCACCAACAGCACTACAGCTATCAAAAAAAATAAACATAAATTACAATGCTGCTGACGTGATTCGCTGCTGAGATGACCATATGCAATGCTCTTTCATCGGGTACATTTTCATATGGAAATTTCTAAACCAAATCATAGCAGAAACTCATTACATAATTTTCCCATACTTTAGTAATCTCCATGATCCCACATAAAGAAACACTAGTAAATAATATAACATATATTCTTAAGTAAACTGTGGTAATTTTTTTAAAGACTGGTGGTTTTTAACTTTACTATAATTACTAAATTATACTATAGTATACTACAGTTTACTGTTTGTATCAATGTCATGTAAGATGTATGTTGTAATAATAGAATAAGTACCCAGTACGTAGTGTAAAAATATACTGCATCATATATTTTGTGTTATTACAATAAGGCAACTTGTTCTAAATCATAATATTGTTGCCTAACACAGTAGGTCATGCATACCACATAATCTTAGAATAGTTACATCTTACTTATGAAATACTAACAGTATAAATACTTTTAATTTTCCAAGTCATTACCCCCTTATCCCCCAAATGTTGCACATTGTTTTCGTTTACCTACAAGTACGTACAGCTGTAAGTTATGCTTACGCGGAAAATTGCGGTTTGTGTGTCATACATACCACGTAATTTCAGAATAGGTGCCCTTTAGTTATAAAATACTTACAGTATAAATGCTTTATAATTTTGCAGGTTATTACCCCCTTATTCCCCAAATGTTGCATATTGTTCCCTTATACCTACGAGTAGGTACTGTGGAGGTACTCTATAGTTACAAATAGGAACGCTGTAAATTCTGTTTAATTACGCGGTACTGTTATGATCTCCAGCTGGAGTGCCATGAGCTCCTCTAGAGGGCAATCCATTCTGAACCTTGCCATTCACTCAGGACTCCATTTCCCATAATCCCTTGCCCGGCCTTATCAAGTGCATCATCTGTCTCTCATCAGATCTCATCATCAGTTCACAGCTGTCTCACATTAGTAGGACTATAAGAATAGCACACACACTCTCTGTCATCGCTGGTGATTGAACGTTGTATAGCTCTTCCGTGGTTTCTAGTTTCTCTGTTTCCTTGCCTTCGTGTTTTGATCCCTGGACTGTTTTCTTCTTTATGATTGTTTTGCTGCCTGCCCTGACCATTGCCTGATTATCTGGATTACTCTTTTGCCTTGCCACTGCCATCGTTGTTTGCTGTTGTTGACCACGCCTGTTTGACTACGCTCTTATTAAAGCCTTGCATTTGGATCCCCACTTTGTTATCACGCCTCCCTCGTTACAGAATCACCAGCCACACCCGGATCCAGCGGCTTTCTGAGCATTCCAGGCCATCCATGGACCCAGTTGACCAGCTACTACGTCTTCAGCAAAGAGGCTTATCTATTGAAGAGTATGTTCACCAGTTCTGTGAGTTATCCTATCTAGTACCGTTTGATGAAATTGCTTTAAAATACATTTTTCGTTTTGGACTCTGTCGAGTCCACAAGACGAGTCTGTGAAGTCATGGTTTCCTGGAGGAGAATTCAAATGTACTTTGAGAGACTTTATGGATTATGCTCTTTTGTTATGTGGTTCTCCCTTTACCGTGGGAGAGGCAAAGTCTCTTTCCAAAATGGCCACCAGCTCAGAGACCATTCACAAAATGGCTGACAAACCCAGAACCTGTTCTCAAGATGGCCACCACACCACAGCCTTCTGCTGTCATGTTTGTTTCTCCTGAGTCTCGTCCCGTAATGTCCACCATTCCAGAGTCTCTCTACAAGATGGCTGCCAACCCAGAGACTCTCCACGAAATGGCTGCCTCAGCTTCCATTCCTGAGTCAAGTCAAGTCACAGCTAATATTCGTGAGTCAAGTCAAGTCTCAGCTGATCTGCTAGAGCCTCGTCACGTCTCAGCTGTTCATCCAGAGCCTTGTCACATCTCAGCAGTTCGTCCAAAGTCATGCCAGGTCCTGTCTGTTACACCCAGATTATCAAGGTCAGCCCTTCGGTATCCCAGTCTGGTATCCAGTGTGAGGGATGCACCGCTGATGTCTGCATGCGCAGCTGGTATCCCCAAACCCACTCACTCTAGCCCTCCTGTTCCTGAACTGATTCCCCTGTCTGAAGCGCTTCCCATGATGAGGATCGCTTTTTGGTGTGTTTGGGCTGCATACACTACCACAGAACATCCAGAGATGGCGGTGCTCGCTCCAGGTCCTCCAGAGGTGGTGGCTGAGGCTGCAGAACCCTCCAAGGCGGCGGCGCTCGCTTTGGCTCCTGGTATGGTGGTGGCGCCCAGCAATACACTTTCAATCTGTTCTGTCATGGTCAAGGGGACCGTTGCTGAACTATGTACCTGTCCTGTTAAGGAGAATGTTAATGATCTCTCCCTGTTTCCTGCTGGTATTGCTGTAGAACCTCCAGAGGTGGCGGCATCCGCTGCAGAACCTCCAGAGGTGTCAGTAGTATTCACTTGTGAACTCTCGTCCTGTTCTGTTCCGGCCAAGGAGGCCGTCTGTGAACTCTCTGCCCGTCCTGTCACGGCTATGGAGGTCGTTTGTGAACTCTCTGCCTGTCTTGTCACAGCTATGGAGGCCGTCTGTGAACTCTCTGCCTGTCCTGTCATGGCTAGGGAGGCCATCTGTAAACTCTCTGCCTGTCCTATTATGGCTAAGAAGGCTGTTTCTGAACCCTCAGTCTGTCCTATCATGGCTATGGATGCCGTTTGTGAACTTTGTGTCTGTCCTGTCACTGTTATGGAGGTCGTCTGTGAATTCTCTGCCTATCCTGTCACAGCTAAGAAGGAAGTTTCTGAATTCTCTGACATTCCAGCCACGGTCAAAAAGGCTGCCCCTGAACTCTGCTCACCCTGTTTTGGCTAAAGATGCCATTTCTGAACTGTCTGCCAGTCTTGATACGGCAGCTGAGGCCATTGTTAACCTCTCTGTGCTTTATGCTCCAGTTCTGCCTGCTTGGTGGTATCCTGCACCATCAGCTCCGCCCTGGTGGTCTTCTGCTCCGCCTGCTCAGCCATGGTGGTCCTTAGCTCTGCTCTGGTGGTCTTCAGCTCTGCCCTGGCTCCCTGCTCTGTCGGCTATGCCCTGGCTCACTGCAATGCCCTGGCACTCTGCTCTGCCAGCTCTGCCCTGGCTCTCTGTTCCACTGGTTCTGCCTTGGCTTTCTGCTCTGCCCTGGCTCCCTGCTCCGCCGGCTTCGCCCTGACTCACTGCTCCGCCTTGGCCCTCTGCTCCGCCAGTTCCACCTTGGCTCTCTGCTCCACCAGCTCTGTCTCAGTCCCCTGTTCCTCTCCTTCCTCTTGGACCTGGCCCTCCATCCCACCCCCTGTTTCGCCTCCGCTCCACCTCCCTCCTGGACTCTGGTCTGTTCATGTTAAGGAGCGTTCTGCTCTGCCCTGGCTCCCTGCTCCGCCGGCTTCGCCCTGACTCACTGCTCCGCCTTGGCCCTCTGCTCCGCCAGTTCCACCTTGGCTCTCTGCTCCACCAGCTCTGTCTCAGTCCCCTGTTCCTATCCTTCCTCTTGGACCTGGACCTCCATACCCAACCTCTTTATCCTGTCTGTGTTCCTCCATCTAGATGAAATGGTGAGGCATTATTTAATCAAAGCTTGCACCCTCATTAGGAGGTGAGTGAAGATTATAAGATCTGGTGGTATCAGATGAGTCATAGTCGCTCATTAGGTTTTAATGAAGTCATGTGCATAGAGTACAAGGAGAAAGAACGGAAAATGAATAGCCTAGAGAGAGAGACAGGAAGTGCACGGAAAGCTCATCAAATATATGACATCATTGTTACTACATAAAAACTGCAATATTGATTTGAAAGTGCATTTTATTCATGGCAATTGCAGCTAATATTTTCAATTAACTAATTTTACATCATTGTTATATAAACTATTTACTGTTGTATAAGCTTGCAACAGTGGGATGCCAAGTAATTTACTACAAATGCACAGTGCCTTTAGTCTTGCTGAAAGTAGTTTCATAACTTTATTTTTTAATTGACGACTGATTGGTTTGTGAAAACATAAGGCAAAAAGAAAAGCATTTCGGTTTGAAGATTACGAAGGCAAACTTTATTTTTATTTGAAATATTGTGGACTGATGGTTTATGCACTGTAAGACCAGGAACGTGTCTTAAAGTAAATGGGTTCAGTTTTGATTTTTTTAAGCACATATTGCCTGGTTCATCCAAACGCTCAGCGTTGCGTTGAAACATTTGTTGGCACTAAATTAATGTGTTCTTGTGTCATTTCCAGTGTCGCTGCATTCACAGTTATTCGTGTATGCGAACATGTTTTTGTGCTAGTTATCATTCCTCTGCTCTTGACTGTGTCTTAGCAGCATTGTGTACAGGAAGTACGGATTAGCGCAGTATGGTGGCATGGTGCAGAAATCTGATTGTATAGTCGTTGTGAGTAGGTGGATAAATTGGTTGCCAGTCCTTACTTAAAGCCTATTATCGGCTGGCTCAAGACACAGTCATTTAAATGCAAATGGTGTCTTTGCAATCTTGGGGTCTGGTTGCAAGTCAACATCCAGCACCCAGAATCTTGGGGAATGAGAGGACCTCATCCCTAATGGCATTAATAATCATTGGTGTCTACTAGTCACCCGCCCCCTCTTTAAGCTGTGGGCATGTGGCATGGTGTACTCCCCTTGGACGCTCTATCTGTGTCTCTGAGGCTGTGCCAAACACATAAAGCTCTCTCAGAGACCATGATAAGCATCCTTCAAATCCACCAACATCAGTCTGTGCTGCCAATTTTGTGAAAACGTGCATGCGTGACGGTAAACACGATTTCTTTGGATGATGAAAATGATGAATTCCTCTGTTATAGTGCATGTGTACTCAAAAGCAAACATCAGAACTAAAAACAGTAATTTTTTACTTTAAAACATATTTAACCCTCATATGTCCAAGTGTTTATATTAGTTGTATTGTTTTTCCCTATTAAACATGTTTTTAGGGAACCATTGCGTTTAAAAATTTGAAGTTTTAGGCTTATTTTCCTTTGAAGTTCTTTTTTTAGAAAAGTGTTACAAAATTGCAATGCTGAGCTCTTAAGGAGGCGAAAATGCATATTTATCAATGGTAATGTGACCTTCAAAACAGTTATTTGGTGTAGTTTATATACAATATGATTTGCTTTTATGTGAATAACATTTAAAAAAAAAATTGTTCACCACGAACCACTGACCAAGACATTCAGAAAAATTAAATATATTTGGACTAAGCTTGTAAAAAAATATAACAGGGTCAAACACTTAGACAGTAGTGGGCAGTGACCATGTTGTGTGAATTTGGTTTGCTGGAAGATTAAAATTGTAAATAATTTCCTGCCAGACTTGCTGTTATTATACATTTCAGAGTGAGAGCTGCTGTTATATGCCATTTTAACTCAAATGGTCAACACTTGGCTGGTTAACATGGCCCTGTTAGCCCATGCTGGCGAGATACTAAGTACACCATCTGGTTCTAAAAACACCACTATTGATGTTTAACTTCACTATTGACTGCTATTCAGAATTTGCTTTGCATTGCAGAATCTGCTTATTGTTAATAATAACTGTAAACATCTGTCATGTAAAATAGCTTATTCAGGCCTGTAATAAATAAAAAGCAAAAAGCAGTTTTTAATGATCCCTCTTATTTTATTTTATTTTTTAATTATTTTCTTTTAACTGACATTTTGCAGATTCTGCAGATTATGACTAGCATTAGCATGCTTTTCTGGATTTCCACTGTCATCATACTGTTGACCCCATGTTCAACATTCATATCAACCTGTTATAATTGGATTAGAAAAGCAGAATCACAGTGTTGGAAAAACACACTAAACTCAAATTAATGCTAGGTTATCATGTCTGGTGACAGGTAACAAATGTAAACACACATCCTAATGAGATTGTGTGCCTGGGTTGCTACACATAAACCCAGCGGTAGCCTAATTATCATAAACAGCTGTTGATTAATTGATTGATCAGTTTAAATTTGTGCTCCCCATCTCCCCGTGGTTGTTTGCTGTAAAGAAACAGTGGTGTGAGCCTGCAATAATTTCTACTCTTGGCGAATAGGCAAAAGCATAGGAGCTCTCGCTACTGACAGGGGTTATGAGTTCATCTGCCGGGAGCCTGTCGCACCACAGAGGTGTCCACACTCTGACAGGACAGACAGCTGTCATCCGTGCACGGCTCCCATTGTTCTAGCAGGGCTTTACACCCACGCTATTTTTAAGAAGCGCTAGGCTCGAAGGAATAATGCTGTAATAGAGGGAGCTGGGTGACACGGGAAGAGGGAAAAAGAGCTAGCCTTAGATTTACCAAAGCTCATCTGTCACAGGCTTGCTGGAGGAAACCCAGCTGATATATTCATAATGAGGTGCATGTAGAAGGCAACATCAACTGGACTAGTAGATAACACTAGTTTGCACTTGGAGAGAAATATGGGTTGCATCCTTTTTCCCATATTTCTGTGACACACTAAAAGTATTAGTATTAGTATTAGCATTTCACTGGTGATGGTAAAGGACATACTTTTGAATATGTAGTGAGACAGCATGCCAGTATTGTTACCATGATTGTTAAAATGTTAATACAGTACATTTGATTCTTTTACTATATTTAATGCATGTTAAATTGATTAAGCAAGCTTATAAGTTATTGAAATTAATGTTTGCGTTGCAATCTGGGGACCTATAACATACTATTTTTAATGCATTAGGATTTAGGATGCATTAATCCAAGCATTTACAAGACCACCTATGAGAACATGCATGTAAGCTAAGCTTTTGTGTTCCATGTGCACACTTTTTGTGTGTTAATTATAGTGCCTGTCTGATAGCAGCTCCTTCACTGAGCCACGTGACTAGCACAATACAGCTTCTTCTGGATAATGCGTTCACACACTCTATCATTACCTCAGCTGCTGATATAAGAACAGCAGGCTTGAGTCTTGACTATGAGATGCAAACAGCAGGCTTGAGTCTTGACTATGAGATGCAGCTGCTCCAGTGAACAGGAACAGCGTGAAACTCCATGTCACCCTGAACCCTGAACTGTAGAGAAGCTGTTGTTACTATTAAAAAGAATTTCGTTTTTTCATGTTATCAAAAACTTCTTTATTCTTCTAACATTTTTTACACTTATAATATATATATATATATATATATATATATATATATATATATATTAGGGCTGTCAACATTTTTTTTATTTTTAGAATATTCGTCGAATTTAAAATAAAAATCCACATTCGAATGCAAAAACGTTGCATTCAAATTTTAGGTTTGCGTCTTTTTTAAATTTAGAATATTCGTCGAATTTAAAATAAAAATCCACATTCGAATGCAAAAACGTTGCATTCAAATTTTAGGTTTGCGTCAGGCAGCCTTATCAGGGGTGCACGAAATGCGACGACGATGTAAGTGTCATTGCATTTTAATGCTTTTGTTAGCCTATCCAGTTGAACCCACTAGATGCGGTGCTGCTACATTGTTCATTCAAAATATTGCAGAAAAAGAGAACAATCAATGCGGGGAACATGTTGTTTACATCAAAACCGAAACCAAGCCGTTCACACAGAATGCATATTTATCGCATTTTCTAGAGGGACATCTATCACCGTTGCACTCACATCTTGCACAAGAGAGCCGCATGTTTAGAAAGCTATGTAAAATTAATGTAAGTTCAACTTTTAAAAAACATGTTTCAAGATATATATTATAATCGGCAAAAAAATCCATTCCAATCGTTTTTCTGGGTTGCGTCCATTGCTGGAGCGGCTGAGAAGGTCTGCTGTCATTATACAGTATGAGAGCGGCCTCTTGAGGTGGAAATCACTGACACCACGTTCTGTTTGTTTTGACACATGACACTGCGTGCTGCACAGAGTGGGACACTTCAGATGCGGATTTAAAATGGACAACGAAACAGTGTGTATACAGTATACTATAGTGCATGTTTCATATCATTACTATGTAATTAATTTGTTGACTAGATGTTGGAATTATCAAAAAATTCCAAAGAAAGATCAACCGTTTGCTTTTAAGGCTAAGAGGACGCGTATTAGTACATTACTACATTAGAGAACATGAGTATTACCTCAAGTTGTTAAAACATGTGACCAAACACACGCAAGTCTGACCCAAATGTTTAATGTCACAGTGGTTACCATCTATTTGCATTAGTTTATATTCAGCTGGTCACATTAATGCATTTGTTAGCCAGCAAAGTTGCACATTTAAAGCTGTGACGTGAGAAAGCAAATTGATATGTACATTCAGCAGACAAAAATCCTGCCGTGCCACAGAGAGTGCCATTCACACAGTTTTCCATTAAATTACATTAAATTTGTCCCAAATTGTTGTTAATGTACATAATGACTTCACCCTAGGCTGTAAAATTATGTATTGTGCATTTTTCAGCGAAAAATTTGTTTTTCTGTGGCTTAAATAAAGTCGGTATGCTTCATATAGAGAACTATAATATAGATTGCGCTTTCTCTTTCCGATTGCTGTTTTTTTTAACAGTTACGTATGTAATGAACTATGAAATAATTATGATAATCAATATATAATTAATATTAATATTTTTATTCATTTACAAAGTATGGTTCAGTATTGTTTTTTTAAAATAGTAAAGCCAGCAATTAGTCAGTATCGGCCATTGTGGTCCTACCTAGTTATCAGTATTGATCAAATTCTCTAGTCTTCAATGGGGTGGGGTCAATTTTCAGAAAATGTGGGCAGTCATACATTAATGTACCCTTGGTTCTAGCACAAATTTGACTATTTATGAACCATGTTTGCACTTACTTTCCATAAATGCTCTAAGTGGACTAGGGAGTGTTGAGTTGTGAACATTAGATTATGTCTGCATAGTGCATCACATTTGCTGTGACATTAAAATATGTGGCAATATATTGCAGTTGTATGTTTTGAAACCGTCTAAATTGACTGATTGCAATCAGAGGGTGACCAATCTAACTTCTATTACACAAATGCTTTTTCAAACCAAGCTCTTTGCCTGATATAATTAATTCCTGTAAAAGCCCTCTCTACTATCTGTTTTGTCTCAATAATTTAGCTGTAACTGGTGTATATAGATGGTTGATCTTTAAGGACTGCAGGCATCCAATTGTCATTCAAATGCTCTGGACCAATCAGCTGTCAGCTTGATTGATGTATATGGACAAGGTGGGGAGTCTGAGCAAAAGACCTCATCCCCTGCAGCTTTCTTTTGATGTATTGGTGATGTTCCATATGGTGCTCCAGAATCCTATATGTTGGTATACTGAACTCTGCTATATGATCTAAACAGAATTAAAACTGTACAATTAAAGGGGTCATAAAAAGGCAGATTAATTCATCCATGAAACACTGCTGTGTTTTGCTCGGAGATGTGCAGTTTTTCTTTGGCTTTGTTTGGAATTTTTCCCCAAATTATTATATATTATAGACATTGATCTATATAAATGGTTGGTTTCTAAACTGCCAGCAGGCGGTGAAGCCACTGGAAGTGTTAGAGCGGCCATATTGCTATTCCCTGCTGACAGAGGACATCAGTGACTGACAGCCTCATCAATGGCCTGACATAAAATCAATTTTCAGTATATTGGTCGCACAGGAGTATTTTTTTAGGATATATGTAATTAATTGTTACTTCGGATGTTATAAGTGATAAGTGGCAGGATAAGCGATATATGGAAATATATCCTCTTTAAGAAGAATCGCTTTATGTATCCCCCAATTGTAAGTCGCTTTGGATAAAAGCATCTGCAAAATGACTAAATGTAATGTAAATGGATTGAGATCTGCTGTATTTTTTTTTGGACAAAAATGTATTTGAAAAGTTAGTACTGCACCCCTTTTATTGAAGAAATCTAAGAAAAACAAATTGCTTGCAAAACCTTTTCAAATCCACTCTGTGAGTCTATGGAAAGTAAAGATGTTGGACACCTTTTTATTTCATAAAAAAAAGAATGAATGTTTATGAATTGATTTTCACAAACTCACTGTCTTTTCAAAGCAAAGCGAACTTGACAGTTCGACATCTCTTCATGATCAATTTGCTGGATGATGATCACATGGTCAAGTGCTTGGAGAGCGTGTTGGTGGAGTGTGTGCTTCAGAGAGATGTAGTTGAAGTTGGTCAGTGATATTTTAATAGGCTTGTGTCAGTGCTGTTGTCTGAAGAAGTGCGTAGGCTGGTATTTCTCGCCAACAGATGTTATAATACAACTCCAGGATGAATTGTTACATAAAAAAAGAAAAGTGATTGTTTTTAATTCTGTAATCTTCTGTAATAATATATGAAATCATTCATATATTCTGATTTGTTGCTTAAGAACTATTTCTTATTATTAATGATATTGAAAACAGTTTTTGCTGCTAAATATTTTTGTGGAAACTGATACGCTACAATACAAAAGTTTGTGGAAATATTTTGTTAAAAAAAATTAATTAATAGACATTTAATAGATCAAAATTTGACATTAAAGACATTTATAATTAGAGATGCACCAATTGCAATTTTCTTGGCCGATTCCGATTTCTAATTATTTTGTTAGTGTGATCTGCCGATAATGATTTTTGCCGATTCCAATTTTCTTTCTAAGAACTAAAATTGACAGCATATACAAACAAAAGTCTACTTTTCTTCAACGCAAAGTTTAATTTTCATTAAAAAATCACAAGTAAAAAGTCAGTAATAAAAAGAGAACAAATACAAAAATTGCAAACAACAGCACAAATAAATGCAATAGAATAAAGAGTGCTATGAAACTAAGTTTTTCAGGTTAAGTAAGTTTTTATTCAGGTAAGAAATACTACAGAAATTAAAGTAATCAAATGTAAAATAACACATCCAGTGTTTAAATACAGATTAACACATCCAGTAATTAAATACAGATTAATGCCTACCATTAAAGTTATAAAAAATTTTCAGTCAAGAGCAGAAAGTGATTTTCTTTGTCTTTTGTTCTTTGATTAACATGACAGACAGCAGCAGGAATATTGGACTGTGGTCCCTTTAAGAGTTTATCCACGGACCCAATATACTGTGTATATAATGTAATGTAATTAACACCCAATATACACAACATGCGTTCTCTTTCTCAACTATTTAACATTCCAAAACTGACTGCGTTTAACTGGAAACTCACCAAGACGGGCATTTTGACATAATTTTGTATGTATTTGAACGTTTTAGCGCAGTCAGCCACTCATTTTGGTATTTGTGGCTCACAAGCTGTTTGAGACTGAGTTCGGCTTGTGCGCTCCACTCATTTAGATCAGTGGTGGTGCGCGCACTTTTGGTGTTAAGCGAGAAACCTGCGGGAATGACTAAAATAATGCGCAATGCAAGCACTATTTAACCGGAGCAAATGAGATGTGTGTGAGAGAGAAGGGGTCGTCGGAGAGAAGACAGCGAGAATGTGTGGCTGACGTTATTGCCTGTGCCGCTGGTAACAAAACGGATCAGCTCGGAAACGGAAAGGAGTGAGACTGACCGACCGATCACCGATCCGGGCCGATCATGAGGAAAATCGGCCGATTCCGATCTCTGGCCGATCGATCGGTGCATCTCTAATTATAATATTACAAAAGATTTAAATTTCAGATAAATGCTGTTCTTGTTAACTTAATCAAAGAATCCTGCAAAAAATGTTTCATGGTTTTCACAAAAGTACTGAACAAGAAAAAGAACATTTAGCCCCAGGAATAAATTACATTTTTTAAATATATTAAAATGGAAAACAGTTCTTTTAAACTGTAATAATATTATAATATTTTACTCTTTTAAAAATCACCTTTGTTAAAAAAAATGCAGCCTTGTTGTGCTTGGGTGAAGTCTTTCAAAAACATTTTTAAAAAATCGTATATCAACACCAAACTTCTATCGAACTTTTGAATAGTAGTGTATCTACAGTATAGAGATGAATTAGCGTAGCGATTAATTATTTGCAGACATAAACAAAGCACTGCTATAGAGACGAATAATTTCAACAAGCAAGAATGTGAACAGCTGATTTGAATTTCATCGGCTGATAATTCAGATATGGTACATGAATGCAGCATAAGTTTTAAAGAAGCAAACATCTGGAGGATCCTGAGTATCTCAGAGAAGGACAAAGAGACTGAAGGAAAAAAAAAGAAGGGTCAAAAATACGCGAGACATGATTCAGTGTTTCAGACGCCCACTTCAACTAAAAAGCAAAAATACCTCTGGCCTTCATCATGTGGCAAAAGTTTCAGTTAGTCGAGTGGAGCATTTATGGGGCTGATAAATATGTACATTGTATTAGAGCAGGTTAGAGTCAATGATACAAGAGATCAGATCATAGCATCTCTGTTTGAGAGACAGGTTTTAGTGATTTGTGTTGGGCTGTATTTGATATGCATGGTTTTATTTAACCCATCAAGGGGTGGAGCATTTGAACACCTGGATCTATATTTGATGCACTGCATCCATTGCTCCACCAGAGCAGAAAAACCCCAAGGCAGCAGTTAGGCCTATGTCGCGCGCACTTTTGGTGTTAAGCGAGAAACCTGCGGGAATGACTAAAATAATGCGCAATGCAAGCACTATTTAACCGGAGCAAATGAGATGTGTGTGAGAGAGAAGGGGTCGTCGGAGAGAAGACAGCGAGAATGTGTGGCTGACGTTATTGCCTGTGCCGCTGGTAACAAAACGGATCAGCTCGGAAACGGAAAGGAGTGAGACTGACCGACCGATCACCGATCCGGGCCGATCATGAGGAAAATCGGCCGATTCCGATCTCTGGCCGATCGATCGGTGCATCTCTAATTATAATATTACAAAAGATTTAAATTTCAGATAAATGCTGTTCTTGTTAACTTAATCAAAGAATCCTGCAAAAAATGTTTCATGGTTTTCACAAAAGTACTGAACAAGAAAAACAGCATTGATCACCAAATCAGCATGATAGTATGATTTCTGAAGGATCATGTGACACTGAAGACTGGAGAAATGGCTGCTGAACATTTAGCTTCACTACCCCAGGAATAAATTACATTTTTTAAATATATTAAAATGGAAAACAGTTCTTTTAAACTGTAATAATATTTTTACATTTTTATTGTATTTTTGATCAAGTAATGCAGCCTTGGTGAACATAAGATACTTTTTTCAAAAACATAAAAAACGCAATGATTCCAAACTTTTGCTAGTGTATGTATATTCACTAAATTGTTGTTTTTTATTATTATAAATAATTTTTTTTAATTATAAATATGCAGCAGGTTTTATGTCATCAGTAGTGGTTCACATTTACAAATTTGTCTTGATTGCTTTCATACTAGCTGCTTATAGTTGGCATTACATAAATAAAGGGAATATATTTGTTGCCAAGTCGTCTTGATGCAAATGACAATGATAATGATCGTATTACAGTAGAACATTCTGCACTATAGTTTAGTGAGCTGTCAATTCCACCCTCTCTTTTTTTTCTCTCTCTTTTTTTCTCACTGTCTTACACTTTAGCAATACAACGGAAAAGAGCAGGTAATAACAGTAAGTCTCTATGCCCTTTGGGAGTATTGAAATTGCTGTTTCCAGTAATATAAGTGTTCGTTGAGACCAGTTGGTGGTCTCTTCTGACTTGACCATAACCTCCTGTTTTATTCTTGCTGCAAAGACTCCCATCTGTCTGCCACAGGCAGTCAAAAAGATAACATGATCTGCTCATCTAGGGACTTGTCCGTCTATGGCCACAAGCTGAACTGATAGTCTGTTGAGGCCTTTTAAAAAGCAGACTGAGATCAATGTGTTGCAGCATAGCACTGGGAAATCTGATTAATTTTAGTGCATCACTTCATTTGGACCATTACTGCACCTGTCAATGAATCAGTTAAAAAAAAGTCCATGTATGATATTTAACATTATTTTATTGTGGGAAAATACAAATATATAATACAGATACAGATACAAATACAAAATACAGATTTTTGTAAAACTAATGAGCTCTGGGAATTGATTCTAAATTATATTGAAAAGGTCCAACACTGAAGATGTTACAAATAGAGAGCTAAATGAAGGAATTAGCAGATACAATGGATGCAAGAACTATCCTTTCTTCAGGCTAATCTCTGCTCTCTATTTTAAGTCATTCGGGTAAACAAGTTCCTTCAGAACGACGACCTGTTCTGAGGCCTGTAATTTCTCCTTCACTGGCTTGGCACACTGACAGGATGGGTAATAACTGGCTGGGACACTCCATGTCTGTCTAATCATTTTCTTTCTCTGTCTGGTAAAGTGAGCTCCTGTGGAACAATAATGTGGTCAAAAAACCTGGAACTACTACTGCATAGCTGTGCAAGTATAAAAATTTTTATAAAAATTTTTTTGGAACGTGCCAACCAATCACAATCCAGAATCTAATGTTTCTGTTGTAAAAATGCATTTAAGAAACCATTCATAATACAGCAAGATTCTAATTATAGTAACAATTATACGATCATACCAACGCTTTAAATGATATTCACTGTAATCAACAGGAAAGACCATCAGGGGCAGTGCTGATTGGTCTTGGAGTTGCTATGGTGAGAGCAGGGGGTGTGTCTTATATCAAGATGGAGGGAGAATTTCCCCTGCTGCTGTGTAAAGTGTAAACTGATACACATTATGCAGTGGGGGGGAATGCAGTGGGGGGGCGTCATAATCCAAAGGAAGGATGGGTGGTCATCATTGTTCCCTTTAAGCTGCGCGCGTGCACAGCCTCTCACTTCTTACGTCGCAACCGTGCAGATGAATAATATGCCGCGCACAGGACACGCAAAAAAACTGATTTGGGAAAGCCGTTTGATTGAATTCTAGTAAATGCAAAATATTTGAAATGCTCGGGCAAACCACTATAGAGTTGGTGTCGCTATAGAGTAAGAACCAGTGAATGCGGTTTACAGGTTTCATAGAAAGAGAATGATGTGTGCCAAATGAGTTGCTGTAGAAATCGAATACTTTAATGGTTGAGGATGAAATAGCTCAACACGAGAGCCAACGCAAACACAATGGCATGTGAAATAAAACGTCATCATGTTTGAAAGACGACTGGCTTGATTAAGTGGTGGAAATAGCAGAAAAAAATTAGAGTGAACATTGGTGGTCATCACTGTAAATACCAATATCTGGGGTAAAGCGCACATTAATTCATAATTAATCTGAAAAAAAAAAATCGTAATTATTTTTAGTTCCAAACTGAGGGAGGTATTTGAAATATAGGCTATGAGATATTTGAAGTTTAACAGTGATAAGCTTTGTTGTTATGACAAACTATTTTACAGAATACTCAGATGACTTTGAATTTGACATTTACAGATAAAAATATGTCATTAAAATGTGATGTAGCTGCTCTGAACTGCAAAGACAAAGACACGATAACCTGGGTGCATGAAACCATATGTTTATGACTTTGAAGTGTTTTAGCGTTAATATATTGTGTGTTTTCCCTTTTTGGGCATCTTAATTCCTGCACTTTTCCCGCTTTAGCTTGCTCAGTGGCCTCAGTTGTTTATCCACATGTTTTCAACAGAAATGTGCTGTTTATGGAAAGTCACATCACTGATGTAGGCTCTCTGTGCCACAGATCACATATCTAGCTAAGTCAGTGGCTAGGGCCAACATTTAAATTAATTGTAATTATTTAAATTGATTACATAATTATACCTATAAAATCAATACATCTAATTATTACATAATTTGTACATAATTTTATTAAATAAATTAAAACATACATTTAAGAAATAATTTTAAAAAAATTATAAATAAATTTTATAAAACAGTTTTTATAAATAAATTTTATAAACAGATTTATATTATACCGTGAGATAGGTTGTTATGCCTAGCTCTAGATTAAGTACTGTCTGGCACAGTAACATGCTCAGATGGAGCATTTTATCATTCGGAAGCAAATATTCATTCATTACATAAATAGTTCAATATAAAGGTGCAAAGCACCAAAGTCTAGGATGCATCCAACACTGTGCAAATATGACAGCTTTTGTAACACTATAAGTATTTTTTTAGCATCGTGTCCTTACACTGAATTTCAATAGCAGGGATTTTTCACACCCTTTACCAATGCTAGTGTGATGGTGGATCAGGTCCTGTTGTAATGATCAAACAGGAATTACATGTTCAGACCCTGCTCACTGGCAACTGAAATCTAAGACAGCAACATATAAATACTATATAATTAAATATATACATGAATGAATGAATGAACGAACAAAAACAAATTTCATTATCGCTTAGCTCAGGGGTTCTTAAACTTAAACTAAAATTTTTAATCTAAGTCCCCCTTCGTCCAAGACAATATTTGAAGATCTTTATTTTTAGTGCACTCTAAAAAGGACTCACAACATTATTATGCTGCTGTGTGAAAGTAGCCTATTACTGATTGCTTTATAAGGCAAAATAAATCAATTAGATCAAGGGTTAAAACACTCTGATAGGGCGTCATTAGCACTCATTTGTAATTTATTACGGTTCAGATGTCTACTCTGCCTCTTTCTGTCTTTTACTTTTTCTGTCACTCTCTCTCTTTTTGTCTGTTTCTCTCTGCGTGTTTGACAATTAGTTAAGTGTTTGCTCTTTACCCATGATGAATAATTGATCTACTGGTGTCTTAATGATTCATATGCCATCTGTCACAATGTAATGGTTGCATGTGTGAGTCAGGGGCCCATCAAAGAGCCATGTTTCTGCAGCGGGCAGAGAGGGATAATTAACGGCAGTGTCTGGCTAACTGACAGAAGAAAGGAAATACCACAATATCTATGTAGTGAGGGACACAGAAAAATGCATATGATATCATCTGAGAAATCATATTGACATTTGGTTTGCAGATCAAATGAGGTGTTTTTTTAAATGTCACAGAGCTCTTACATGTTAACCCTTTAGGCACCAGAGATTTTTGGAAAAATGCTGGATTTTGACATCAAGATTTCAAAAGCTTGTGGCTTGAAAGGGCTTAAAGATAGAGAACTACTGTAAATTAGAAAAATGTTGGGCATGACCGAAAGTTTATGTGGGGTGTAAATATACTCATCTAAATTGCATATTATGACGCCATCTTGAATTTCATAATATTCAGAAAATAGTAGATATTGAATTGATGTTATTTGCATGTTGTTGTTTTTTTGTCTTTTTATCCTCATTCCAAATGATCAGAAAAGAGGAAACCAGCAATAAAACAGGAGAAAGTACTAAATTATTACTATATAGTACTATACTATATAGTAGTAAAACGCATGTGAACAGTAGCCTACTTTTTGATCAGTATATTAAAACATAATACAAGAGAGAGAGAGAACAGATGGAGGAGGGGGGGATCAGAGAGAGACAACAGTGCGCTGTACAGGGAGGGCGAGTGAGAGAGGGAGAGAAGAAAAAGGAGGGTGAAAACATCTGGAACCAATACAGACAGAGAGTGTTTTCTAACACTAGGTAAAACAGTTTATAGTTCTTGAGAGTATGGTACCTCTCATTGCATGGCACAGCGCACAGACCTACCCCACACTGACTGCACTTGTACTTTGTCTGCGCGATCAGAACAAACAGAACCCCTGCTGCCTCTACCTCTAGCAATAGCTCTCCTATGGACACTACGACCACGTTCACCCTGCCACCCACATCCCCGTTGGGCAAAGGGTCGAAATGATGACTTGTTTGTGCTACGTGAACACACTCGCCTTGCACGGCGGCACCATTGTGCTGCAAAGATGAACTGGGAGAAGCGCGATTATTAGACGAGCGATCGTCTTTTCCAAAAGGCAAATATTCCCCTTCAGAGTCAGAACTGGCGAATAACATTTGCAACACATCCTCACGGTACAACTTTTTATTCTTTTTATTATTTTCTCTCACAAATCTCACAATTTACTTGCACACTATGAACTGAACTGCTTCTGCATCAGTGACACGATAGCTCACTTGTTCTGCTATTTTCTCGAACACTTTGAATAGGAACGTGACGTAATTTTGGTCTAGAATCGAAGTGCTACATGTCTGCCATCTAGTGGTAGGAAATACAAATGAGATATTACACCATATTAGGAACTACAGTCTATTTTATTAAGTATGACGTCTTGTCGCAATTTTGTGACTTTGGCGCTTAGAAAGTTAAATTTAGGTTGGGATCTGCAAAAGATTATGTTGGCTAATGGAGATTGTACCACCCACAGGCTGTCACGTTTCGTTGTGGCAAGGGAGAACGCAGGAGTCTCAAACTTCACTTGAATAGAGTTTAATACTGAAAACGCAGGGTACATACATCTCAGGAGCAAAATCAAACAACTAGTAACAAAGTTGACCGGACAAGGAATAAAGGAACAAACAGGAACTAATATACATAGGATAATTAACAAAACAGGTGCATAGAATAATCAATCAACTCAACAAAAACAGGAAAATTATCATAAAAGGAAACTCAGGAACAAGGACAGGGGTAAAACACGGAAAAACTAGTCCACCACACTGACACAGGCATTGCATGCCTTTTTTTCAGAATAGCTAGTGTTTGCTAAGGCAAACATCATTATTTCTGTTGCTCTTACTAAGGGAAATTTAACAGAAACACAATATTTGCTATGGACATTAAATTAGAAGTTGCAAGCAAATGTTGACGAGAGTTGTTCTATTTTTATTTTTTTTATCTAAACAGATTTTAAATGCTAAGCATCATACACTTACTGACTTTGTAAATAGTCACAGAGGAAAAACAGGCAATCATACACTAAATGACTGAGGATCATACACTACTAGGGTGACCATACGTCCTCTTTTCCCCGGACACGTCCTCTTTTTGGACCTAAAAAAATGCATCCGGCTGGGATTTCTTAATCACCCAAAATGTCCGGGATTCGGCTGTTTTCTTAATCTTGCTCCCGCTGAATCTCTGACCATTTCCACCTGCTCCCGCAACATGTTTAGCTCCCTCGATTTTCGTGTCCACTCCTTTAAACATTCTAATATTGCATATAATTTTGCCGCATCAGGGAGCCTGGTCCCTGGTCCTTGCACTCCAGCATGGTCTTGTCAGTGATCTCTTCTTATTCTCGACTTGAGATCAGTCAAATCTGACTCAGGCAGCTCTTCTTGGATGCAGGGTTGCCAAGTTCGCATTTTTTCATTTAATCAAGCTCTTTCTAGGCATACTAGAAACTTCCTGGCAGGTGTGTTGAGGCAAGTTGGAGCTAAACTCTGCAGAACACCGGCCCTCCAGGACCGAGTTTGGGCACCCGTGTTTTAAACTGTTGCAATGGGTTGAAATATTGCATAAATTACATTTGACTGAAATTATTGTATTGAAACATTTAGCATTTTACCTATGATAAAACTTTCATGGACCTTTACATTAACTGTTCCATCCTGGTGGGATGACCTGCCCAACTCAATCCAAGCAGCTGAGTCCTTAATCATTTTCAAGAAACAGCTGAAAACACATCTCTTTCATCTTCATTTGAACCGCTAACTCTAGCACTCTCTATTATAATGCTAATTCTAATTTTATCTGCTTGTTTTTTTATTTAAAAAACATTTGCACTCTCTATTCTGTTTCTATTCTAACTACTTGTTTTATTTAAAAGGTTACTTCACCCAAAAATTAAAATTAGCCCATGAATTACTCACCCTCAAGGCATCCTAGGTGTATACGACTTTCTTCTTTCAGACGAATCCAGTCGGAGTTATATTAAACATTTTCTTTGATCTTTCAAGCTGTTTAATGGCAGTCAGCGGGTGTTGCAGTTCATCAGTCCAAAAGAAGTGAAATAAAGCGCATCCATCCATAATAAAAAGTGCCTCACACGGCTGCGGGGGTTGAACAAAGGACTCCTGTAGCGAATCGATGCGTTTTTGTAAGAAAAATAACCATATTTAAAACGTAATAATCAAAAGCTTGCACTCACTGTTGTACACGGAAGAAGCTCCGGGTGGATGACATAGGATGTCGGCGTTGCGCATGCGCCGATCAGAAGTAACAAACGTGGAAGCGAAGGGGAGAGATCAAAACAAAACAACGGTCACAAATTAGAAGTACAAAATGAGGATTTGTAAAGAAGAATGTTGAAGGATTTCGATATAAGCCAAGAGGAGACTGGTTTTCCTTTGCTTAAAGTAAGGAAACTTTGCTTCCTTTGCTCCTGTAAACAAACGTTGGTTTTCACGAGACTCACCCGGCGCATGCGCATGTGCAGTGCCGACATCTTACGTCATCCGCCCGGAGCTGCTTCCGTGTACAACTGTTGGCGCAAGCTAGATTAAAGTGATTATTACGTTTTGAATATGGATATTTTTCTTATAAAAACGCATCGATTCGCTACAGGACGCCTTTGTTCAACAACACACGCTGACGCCTTTGTGCAACACCCGCTGACTGCCATTAAACAGCTTGAAAAAAAAGAGCCTTTAACACTAGCATTCTCTATTCTTTTTCTATTCTATCTACTTGTTTTCTTTTTATTTATTATAAAAACTAAACAAGCAAACAAACTCACCTTATACACTACTAGACTTTAAAGTTGTTCCGATCATAAAAAACTCACACAGAAATGTGCACCTTGTTGTTAGGAGTTGCGTGACAACTGTGTTCTAAAATCGGCTCAAAATATCAAGCATGTTTGATATCCTCCGACTGGACAGATTCATAGTCTGAAGCTAAAAAAACGGAGCCTGTGACCATCATACACTACGCGATTTTCTATGGAATCTGTCAACTCAAATCTGCAGATTGGCTCTGACTTTTGGCAAATAGTGTCTAGGGTTGTGACGGTGAGGAAATTTTCCCACCTGTTAATCGACGTGTGACAACACCGGTAATACCGGTATCACCGTGGGGGCGGGGCGTTCCCTCTTTTCCTCGCTTTCCTTCGCTTTTAAATAGCTTGTAAAAGCAGTGTGCACATTTTACTTTCACTTTGAAATAGCGGCAATTCGGTGTAAAGCAATTGTTCATTTTTAGTTCGTTTGAATTTTCCCTCTTTTCCTCGCTTTCCGTCGCTTTTAATTAGCTTAAAAGCGCCGTGCACATTTTACTTTCACTTTTGAATTAGCGGCAGTTAGACGTCAATTGTTTGAATGCAACAACAAAATACAACTTCAAACTCACTTTAGCATATATATAAAACATAGAACTTTTATTAACAAAACAAATACAAATACACCATGCTATAGGGCAGGCTATGCCTAATATAAAATAACAAATAACTTACATAAAGTTTAAATAGGTATACAAAACTGTAAATAGGCTAAGTAAACATATATAATATATAAGCAAATAAATAAGAAACGTAGGACGTTTATTAGCAAAACGAGTAAGAAAGCTTGGAGGCACACCTTGATGTCAAATAAAATAAATAAATGACACAAAGTTTAAATAAAGTAAAAATCAGCAAACAATGTGGAACCAATTAAATAAGAAAAGAATGTTTAAAAAAAACCTTCCAAAATCACCTTAGATAAACGGCATAAGTCAACAGGCTTTTCAAAATCCAAAATATTGCCAAACAGGTGCTTTTGCATTTCGTTTCGAAACTAAATCATCCGCGATCGTTTTGTCTGTCTCACCCCACTCTTCTTGTCAGTCAGCTCGACTCAATCTCCTTCAATCTTCCTCACTGGAGAAATTAAATCTGATCTGTGATGCGACTGTCGTTCGGCACACTGCATTGAGCAGCCACATTCAGTTTTTAATTGTAGTGTCTGTTCTTTACCTGAACTAAATTATTTTTATTTCTATAAAAAAATCAAAAAGACGGTGGGGGTCGGTGCCGCGGTGGGCAAGTGACGTAACCGGTGTTGCGGCTTAACACCGGTATCACCGTCAGCACCGTCTTATCGCGGCAAGCCTACTAGTGTCGACTTCTCCAGATATGTCAACAAGGCATTTGGCATTTTTTAGATTTTTGGATTTTTCAGTTTGGCCGATGTGTGGCTGATGCAGGACTTATTTTTACAGTGCTAAGAATGCAGCAGAGTTCCAGAGAACCTGAGCAGAGTTCCCATTCTCTGTTTCAGTAGTTTTTCATTAGTTAAAAATTATTAGGCAGAACTGTTAAGCCTGGTCCCTGGTCCCAGCATTGAGCAAATATACATTTATATAATTTAAACTAGTCTTTGAATATCTAATAAACATTTCATTTCACAAACCTTGCAAACTTTGTCGAATCCTGCTGTGAGATCTTTTGAAGTGTGTTTTTGTTGACTACATAAAACGGGTGTGCGTGATGGTCCATCTGTCCATGTGAATTGGATGTGGACAGGAGAGTTAAGCTGTCACTGCTATGCACGGTCAACACATTTTAAACCCTTGATTTGAAACTATAGAGTGCTATATCAAGTTGGCCACTTTGTCATATTATGTCATATTTGCAGTATGCTGTATAGGAAATTAGCGCTACCTTGTCTTTATTAGAAAAAAAAGAAAAAAGATTCCCAGTGTGCAAAGACTTACCTGATCCCTTACTGCAGTGGTCCCCCCCTAGGATGCAGATGTAAATTTATGTTCATAATAAAAAATGGTAACATCTGTAAAACTTGTAACAACCAAATTTTTATTTGGTGAAATTGAATTATTCTGACTGTTTGAGTTTTATTAAAATTAACAATTGTTCTTCCATAGTAGCATACATTTAGATCATGATAACCAGAGTTAAAACTACACATATAGCACCTCAATACCATGGTAAAAATGCAACTATATGGTTTCCATGTATTTGTATAGAAAAAGGTAGTCTAAATACATTTAGTATAAATACACAAACACTTAGCTTAATCAAAAAATACTTTAATTATATTCCATTAATCCTTTAATATGTTTAATACATATCTACATTAATAATATAATAAAATTCAATATGAATATCCCATATTTCTGCCACAATACCATGGTGCCGTTAGTGTTACTACAGTAAATCCATAGTAATTGATGGCAATTTGTAGACTGAAAAGTCTTCTGACTGTCTCGTTGCGCACAGTGTTTCTCCTGTTTATCTGAGTTAGGATGCAGATGTAAATTTATGTTCATAATAAAAAATGGTAACATCTGTAAAACTTGTAACAACCAAATTTTTATTTGGTGAAATTGAATTATTCTGACTGTTTGAGTTTTATTAAAATTAACAATTGTTCTTCCATAGTAGCATACATTTAGATCATGATAACCAGAGTTAAAACTACACATATAGCACCTCAATACCATGGTAAAAATGTAACTATATGGTTTCCATGTATTTGTATAAAAAAAAGGTAGTCTAAATACATTTAGTATAAATACACAAACACTTAGCTTAATCAAAAAATACTTTAATTATATTCCATTAATCCTTTAATATGTTTAATACATATCTACATTAATAATATAATAAAATTCAACATGAATATCCCATATTTCTGCCACAATACCATGGTGCCGTTAGTGTTACTACAGTAAATCCATAGTAATTGATGGCAATTTGTAGACTGAAAAGTCTTCTGACTGTCTCGTTGCGCACAGTGTTTCTCCTGTTTATCAATGCTGTTTCATTCGGCTTTAAACTAGTTTAAATCACGGAATCATTTGTGTTCTTCGCTGAATTCAAGCACTTCATGCTGGATCTCACAGCGCTGTTTAGTGTCGTGTGATCGATACTCATCAGCGAGTAAACGCATCTGCTGTAGCAAGCTCATGCTGCGTTGCCTTTTGAACTTTGAGCCGAACGGATGAATTCTCTGTGTGGCGCGCTTCAAATGAGTAGTGCTGTTTAGTTCCACTTTTGGAAAAAACATTTAAAAAAAATAAATTTTTATGAATATTTATCAAACTCTTGTTATCGTTTTATTGAGGAAAATTATATAATGATAATTATCATTATCATTTTATCGCCCAGTCCTACCTCAAAGCATATCTGCTCCTGCACCCCCCTGTGAACTCTGGCTCCTCCCTTAGGACCCCAGGTTGGGAACCACTGCCTTACTGCACTGCTGGTTACAGGGTTTACTTCCTTTTTTATGTTTTTGACAATTTCTTTACTTGTTAAAAATACAGTACTACACAATACTACAGTGTCATTTCTATATATTTGGAGAGCTTAATCTTTCATGTTAATCATTCCTATGAACTATACTGCAGGCTTACATGAGTCACAGGAAACCCATTCTGTGCTATATTTATGGTCTTTTGGTCTTTTGTTAGTGGTAAAATGTCATGCTATTCATTCAGTGCCAGGGAATTGTCTTCACACCAGCTTTGTGTTCCTGACCCTCCCACACACAATATTGTTTTCAGTGAAAACTGTCAAGATCTCTCTCCTTCCTCTCAACCTCCTCTCAAAGTGAGGAATGAAGCTCGCATGAAAATTGTGTTTTTTCTGTTTATATACATATGAATGCATCTTGGCATTAGGCTTAGAGAGTGTTTGTCTCTAGGCAGTGATGGTTTGTAATTGCTAACATTATAAACACAAGCTGTTATGAATTATATAAGCATAATTGAACATGTGCTAATGTTACATAATTTGTACTAATGAATCCATCCCAATACTTGCAGGAGGCATGATACTGTAGTTTCATAAACTTTTCATAACAGATTTCTTGGTGACAACTAACATTCTGCCACTTAACAAATGCCCGAAGCGTGAATCCGTATTCAGAAAGGCACGGAAAACAAACAACCTTTGCTAACGGTTGCCTGTTACATTACAGTGCATAAAAGTTAACTTACCACATGAGCAGAGTAAGGAGAGATGACTGAGAACGATGGCAAATGATTTGCAGATCCTGAGTACCACTGACAAACATCTAAACTTGTAAAATGTGTGGTAAGTACTGCCACTCCGTAGTATAAACAGAGTACGTGTGATCGCGAAGCTCGAAAGTGAAAGTGAAATTATTATTAGCGATCGTGCATTCAAAAGCAGTTTCAATGCCAGGCATAAGTGGCTCCCTGATGCCTGCAATTTATAAACAGTGTGATTGCCCAATGATATAACTGTGAGAGAAAGTATTGAAATATATATTTTCCTCCCATCTCGTATTTATTCCCTTTAGGGGTTCCGTAGTGCACGTAATTTTCTTTCGAAACACGGTAGGCTATTGGGATCACGATGCCGGCTCAACATCATGATGTGTATCAGCCATCGGCGATGGACGATGGCATTGTCTATCGGCCCAACCCTATTCCCATCTACATTATTATCCCTTTTAAGATTTAAAAAAAAAAAAAGTCTGATTGCACCATTAGTGGCCTTGCCATTTAAAGACTCCCAGAAGCTGTACAAGCAATTTTCTGTCTTTCTTTCTTTAGCAGTCTTTCAGTAAAGTCTTTTATCTCATTCCTGTGCTGCTATTTTAATTCTTTCTCAGGTCCTAATTAGAATCACTGACATCCTGCTAACTTGACACCCCAGATGTGACTAATATGCAGTACAATCTGGGATTAATATTCCACTGTTATAAAGCCCAGTTGAAAATGAAGTGAGCATATTGAGTGGGAAATAGTCTATGGTTTGTGCTATGCACTTATTAATTTTACTATAGGTGGGCTGCAGGAGCTGTTTAAGGCTGTATTGAAGTCTTATTTTATCTCTGATGCATTGTTTAATGCAGGTCTTCATTAACGCTCATGAGCATGGCTGCAGGAAGCTGGCAGAAAAAAAGGTGCTGCAAAATATCGTAGCCTGGTCTGCACTTACAGTAGATAAAACTACATTTGTGTCAAAATTTGCTGTTTTGAACTTATGACAATAAAGTTCGAATGCAAATGGAAAAGGATTTTACAGTTTTGTATTTGTGGATACTTCTGAACATATTAACATTAGATAAGTTTTTGATAGTTTTATGTGCTGCCACAGTGTACTAATTAAATTATGTCAAATAAATTGTTTAATCATGTTAAAAGCTATTTTGTGCATTTCCCATAGTAGATAAGAACATTTTCATAATTATTTTCATGAATTTCATGAAATTGATTAAATTGTTAAAGTTTTATTAAAGCTGCAGTCCGTAACTTTTTTTGGTTAAAAATGATCCGAAATCAATATTTGAGCAAGTACATAACCAGCCAGTGTTCAAAACTATTGCCTTACTTTAACCCGATTCACAATGGTTATCTTATAATACTGTTTTCTAATTTGAGCATTAAATTGTTAAAGTTTTATTAAAGCTGCAGTCCGTAACTTTTTTGGGTTAAAAATGATCCGAAATCAATATTTGAGCAAGTACATAACCAGCCAGTGTTCAAAACTATTGCCTTACTTTAACCCGATTCACAATGGTTATCTTATAATACTGTTTTCTAATTTGAGTGGTACAGGTAGGTTTTTGTGGGAAATTTGTCAGAAATTGAAATCTATACACTAATACACACTATAGGCAATGCTGATGTTGTTAACATTAATAATTTGAGAATAAAGTATAACAATAATAATCATTTGCATGGTTTGATGTGATATGAGCTAACTGATCTTTAGATTAAATCGCCATTGGTAGCTTGATTTATTGTAATGCTTTTTTCCCTCAGTTGGTCAGAACAAACGTGGCAGACTGGTTACTTGTTCAGATGACAATATACTGTGAAAATTCTTATTTGGGTCATATATTCCAAGATGTAGGCTAGAATCTGTGAATGCGAACTACAGTAAATATCCACACCGGTGTGGTGACTGACTGCCACACATACTCCTTAAAACATTAGATTCATCCACGCTGGAGCCGTGCCGACTCACAAACCATGCAAGGAAGATAATTCTGCAAACAGCTGCAATTGCAGGTTTTCAAACAGAGATGGCGACATAGAGGAAAAACTTACATTTACATTTACATTTAGTCATTTAGCAGACGCTTTTATCCAAAGCGACTTACAATTGGGGGATACATAAAGCGATTCTTCTTAAAGAGGCAAACAGACACAGGAAGTGGTTGTAATACCAAGTTCTTAGACATTGTTCAAATAAGTACAAGCTTGAAAGAAAAGGAATACATAAAGAGAGAGAATTTAAAAAAAAAATGTTAATGATGAAGTCAAGTAGCTTTATGATGAAGTCAAGTACAGACTGCAGCTTTAATTAATAATGTAATTAAATGAAAATGTAACAATTAATTTACCACAAAACATTGTATTTTTATATTTGTCAAATAAGATGCTGCACAACTGAACTTTAAAACATGGATACAAATTTCTTGACTGTATGATATACAAAAAAAATAAATAACACTTGCTTCTCTAATCTTTTTGCATTCTATCTATTTGTTTTCTTTTTATTTATTATACAATTAGCCTAATTCTGACTTTTTGACTTCTGATTAACAAAAGCAAAAAAGGCCTCTAATACTAGCTTGCTCTATTCTTTTTCTATTCTATCTGTTTTCTTTTTATTTATTATATGATTTAAAAAAAAAAAAAACTTGCTACGTGTACTACATTAACCTAACTGAGACTTGTTATAGCACTTGCATATCATTGCTCTTTTGTTGATTTTGATTGCTTCCATTTTCCTCATTTGTAAGTCGCTTTGGATAAAAGCATCTGCTAAATGTCTAAATGTAAATTATATAATAATATTGTTATTGTTGCATTATATATTGTTATTATTATTATTACTTTGAGTAATACATTTGATTTTTTATACAATAGTAATATATTTCTGTTATACTTCCTTTAAGTTAAACCAAACATTTATTTTGTCAGTTTGTTCTTTGAGTTGAGTTCTTTGAGTTTGAGTGTGTATTTGATGGTATATTTTTTTAAATCAAATGGTGAAAAGATTGTGATGTGACTCTCAGAACATCTCTGGAGATGAAGTTCATGCAAACTCTCCACATATATTGAGATGGCAGATGCTGAAAACATCATGAGCTTCACATGTCTTTGAGTTTGTATAGTAGATGAAACTACATCACTCATTCACACAGAGACAGAACATGCAGACTTATTAGCAACATTTACTGACCGGCTGTTGTCACATGTATTTCTGTTGTTTGATAGGCTGTTAGATTAATCCATATTGAGTAAAAATGTCCAGAGTTTATCATCATTATTAACATGAATTTTACTGCAATCTTCTTGATATGATATAGGCTAGTTTATCGTACCATATTTTTAGGCCTGATAATTGGCATTTTCTGTTTGATCTGTTTCTATGCTTCCTTTGATAAGAGCAAATATTTAAATCCGTATCTTACATGATTTATTTTTGACCTGTTACATACTAGATGGGTCTTTAAACATCTGTTGAATTCAAAATTTGGAAGCCAGTGGAGATAAATTCTCAATTGCTTCTGCTAAAGCCAAATTTTGTGAACAAAGCTGCTATCATCTGACTCTCATTCTCTATGTGTCTTCTTTATTTTTGTGTCTTGTGTTCATACACCTTTCTTTGGCAGTCTCTCTCATCTCAGTGGGGTGGAAGGGGATGACGTTTAATTAGCCAACAACAGGAGTGCCAGGTGAATTGGGATATTAGAGAATCTAGAATTTCAGCTTTGGTTGAGATGTTGGAAAGGACGGTTCATCCCAGGTTACACACATGGCATCCAGTGGGTAACTGTCAGATACCGAATGCTGCCAACAAAAGCTTCTCTCTCACACACTAATTCTCCTCTCATTTCCCTCAGATTGTTGCATGCTGCATCACAGATGAGTTGCTGTTTCCTGTTAGGTGGTGCAGCAAATAAAGGACAACATTAGCATTTTATAATGAGCCATGCCTTTGATGGGATCCCTCTGAGAGACGAGGGATGCGGTTCATTCTAATCAGAACAACAATAATCATATTGTATTATTGCAAGGTCCTTTACTAGCTTTATTAATAGGTATGGGTTTGATTAACCAAGTTCCTCAACAGCATTGATTCCTTTCAAATACTGTGTTTATATCTAATCTTAAAGTGAAAAGCTAGAGTTTAAGTATAAATGTGGACAATTCTCCACATTAATACTTCTACTCTAGCTTGTCATTTTGATTTCACTTTATCTATAATTTTATTTTGGTTTGCTCTTGTAATTCAGTATTATTGGATTTGTATTGATGAATTGCTTGTGAGTATCCCTCATTTGTATGTCAGTTTGGATAAAAGCACCTGCTAAATTATTTAATGTGCATAAAGCAGCCAGAATGAGCAAATAAAAATCATGCTGGTCTTTTCTGCAGGGTTTCCAAAGCTTGCTGGAGTTCAGGTGTTGTTTAAATTGTACAGAAATCTTTTTTTTCTTCAGATCAGTGAATACTTCAGGTAAATCTTATAGCTTTTTTATTTTTATTTTTCTCATACACACACACTTTTACTTGGCTATGTAAATGAGGACCTACCATAGACCTTTACTATTTAACTTCCTTGGGTCGACAAAGTCATATAAGAGTACATATAAGAGTAATACATTTGAATCTGTAAATGGTCTACTTTTATTTGTGCACACTCACAATATCAACAAAACATTGTGCTTTTGTATAATAAAGAAAACAAACAGGGTGCACTTTCTGCCGTCTCGGTCTCCACGATCTTCTTTCTGAAACACATCACTAACTGAAACTCAGCGAATACTTGACACACCGACATGAAAGCCCACAGAAAGCTTGAAGTGTCTACTTTTAAATGAAGTAAGTTATATCAAAAACAGATATTCTCTAATAAAATAATCCATTTGAAACCAATGGAAGGTACAGTCTTTCCCGTCTGAGCTCATTATCTGTTATGTGGTCACACCCACGTGCAGCGCGTGCTATTCATACAGTAATCATCGACGTGAGATATGCGAACATGTAAACACCCCCCTCACCTACATAAACAAAGCAGCAACTTTTCATTTTTGGAAAAAGACGCGCAGAGAGGAATAAGCCTTGTATTTACCTCAGAAGAAGAATGTGATGTGATGCGCGCTTGATCCAGTGGAGGAGATCATTCTGATGAGTAAGTCATTTATTCTTACTTATATTAGTGTTATTGTGGCATAAACTTGTACACATTTTACTAGTTGGACTTTTCCCAAACTATAATCCCAGAGTAAAATGTGTGAAATCGAGTGCAACATTTTTAAATATTTAATTGCATCTAAATGTTGTATGAGATGAGGATGTTTTTATGCTCTATGATGTAAAACACAATACGATAGTAACAATACAAAGTAATATGAGTGTTTACACTGTAACATGATGCATGTTAATAATTTAGTTTCTCTGATATAAAATGTCCTTTTTGTACTGTTTGATAATACATACAGATCATATGTGTCTATAACTACAAAATCATGTTTTTTTGTTATGAGTTGACAATATTCATGATTGCTAATGTAATAATATAGTTGCTTCTGATATCAACATGCTCACTGTTTTGTTTTTTGCGCAGATGAGTCCTGCTGATTTTCTCATGAGTCTCTTCAAACTGTTTATGTCTGAAAGTGATGTACCAACATCAGATGTTCAACTACATTGGGGTGATATTCTTCATGAACGTGGTAAAATAAGCTCCATGATGGGGCTTTTTTTTTCTTGAATGCATGGAAAAGAAGCAGCAAACACCTTGGAAATAGCAGGTATGGTTTACTTGTTTCAACAGTTGAACAGGATCTGTTTTCAGAATAGCACAAAGTCTGTTCAAGTCTCTGTGTTTAGATCAGTGTGCTCAATAATGTAACTTTGACCTTCATTATGTATATTTTGATTATATTGTGTTGTAAATAAAATCGAAACAATAAAAACAAACAACGAAAAATAATTTTAATCTCATATTTTTTCTTACCTGCCTCACAGTCACATTCTCACAGTTTAGGTGCTTTATTGGCATGACAAATATGTGTACATTCGTATTGTCAAAACAATGCAGCGTTGCTGCATACAATCAAAACAGTGCAAAAACTGTGGCCACTCTGATGTGCCATTAGGGGAGGGTCCTTTGTCTCTAAGGTGCGAATCACATAAATGTTCATGGTCATTGTCACTCCCTCGCATACAGCCTTTCTAACACAAAACATGTTTTACAAAAGTTAGATCAATATATAGTTTTCTGTGAATGAGCGAGCAGGATGATTTTTCACATCATTTTGGCTGCATTTACACTGCAAATCTGGATGCCCAGATCAGATTTTTTGGACTATATCCGATATTTTTGATGAACCGCTTATACCTTTTAAAAGTAACCCATAACCCTTAACTTAAACAATGCCTAACGTGGCTCAATGCATTAGAGAGTGACCAAACTCTGCACACACTTTATTAACAAAGCATACTATGAAAAGCAGATGAATCCCGAATATGAATGCAATGATTTTAACTTATTGACAGAACTCGTAGGAACTTTTTTAATGTGATAGTTTCATCCTTACATCAAAATCATTAATTACAACGGATACTTCACGACAGTGATTATATACACAGATCCACTGTAAACATCCAGGGGTTTAGCGGTTGAACTTGTGCTATGCATATTAGCGGTTCTGGGTTCTAATCTGCCCTCGTATAGTTTTTTTCCTCATTAAAACCAAATGTGTTCATCAGTGATTGTATATCAAGAGCAGGGACATGTTTTTGTGCATTTTATTTTGTGATTTCACCTGAATGAAAAGAGAGTCTCCACAACAGTTAGCAATAGATTGAAGTGCTCGTATGTGCACAGGCCACCATCACTGATAACAGCGGGAATGAGCACTCAGCATGATTTTAAAAGCAACACATTTCAGCGCCAGATCGCCTCTTACTTAACACAAACGAACAAAATTAATACTCTGCTAGTCAACTAGAGATGTTTCATTTGTAATAGATATATCTGCACCACGAGCTGTTTCAAAAACATTTGACATGCAACTCGCATTAACAGTAATATCCGATCTGTGCGCTTACAGGGCAGGTGCAAATGCACGTATCCAATTCATATTTATTTCCACATATGAATGAGGACTAAAACCGATCTGAGAATATCCATGTGCTTTTTCCTGCTTACATGTTTGTGGGCCATATCAGATCTTTGCCATATGGGAGGAAAAAAAATCTGAATTGGGCCACTTGAACCATGCAGTGTATGTGCATGGTTCAATGTAGCCTATGTAGCAAAAACTCTAGTCTACCACATCCAGTTCTCAAAAGTCTTGTGAACAAATGTTCTACCACATCATTTTCTCAAAAGTCTTGCAAACAAATGTTCTGTATGTGTTTTATCGCCTTATATTAGTGACTTAAAAAATACTTTTTTCACTAACCATGCATAAACCCCCTCAGAGCCCAGAGGGTTAAAATGAAAATGAAAATACATAGTATACAGTATATGCAAAAAATTTTCTTAATATAGTTTCTATAGATTTTTTAACTATAGACACCTCAGGTTTTCCCCAAGAAATGGTTGTGGTTTTTTGTTGCTGTTATTGTTTTTTTTTTCAGAATTGGCTAATTCTGGGGAAAATAAATAATAAGTAAAGACACATCCACATATACAAGGTACATATATGAAATTATACACATCTAGAATCAATAGAAAGAGAGAGTTATATGAGTTTGGAACAAAAAGAGGGTAAATAAATGATTTTCATGAATTAAAATTTTTAGGTGAGCTGTCTCTTTAAATCCATTGAGTGTCACATCTGTTCCAACTGGCTTCTTATTACTGTAACACAAATATGAAATATCAGGTTTCTCCATATATTAAAGTTGTGTGCTCCTGTGTGTGTGTGTGTGTGTGTGTGTGTGTGTATGTGTGTGTGTGTGTGCGTGCAGTGGTGTAATGTAACAGAGTAATAATACTTCGTTACAGTACTTAAGTATTTTTTGGGAGTATCTGTACTTTACTTGAGTTTTTATATTTCAGCCGACTTTTACTTTTACTCCACTACATTTCCTAATTAAAATGTATACTTTTACTCTGATACATTTCCCCAAGGCATATTCGTTACTTACTACAAAATAGTCAGAAGAACACAAACTGCAAGCAAGCAGGTTTGATGAATCAGTGGTCTGGTGCTTGCAAGTTAGACTCCTAAAAAACACCTTTGCTATTGTGCAAACAAGTGTGCGCACAACCGCGGGTGATTTCATTTTCCACTCAAGCCGAATCTGGGGTGTGCGATATACAGTATTTCTTCTGCGGTAATATGATAAGTGTTGTTTTAATGATGTGCAATCTGACATTATCAAGTAGACTAACGTTATATCACCAAATCACACACACAGAGTGCACGCACGTTGATTTATTAGTCTATTAAAACTCTAAATTCCGGGCATTCTAAACTGTAGACGGCAAAAATGCTTCTGTATGCTTTTTATATTTATATAATTTAATAGGCTATAGTTAACTTAATCTATATCACACAAGGAGTACCGTTTTTCTGAAGATATTAGCATGATAACACATTTGACGGGGGAAGTCGTGGCCTAATGGTTAGAGAGTCGGATTCGTAATCCAAAGGTTGCGTGCGGGTTCGAGTCTCATACGGCAGGGATTGTAGGTGAAGGGAGTGAATGTACGCTACATTCATAGAGCGCTCTCTTCCACCTTAAAAACCACGACTGAGGTGCCCTTGAGCAAGGCACCGAACCCCGAACTGCCCATAAATGGCTGCCCACTCACCGTGTGTGTTCACGGTGTGTGTGTGTTCACTGCTGTGTGTGTGCACTTAGGATGGGTTAAATGCAGAGCACTAATTCCGAGTATGGGTAACCATACTTGGCCACATATCACTTCACTTTAATTTAATAATCATTTTATACAAGTTCAGTAAAGCAATAAGTGACTTACATTTTAGACATAATGTTGCTTGTTTTTGCTAAATTTTGCCAACGAAAATAGTTCCAAAAAAAAGATCACAGCACTGTTTTGCGTCACTGTGTTTACTTATTGAACAAATCAGCTTTTTGAACAAATCAGTTGAATAAATGATTCAGCGATTCACTCATTAACACAGTCAAATGTGTTGTTCCTGAATGAATCAGTCGTTTGAATGAATCGGTTGAATCTCAATGACTCACTCATTAACAGTCACTTGCTGCCACCTACTGGCGGTTTTATTTTTTTCATGTTTTAAATCATTTCAAATATCAGTATTCAACGTTTTATGTTAAAAACAAAACATTATTTATCCATCTGTTACTGCAGGTTAAAGGCATCCATGTCCCCTATTTTTTGCTAAATTTTGCCAACGAAAATAGTTCCAAAAAAAAGATCACAGCACTGTTTTGCGTCACTGTGTTTACTTATTGAACAAATCAGCTTTTTGAACAAATCAGTTGAATAAATGATTCAGCGATTCACTCATTAACACAGTCAAATTGTTGTTCCTGAATGAATCAGTCGTTTGAATGAATCGGTTGAATCTCAATGACTCACTCATTAACAGTCACTTGCTGCCACCTACTGGCGGTTTTATTTTTTTCATGTTTTAAATCATTTCAAATATCAGTATTCAACGTTTTATGTTAAAAACAAAACATTATTTATCCATCTGTTACTGCAGGTTAAAGGCATCCATGTCCCCTATGAGATAGGCCTACATTAAACTGTGTATATACATCTAAATGCTATTTCAGATGCAGATTCCAAAAATGTTTTATGTTGGAATGAAAGACACTATATGAAGTGCTTCTTATTCTTATCCAAAAATACAAAATGGAAGAAAGAGTTAAAACTGAAGACAATCTTGCTACTCAAGCTGTGTATTAACATTTTTTAATATATATTTATTTGCTTCTTTTCCATTTTGCATTTACTTGTACTTTCAATACTTAAGTACGTTTAAGATTTTAAAAATACTTTTCGTACTTAAGTACAATAAATATCACATACTTTAAGACTTTTACTCAAGTAATATTCTAAACGGTGACTTCAACTTCTACCAAAGTAATTTTCTGGTAAAGATATCTGTACTTTTACTTGAGTATGGCTTTCAGGTACTTTATACACCACTGTGTGTGTGTGTGTGTGTGTGTGTGTGTGTGGCTATACGTGAACAAGCGTGTGGAATGAAAGACAGAGATGACTCATTGGTCACGCCTGATGAATATCACTTGTGCTTAGAAGGAAGCTGTAAATCAGAAGTGACCCTTATAAGAAAGTGTGCTGGCTGTCATTCACTGGGAAGGATTACCTCATTAGGGACCACAAGCATTTAGCACCTCTGCTCTAATTACTCCCCTTTACCTACAGTATCACTATGAGTCATCACTAGTGTGCCGATTACCATGTCACTAATGATGGAGATTGCATAGTTTATAAAACATTATTATTAAAATATTTGTAAATATATTCATATATCATGCATAATTCCTGCTGATTTAGTTTCTTTGGCTAACCTATGTTTGTTTTTATTTTGTTAACAGGATTCTGGCCACAGCAGGAGCCCACATGAATATTTCATTAGACCTGCGCACGCTGAGGGCTGTGAGGGTATTACGGCCCCTTAAACTGGTTTCTGGCATTCCTAGTATGTTTATGGTTCTATATGAAGTTCTTAATCACACATTGTGTTGTTTCATTTGAAATGAGGAGTATAACGCTGCCTCCTAATCAGGTGCAAAGTGACAAAACAACATAAATCCAGTCACAACTGCAACAAGCTACATGCAAGGAATTTACTTTGTTGCTAGGTGTCTAATTATCTGGGTAGCTGCACAGAGAAATCTCATTGGTCCAAAATCCCACTCCACGAACCTTTAATTTGTCACATAGCACTTGGTTAGTACACAGTGTTATAGTTGTTCTTTTACATGTGGATGCTGTAGTGTTAAAGTTTTTCCACATGTGAAGGAATGAATAGTACATTTTGATATATTTATGTGTAGTTGATAGGTTTATTGATATCTATATATATTCATGTTTTTTTAAAGGTCTGCAAATAGTTCTTAAATCCATAATGAAGGCGATGGTGCCACTGCTACAGATTGGTCTGCTGCTGTTTTTTGCCATTCTCATGTTTGCTATTATCGGACTGGAGTTCTACAGTGGAAAACTCCACAAAAGATGTGTAGCTTATTCAAACATTACAGGTAAAGAGGATCACACTCCGACAGACACAAGAACATGCACAGACCCACACATCCACATAAGTACAAACGTAGAGTACAGAAATATGAATAATTATTACATTTATGTTCTTGTCAGATGGCTGGGATCCAAACAAAATGTTTAAATCTTTAGAATACTCAAAAATTACGAAAAATGGAAACAGAAGTTAAAAAAAAGGTTTGGTTTTTGTGAAAGTTGGGTCACTAATAACTCCGTCTCCTTAAAGGGATAGTCCACCCAAAAATTAAAACTGTGTTATTATTTACTCCCCTCTCAAATCTTTATGCATTTCTTTCTTCTGTAGAACACAAAAGAAGATATTTTGAAGAATGTTGGTAACCAAAGTTGAGTCTAAGTTGGGTCCCATTGTCTTCCAAAGTATTTTTTGTCTATACAGCGAAAGTCAATGGGACCCAAAACCATTTGGTTACCAACATTCCTGTAATATCTTCCTTTCTGTTCCACAGAAAAAAAGAAAGTCATAAAGGTTTGGAAAATCATGAGGTAAAGTAAATAAATTTTCATTTTTGAGTGGACTATATACACATGCATTTTATTAAATAACAAAATATAAGATTGCTATTGACAAGAATACTATTATTCACATTTGCAAGAGCAGAAAATAAAATTTGCCAATCCCTCACGGGTCCATACAGACCTGCCAATCAGAGGCTTGGCTTGGCTCCTCCCATACAGGAAGTAAACATTTCGTAATTCTGTTGGCCTCTTCTATTAGCTGCATGATAACAAACAGTAAGGGTGTATTCACACTATGCACAGTTGCCTTGAACCGAGCGTGATTATCCCACTTCCCCACTCCCTCACTGGCCTGCACGCACACTTGCACTACACGCTTACGTCATGCAGATAACAGGGAGAAAACCACTTTCACTAATAGACTGCCTAATAAATTTATCATTTAGCCCGAGCAGCGATTTTCACTTGCGTGTATCAGAGGATCATTACGGAGGCAGCTGAGGTTAATGAAAGAATTTGCAGCTTTACTCACAAACTACAATTCCTCTTCATCAGTATGGTGAGAACCAGACCCGTTATAAACCTAAATATACTTGATTTAATTAAATGAATTGAAAGCATACTGTAGTAGTAGTAATAGAACAGTAGCGCACACAAAATAGTAGCTGTTCCGAGCCCAACTGAACCGTGCTCTGGCCCACCTCTTCCAAGCGAACCAGGGATGGCCAAATGAACCACGCCTGGACGCAGGACGGAGCGATCACACTAGTCAAACAAACCAGTCAAACCGGTCAAACTCGCTCCGGCACGGTTCAGATCGCCTAGTGTGAGTACACCCTAAAACAAACAGAAAAATGACACAGATACGTTATTAAAAATTAAAAAGTTGACAACTTATATAGTCAATATGCAATTCATGACAAAAGCTATTTATTTATTTGTCTTTCTCATCTCATGCAGACTCTGAGAGAGCAGACTCATCTGAAATTGATTTCCCATGTGGGGCCAAGAATTGTCCTGAAAATTATAACTGCTCCGGCCCGTGGCCCGGACCCAACGATGGCATCACTCAGTTTGATAACATCTTATTTTCAATACTCACTGTCTTCCAGTGCATCACCATGGAAGGCTGGACAGCTGTACTCTATAATGTGAGTTTCTCTCTCAGCTGACTGATGTGTAGCAGTTTTCTTTCTGTGCTTGAAATGATGTAGGATGACCATACTTCCCCTTTCTCTCAGACATGTCCTGGCCAGGACTTCTAAATTGCCTAAAATGTCTGCATTTTGGCTTTGTTTTCCTACTGACGTCAGGTGTGTTCGATTTGAAGCGGTGCTGCACAGAACAATCAGTGTATGACATCAAAGTACCGCGAGAGCGATTCAAAAGCATAAGCCGTCTGCTCTCTTATCGCTTTAGCAGTACTATGGTGTCATACACCGATCGGTCTGAGCAGCGCTGCTTGAAGTTGAACACACTTATGCTCTCTACAGTCCTCATACATTATGTAATGTGTATTTACATTGCTTTGACTGAAAGCCATTGGTTGATTATGTACAATGCCTGCAAGTTATTCAAACCTATTTTTCAGTCATTACTTTCGGCAGCTATGAAAACAATAGCATAACAAAGCCAAAACCTGAAATCCTGGCCAGGACATGTCCAGGAAAAAGAGGAAGTATAGTCACCCTAAATGATGACGCTTCTGTATTATAACCCTAATACATAAAAATATAATCTTAATCCATTGTAATCCAGTGTTGAATCATTACTTCATGTTAAAGACATCCTCAGGAGATCTCGCTTGAACATTAATCTACCACATTTTGTTTGTCAGATGAAACAGGGTTATTAGCTTCTTTGTAGTATTTCATATTTTATACATTTTAATGGCTGGTTTCGAAGCTGGTTGAGTCTTTTGGTTGGATGAGTTCAAACCCTGCCTTTTCTTTTTGTTGATACCGTGATTTTGGGAGTCGCTGATCTGTTGTGCTCATGCTGGCATCTTACATTTACGTTGTTTCCTAATCCTGTTCCTTCTGTTCTCCCCAAAATAAGAAAATAAATAATTTGAATTTTGAATTATCAAATTGCACTTACAGATGGTCCATTTTAGCTGAAATAGTTGCAGTTTAGGTTTGAAGAACTTCCTCTTTCCGTATTCTAGCCATCTGTGACCTATCGTATTCGTACACTGGTTGTACATACTGTATAGCATGCAACACTGTGTAGCTTTTCCCTGATTTCTGATCTTCTTTCAAGCCTATTCAAGCACAGTAGCATCTCCCTTTTCATAACAAGTCAAATTTAGAAGGGTTTGTCAGAGTGGTTTTATCTCCAAACAGCTCCAAGTACTGGAAAATGAGAGGTGTTAGACACAGTCTTTATTCTGCATCAGATTATTGGAGCTTTTGGTGGAATTAGTTTAGGTGGTTGACTATGATCATACTAGTGCCATTTATATGCTGAGTTGGCTCTACAATTCACTGTCATCCCGTAGTGCTGGTATCTGAGCATGGAATGTCATTTTTTTATTTTTAATATGTTATTTTTGTGGAGGACTTACTGAGACTTTCATGCATTTAGTTTGAGATAAAATATTTATACAACAAAGGGAAAGCATAGAGACCTTGTTTGAAGGAACTGGAAGGATTGGAGGTGTTACTGTTTGTACCTCTGTTGTTTATTCATGGTTTTTGAGGATGAGGGCATGTCTATATTGACTGATTTTACCAAGTGCCAAATGAATTTGCACCGAAAAAGACCTGCCATCCACTTTTGGGTTGTAACACCGCACAACATTCCATTAAAAGAAGAATTGTAATTATTGATTTTTAATGTGTCTTTAAAATATTGATTTCTGGTACTTCATGGAAAATTATCTGGTGAAAATGATCCTTTGTGGGCCCAAATACTTTAAAATGATTTTTAAAAAATCTTGATCTCATAATTTGAATGTCTGGAAAAGTGCACAGTGTTTTTAATCAGTCACATGGTGTCATGCGTTGACATGAGTCATGCTGCCACAGTTAGAGGTGTTTTTCACACTCATAACTGAGCTGTCGCAGCTGTGTCGGGATGCGGGGAACACCCTCTCAGCTCAGCTGGGCAACAATGTCGCCTGCCCACGGAGTGATCACACCCTTTGCACTGCTGAGCAGAGCTCAAAGGAATCATCACCATTACAAGTGCAGGGTTTATGGTTTTCTGACCCTTTTAACCCAGGCATTAAGTAGATTTAGGAGCTACTGCAAAATTTAAATCATAATGTATTATTTTCATTGTTTTGATCACTTCCTGTTTTGTGTTTGCACAGACCAACGATGCCTTAGGCTCTACTTGGAATTGGCTCTACTTCATTCCTCTAATAATAATTGGCTCCTTCTTTGTGTTGAATCTGGTATTAGGAGTCCTGTCAGGGTAAGTACTGTTTTCCGCAATGGACTCTAAGACAAACTGACACTACGTCTAACCTGATGTCTGAGCCGACCTTGGGTAATGAGTTTTATCAGAGGTTAATGTGAGATGTATTAACTTCATCTCTAGAGACAAGAGGTAAGATTAAGTCACTACACATACCGTGGCATTGTCTGTTTCTCTTTCTACACATATCTAATTTCTCTGTATTTATAACTACGACATTGCATGCTCTTAGTTTCATTTGCACTTTAATATGAAATTACATAGGCTACAGCGCACGCCGCCACATTTGTACATGCAGTTGAAGAGCACATGCTATGAGCACAGCATAATGGCTGACAGGACAAGAAAATTAGTTTTTACTGACATATGGCCTGACAACATATCATCTGACCGCAGTTCACTGTTCTACTGAAACTCCCTCATCACATGTACCTTTTTGAGTTTTACCATATCAGTTCGAGCCCGAGTCAGATTCTAAAAATGCAGATGACCGAGCCGAGCGATCGGAACCAACTTTGCAAGCATGACTTGAGCAGAACGTATCAGAGTGGAATGTGATGCTGCCAGTGTAAAAGCACAAAGGGTGCGTGCTGCTTCAGCTCTGCTTGAGCGTCCAGTGTGAAACAAAACATGTAGTACATCTGTTTGTCATCTTTTCGCACAGAAAACTGAGGATACTTTGTTTGTAAACATAAATCCATATCTGCACTTGTAATCGTAAGAATGACAAACAATATGCATCCCTCTACACATCATCATATTCCGCATTTGAGCAGTCAATAGTAAGTTGTACTGTTCTGGAACAGTGTTGTAAATAAATCTTAACCACTGATTTCTAATTGCATCCACTTTCAAAAGGCCAAATAAGTGATTTTGCTTTTGCAAAAAACACACAGTGTCTCCGTAACATGGAGGCAACAACACTAATGCGATACCTGAAACCACATCTTTCTTTACGTAGACATTTGGGCAGCATTATGCAAATATTCCCACATAGTGACGTAGATATGTGAGGGAGAATATAGATAGATAGATAGATAGATAGATTGTAAACTTGACTGACTGCATAAATCTTAACCACTGATTTCTAATTGCATCCACTTTCAAAAGGCCAAATAAGTGATTTTGCTTTTGCAAAAAACACACAGTGTCTCCGTAACATGGAGGCAACAACACTACTGCGATACCTGAAACCACATCTTTCTTTACGTAGACATTTGGGCAGCATTATGCAAATATTCCCACATAGTGACGTAGATATGTGAGGGAGAATATAGATAGATAGATAGATAGATAGATAGATAGATAGATAGATAGATAGATAGATAGATTGTAAACTTGACTGACTGCTTCACTTGCACTTTAACAATAGCTGTGTTTCCATTACCCTTCAAGTTGCGCAAATTTAAATTGAATTGCGAATTGAGAATACGCCAAATGGAAACACATACATTTCGCAAAAACTCCCATATATCACAAAAAAGTTTTTACACTCGCATGAGGTGGTTTTTCAGGCAATTTGAAAAAGGAATATTTAACAAAACTGCAATGGAAACAGGTTTTTCGCATTTACAGCTCAAACACCTCATACATGGCTGCTCCTTGCCGTTAATGCTTGAATAACCCCTTATTTACACTGCACAAATCTGCAGCGCATTACGGCTCCGACAAGGCCACCGAAGCTGATCACGGCCACTCTAGTCAATGCTTGTGTTTATACCAGTTCTATGTTCCAGAAGCGGCTCTCTGCGCTGCTTCGCTAAAGATACACGCCTTCATCTCCTTCGATTAAAAATAATGGATAGTGCGGTGGCTGCTCTATACATTAACCTACTAACATCCGTCACCATGACTTGTCGCGAGAGGAATACATTTTTAGTTTTAGTTTTAGTCGCATAACATCAGGTAATGGAAATGCTGGCATTTCGTTTTTTAATCAACATATATAAAATATTGCAAAAGTTTTGTGCAAATCTGTAATGGAAATGCAACTAATGATTAATGACTAATGACTAATGGTTTGAAGTCGGTGTGATTTCAAATTTAAAAAAAATTATGCAAATCAGGATGCAGCCTTTCTCTCTCTGCCTTTTTATTCCTTCAATCTGCAGGTGAAACACTTTAATAAATTAAGTGTGTCATCCCTGTGGTTATTCTCTGTATGAGTAATTGTATGCTGTTGGTTCATGTAGGGAGTTTGCTAAAGAGCGAGAGCGGGTGGAGAACCGAAGAGCCTTCATGAAGCTCAGAAGACAGCAACAGATAGAGAGGGAGCTGAATGGGTATCGGGCCTGGATCGACCGTGCAGGTACTCTTACATAATGGGCTGGCAAATGCACCATGCAAAACAAATGCAAAACAAAATCTGACCTTAGTAAAAAGCAGTACACATGATCGATGTCACAAATATTAAATATTTCTTATTCATTGGTTTCTTTGTTTACATTTTGCAAAATCCTTCTGTTAATATCCAGGATTAAATTAGATTTTAAATGCCAGTTTTTCAGTGAATTGTATGTGCACAACTTGATTAAATTTAAATGCGTTTTTTTTATTTCGCAGAGGAGGTGATGCTTGCTGAGGAGAACAAGAATTCAGGACCTTCTGCTTTAGATGGTAAGATGTTTGACCTCTGCTGTTTTTCTCTCATTTTCCCACGTACTGTAGATTGTGGGATGCAGTTTTTTAATTATGTGTCAGAGTTAGGGTCATGTGATTATTTTGAACACACTAGTAAATACGCATTCTCTCTCTGTCCCAGATTTCATAATTTATTCAATAGCCTGTTCTGGCATATAAAGCCTGTTCTGGTCCCATAAAACAGCACAGAGATTGTATATTCAATAGACTGATGTCACAATAAACAAAACACCATGATCCTGCTCATGGCGCACATCTGTGAAGCGAAAACCCACCACATGACATCCGAACCCTATACAAGGCGACAGGTTTTCCCCAGAATCAAACAAGTTTTTATTTTTTTATTTTTTATTAAATGTTGATTGACAGGTTCCCAGAGGCTGTGTGAATGGAAAACAGCCAGTTACCATGATGAACTCTTATTTCTTTGCCCCTGCTGTTCTCCTGTATGCATTCCATCTTCCCATTTAAGATGATTGTCTTAAAGGGGTCATATGATGCTGCTAAAAAGAACATTATTTTGTGTATTTGGTGTAATGAAATGTGTTTATGCAGTTTAAAGTTAAAAAAACACATTATTTTCCACATACTATGCATTATTGTTTCTCCTCTATGCCCCGCCTTTTTGAAACGTGTCGATCTTTACAAAGCTCATCGGTCTGAAAAAGCGAGGTGTTCTGTGATTGGCCAGCTATCCAATGCATTGTGATTGGCCAAATACCTCAAGCGTGAGACGGAAATGTTACGCCCCTCACCATACTGTTGATGCCGTGTCCGGCCGGGGCCCTATATAATTTTTAGGGGGTCAGGAGAGACTGAGACTGGTTTTGACCCTTGCATATGATGTTTGACAGCAGTAGGTATCCAGGCTGCACTCTGAAGGGAGTTGTACATTTTAAAACATAAAATGTAATTGCAGGCATTCATATTTACTTCATTGTTGCCATGACAACAGTGAAATCTAACAAGCGGATTTATTTGCAATTGAATGTATCCCTGACACCATGTCTACACCGGACGCGACAGTTGTCGTGTCGCTCCACGCCGTGCCGCAACAGCTAAAGTCTGTCTATACTGGACCGTTGTCTTTGACTGTCTACAAAGCGACCGTTGAAAATCATTTGAAATTTGTGTCAGTACGTCCTAAATAGAACGCAGCAGCAGCAGTTTAGACAGCATAATAGGTTCTATTGTATTTTGTCACGTCGCACTACTCGCGTCCGGTGTAAACACAGTGTTAGTGCAAGCTATTAGACTAGATGCTTTGATTAAATTTTTTACTTTCAGTAGCTGCTGTCTAGCCTGTTATATTCTATAAATGCTTGAAAAGTAAATGATTACAAAAGAGTGATGTTTGTACATTTGTCATATCATGTCCTAAGCTGGCTGCATCAAGTTTTCAGTGATACATAGTTTCTCTGTAGGCATTTAAAACATAAATTCTGCATGACTCAACAAAAAACATATTTGACCTTTATGATGAGTTAGTATCATTGTTTAATAAGAAACACAACAAAGTAAATATTTACCAGATAATATTTTAATAATTTGCTTTAGCTACAGTTTGGCTTTTCAATTTACCCTAGGATTACAGATGGAAATTAGCCACCCTGGCACATTTTACATTGATTTTATGCATTATTTAAATGTATTGTCCCTGATTAAATAAGGATTAAATAAACAAATAAAAAAATATATACATAGATTTTTGTAAGGTGATAACCATTTAGAGATACATAAAAATGTGAATGATTTTTATTTATTTATAATTGGAAACCTGTAATACAATAATTTCTGACACAACATGGGCAGGGCTATCCAGCGTGACATGACCGAAATACAAATCAAGGGACTGTCAATATTTTATAACCCATATATGCTTTTATTTCTTACAGTTTTTGGTTTATTAATCTGTTATTTGTTTAGTTTGAAATAACATAAATATAAGATAAGATAATAAGATAAATTATTTGGTATGTGGGTTCTCAGTGCTAAAAAGAGCCACCACAATAAAGAGAAGAGGGGTGGATGATGTTCGGAGATCTCCAGAGGAACAGTATGCTGACATATCGTCTGTAGGTGAGTGGCTTCCTCCCCAGGTCTCCTTCATATCGTGTCTAGGTGATGCAAAATATTTACCCACATGTCATTATATGCACGTTTTCAGAATATCATTCACATACAGCTGAAATCATCTCCTTATTCAATCAAGAAGTATAAATGTGGATCAAGTTGTTTTGCTTGTTCATAAATATTTTTGTTCATCAGGGATGCCATTGAACAGAGCCAGCATACGCAGTGCTAAAAGAGGACCGAAGTCCTATTTCCGTCGGAAAGAACGCATGCTACGGATTTCCGTTCGCCGTATGGTGAAGACTCACACCTTCTACTGGATCGTTCTGAGTCTGGTGGCCCTCAACACTTTCTGTGTCGCCATCGTACACCACAAGCAGCCTCAGTGGTTGTCTAGTCTCCTTTGTAAGACCACAAGCAAAATTAAACTTTTCACTCTATGTATATGCTGTCATACATGATCAATAGTTTTAACTTTAAAGTGGTTCCTTTCTGTTGCAGACTTTGCAGAGTTCCTGTTTCTAGGCCTGTTTCTTACAGAGATGTTTCTCAAGATGTATGGACTTGGGCCCAGACTCTATTTCCACTCCTCCTTCAACTGCTTTGATTTTGGGGTAAGTGTATTTCTGTCATCCTTTCCATAATCTTCTTTGAAATGTACAACAGTGCAAGTGTCAAAGAGGATCAAGGTGGTGACTCCAAAAATGAATGTTCATGGCATTTTTTTAATCAACAAAGATAAAAGCAGTGCAAAGAAATAAGAGCAGATGAAACTGTAAATCTAATTTGATCTTTTTTGAAGTTTCGCTTCTCCACTATGAACACTATGAACATGTCTCTAATTTCTATGTAAATTTGAGGACCCAGCACTGAATATCAATACGTAGCTTTATTTAATTAAAATTCAGTTTTAGTTCTGGACAGTGTCAATATATAATGGTTATCTTTTGGCTAATCTTTAATTTAATCAGAACATTTGTAACTGGCCCTTTCCATACAGATCCTGTTAAAAAAACAAATTTAATTAGTAAATCTCATGTTTTAGATAGATAGACAGACAGACAGACACATTTACCATTGTTTGGTTAAGTTTTATGGTTTAATTTCAGTAGGAATCCATGCAAAATATTTCCCACCACAGACATCGCTGCTTGGTTTGAGAGTGTTTGTTGTGCTCCATACATCGCTACACAACTGACAACAGAAAATTACCTTTTTTGCCTGTGAAATTTTAAACAAATTTTGCTAATGTGACCGCACCTATAGACAGAATTTTGTGACATATTTAAAGAGGTGAAATTCCTTAATTCCTTCCAGGTGATAGTAGGCAGTATTTTTGAGGTGCTCTGGGGGTTCTTCAGACCTGGCACATCCTTTGGGATCAGCGTTCTGCGTGCCTTGCGGTTGTTGAGAATTTTCAAGATCACAAAGTAAGTGCAAGCTTGCCTGGAATAAAAGTCTCCTTGGTTTGTTTGCTTCTTGCAGAGACGATAATCTATTTATTGACTTGTGATGTCTTTGCTCAGTTCTGGATGTCCCTATTTTGAACTCAGAGATGCTGTATTTATGTGTTGTTAAGGTACTGGGTGTCCCTGAGGAACCTGGTTGTGTCTCTGATGAACTCCATGAAGTCCATTATTAGTTTGCTCTTCCTGCTTTTCCTCTTCATTGTGGTCTTTGCACTTCTGGGCATGCAGCTCTTTGGTGGAAGGTAATATCTTATCAGTCTAAGCACAGACAACGCCTGTAGTCAGTTTTAAATGTGTATTTATGGCTGAAAATATCTGAATTCTACACCTTATTTATTAAAGAGTTATGAGCTGCTCTTTATATCATTTGCAATAACAATATTAAATCCTCAGAATGCTTTAATCCTGACTCAAAAATAAAGTGTTAAGTCCACCACCATGTCCATATTAAACATGGGATCAAATTTTATGCAAAAAAATAATGTTTGGAGTGGAACTATAACTCTATGTGACAGGTGTGGCAAGACAATAGAAAATAGATCAGGTTCAACCAGTAGGTGAAAAGCAAATAATACATTATTCAGTAACCTGGTCAGACACATATTGAATAAAATGGCTTGCAAATAGATTTTTTTTTCTTTCTTTACAGGTTCATCTTTGAAGACTACACACCCACAAATTTTGACACTTTTCCAGCAGCCATCATGACAGTGTTTCAAGTAAGATTCCACCCAGTTGTAATCGAAGTATAATACAAGACTCCGGATGTTTCTTGGTGAAAAATGGCTTAGAAGGAAGGCTAAATAATTAGACCAAGATTTAATTGCACAGATAGAGAGGAAATTAGGATCAGAGCACAGAACAAAAACATACTTAGTCACAAAACAGAATCTATCTTCCCTTTATAATGATGAAAATTAATACATATACATAGGTCCAGCACAGAAAAAATACTTTTAGGCCAAAACTAAATTTGTAGATTTAGCAAATTAGCTGAAATATTTAATAAACAGGCATGCAAGGGGAAGCATCTGTCAAATTATTCTGCTGAAACATGGGAAGCTCTCTGTGGAGTTACTCAGATGCAGATTCCATGTGGTCCTGAAATAAGTTCACTGTGTTTGTAGATTCTCACTGGCGAGGACTGGAATGAAGTCATGTACAATGGCATCCGGTCTCAAGGTGGCGTGAAGTCTGGGATGTGGTCGTCTGTCTACTTCATTGTTCTGACTCTGTTTGGAAATTGTATCCTACGTTTATTCTTTCTCTATCCATGACCACTAATACCTACAGTGTATATATACTGTATATAGGGTTAAATCTGTCCTCCTTAGTGTTGTGCTGTATTGCTGTATAGCTCATTGTTTTGAGCCAAAATTCTTGACAAAATGGTCAGATACACTGCTCAACGTCTTCTTGGCTATCGCTGTTGACAATTTGGCCAATGCCCAGGAGCTCACAAAGGTATATCCTGCAAGGTTCTTTTAGCTTTATATGCTGAAGGATTTGCAAGGCAATTGTATAACGAAAAACGCCTTACTGTTCCAAAGGATCAAGAGGAGGAGGAAGAGGCATTTAATCAGAAACATGCCCTGCAGAAAGCCAAGGAGGTTGGGCCAATGTCCTCTTTCATGTCCTCAGAGTAAGTGAACCAAGTACACCCTTGCCTGCTCGTTCGCCCTCTCACAAGAGATGCTAACATACCAACTAACACTACTAACACCAGTCTTATGTCTGAGATTTTTATTCTGGTTTCAGTTACATCTACAGTAAATTACAGTAAATATACAGTAAATGTCTGCCAAGTATACCTGTAGGACTTTGCAGCTTTAGTACCTGGCCAAATTGATTTAGATTCACATGCTAGTTTGAGTCTACAGGGATATTGCTGTACGGTTGCCAGAGTATGTAAACAGTTGAAGTCTTTGCTTTTACAGATATGTCTTCCACTCTGTACTGTTTAAATCTAATGTTACACAGTTGTTGAGCTTAAATGCTGATATGGAAACATTTGACGCTAGTAGAATTTATTCAATGGTGGGCCACAAAATTTTGCTGAATGAGAAGAATTTAGAAACAGTAAAGAAAAAGTATTACAACTTTGAGGGTTTTACTTTCCCACCTAGTTTGCGAGAGGCAGTTACTTGAGACCAACAAAATTGTTTACCATTGTTGAAGGTTGTACACAATGTTCCTTCGGTTGATTGCGTAGGGATTTTTGGGACTCTTTATTCTCAAAGCACAATAATTTGCTTCAAAATCAACAGCAAGTTGTCATAGCAACGGGCAAGCTTCCCAGTCTTTGCAAGGATGAGTCTATTATGTTGTCATAGAGACGACTTTGTTCACATTAAAAAGAGAGTTTTGAATGCCTTTACACTGGTCAGCCTGGATATGTAGTGATATGTTATATCCTTTGCAAGAACAGAAGAGGCATCCAGCTAGCCTAAATCTCAAAACATAAAGAGAATCTGATGGCTTAAAAGGCAGGTTAACTCACAGATGAAAGTTTCTATAACTGGAGTTCACACACAGATGCATCTTTCTGTGATTTTGGGAATTTAACACTGCATGGATGTGATGTCAGACTCCTGGAGTTGAGCATGTGCAAGTTGGGATGACCAGTCATAGTGTGTCCTCAACGTTACAATCCAATAACCTTTACATCTCTTGATTGATCATAGATGCTTTAGAAGCTAATTTCTGTTTTGTTTTTTGTTTTTTGATTTTTATTGATAGCACAGTACATTTAGTGACTTGAGTGAGTTTTGGATGCTGAATTGAGAGCAGTTATATATCATGAAAGTCACCGTAATCATGGATTCACCTCTGCTAACATGTTATTTAATGCTGGAGGTGATATATAGGTTGCTTCCTGAACCCAATACGTACTGTGACTAAAAGGGGAAAAAGTCAAGCGTGAAGTTTTCAGTCAAGAAATGTAAAAGCATGGTCCAAAATAACTTTTTGCCACACCTGCCTATGGCAAGTGATATGAGAAAAATAATACATGAGTGTGTATATATATAAATGACAATTAAGGGATGTAACAATTCACTTAACTCCAGTGCAGAACTATTTGAGCCAGTGCAGATAAATTAAGTTATTTCAGGATAAGACCCCCGATTGTAAAGCAAAACGTGATTGGCTATAGCGAGAACGTGCTACGATTGGTTAGCGAAGTGTGGCTGTTATCTGATTTGCTTAAGTAGACGTTGGGTGGAGTCTATACATTTGTTTATTTGTCAGCGTCTTGACGCTAGAAATGTTTCAAAATCCACAAATGCACAGTAAACCATTCACAAATGCACAGCAAGCAATCCACAAATGCGTGCAGCGATCTATAAATGTACAGGACGCGATTCACAAAAGAATGCCAGGCAAAGTTGTGTTTGTAACATAAAAATATATTTGTGATCATGTTTTTTTTAATTTGCAAATCTCATTATATTTATTTGTGAATTTAATTCATGTTTGTGAAACTCTAAGATTTGTGGATCTCATTCTATTTGTTTGTCAATATGTTTAATTTTTGTTAATATTTTTACATTTATTTGTGAGTCATAATCTATTTATTTGGAATTATGAAACAATTCTATCTCAATACAGTCAGTTCCCCCCAGAGAGACATTCATATAAACCCCCACCCCCAAATGTATCGCGATTCGTTTAACATATCAACTAACTTGAATCGTCACTTATTTTTATTGATTTTCAACCAGCTCATTACGTGCATCGTTACATCCCTAAAGACAATTGATTCATTTAGCTGTTTTCCTTGCCTCTTAGTGGCAAATAGCACAAACAGCATCTTGTGTCATTCACACTATCATGTACAAGATAAGTCAGTGTTTATCTCACTGTGAAACTGCACCTGTCATGACTATGTTAAGCTACATTGTGATTGTCTTTTTATTATATTCATTTGGTGGCTTAATGAGAGAAATATTGTGTCGCCACATGGAGTTCTGGAGAAAAAAAATCATTCCAGTCTCCTAGATAAACTTCTAATGGTACGTTTCCCACTGTGATTAAAGTTTTTAGAGGATACATGAGAATTTTAGTAGATAGTTTATATCTTTCTGATTTAAAACATTAATTTACATATCTTACATCATTCTTACAGTTTAAGTTGAATTGCAACATAATACATAATTTCTTATAGTTGCTAGCCATTGGCAAATTAGATTTCCTCAAATCCAGTTTTTATTCTCATTTGGTGCTTGGCAAATGTTATATTTGGACCCTGTGAAAACATTTATTGTAATATATATATTTATATACTTTTTTTTTGGCATGCTCGCAATTTTAAATACCTAATAACCAATATTTGTGATGAGTGTCATTGTATAGAAAAGAGGCTTTACTGTCATTGTTGTCATTACTGAGAGACGAATATAATACATGTTTGCTGGACAATTATTGAAAACAAAACCAAACAAACAGCATTCTGTATGAGGCAATGGAGGCCGTGCCTTTGTCAGAATAAATTGGTATGATGTGAATACCACAGGGTCTCTTCTCTACTGCATTTTGGGAGATAATGTGAGAGCTGGTTGTCAGTGAACTCAGTCTGGAAATTGTGGCCTGTGGCATTTGGATTTTGCATGTTTACTTCAAAGTTTAAAAAAAGGCTGTTGCAGCATGTCCGAAACTGCTTGACGAGAACTGGGAAATGAATGCATGTCTTCAGTTAGCATGACAACTATGGACGTCATCCCTGCGAAATGCATATGAATGACCAGTTGACTACTAAAGAAATGAATCAGGGTGCTCTCTCTTTCTGATATTGTGTGCTTATGCATATGGATCCCATTTTTATATGTCTTATATCTGTGCCATGTTTCTTACTGTCTCAGCATTTCAAAATGTTCCAGAATACTGTATTTGTTGCTTCTTATCTAATATAATTACCATCATGTTGTCATGTGACGCTTTGCTGCCCTGCTACGCAGCCCAAAACTTAAAACTTTAAAACATTAACTTTAGTTTATTATCAGCAATAGTATAAATACAACATGTTAAATGTTAAATATTATGTTAAATATAAAAATTGGCTGTAGTAGAGCATTGAAATGCTACTGAAAAACAGTATTTGTCTGGACTTCAGTCAATTACCTTTTTGGGCTGTGATGCTTGGCTTGTTTTGTCCTTGTTCTTGAAAGCACTAATGTCTTGTTTTCAACCAATCGCTCATTGATTACACGGACCACACAAGAGTACAAGTACCAGTAAGTAATAGTCTGTTTATTTCAATTTTAACATTAAGCACCGCCTAATTTATCTATCTGGGTGAAGCTTTCTGTTCCACCATCTTTATCAAATGTCTGATTTCACATTTTCAAGTCTGATCTTTGGTTGGAATTTGATTTGTCAGTTTCCTGCAATGATATTTCCTGCACTCTCTTTTCTCTCTCCATTCTGAATCAACTCTTTTTCCAGTTTCTATGTTTCGTTTTTCACTTTGATATTGCAACTCTATCCAGTTGTTTTCCATCTCTGCTGTCCTTAAAAGCTGGACCATGAATTCCAGTCACACAAAAATACAAAGTCATGAAAATAAAAATTAATGGACCCTTTCTACCACGTGTTACAGAGTACTTGTTAACAGCAGTCTGTTAAATATTTTGCCCACAGATACTTCAATTCTCATATTCAGCTACCCTGCTGACCTGACCAGTACACCTGGTCACCATGATGTTGTTTTTTTGATGCCGGTGCCCTACATATTTCTTAACTAGTAAGATGTTCATGTTGAACCAGCTGTCAACTGAATGGTCTAAGCCAGTGGTTCTCGACTGGTGGGTCGCAGGTTTGCTCGGGTAAACACTATATACATTATGTATTTAGAATATCAATATAAATAGGCTTTTCAACATTTAATAGAAAGGATTTTTTTTTTTTTTATTTTATATATTTTTTTTAGTCTTTTCTCTCACTTGATGTCCAATGTAATATAGAGCTCTGATGCGAAACCAGCTGAGAACCATTGGACTAAGTTGGTCTTTTCAGAAGGGTAGAAAGGGTTTTGTTCTGCTTATGAGTGATAATGTAATGTAAAACATTGTTGTGGCATGGCTGTTTAAACATTTAGTTTGCCATCCAGTCTTATTGTGTGTCCTCTCTCTTTTTCCTCAGGAGGAGGAGAAGGCCCTACCTGTACAGGAAGCGTGCAATTCACCGGAGCCGTGCGGCTTACTCCTTTGAGGATTCAGAGAGTCTGGCTGATGCTCGTCCACTCAATGCCTCTAACTCTTTCATGTCCAGGAGAGAGAGAAGGAGGAGATTGACCATGTCAGTTTGGGAGCAGAGGACCAGCCAGTTGCGCCGACACAGACAGATGTCCAGCCGCGAGATCCTTTTCAGCAGCCCCAGTGAGGAGCACGATGGACCACCTGGATGCCTTCACCACAAGAAGCCTGGGATATCTCCGTCTAACAGCAAGCGGATAGCCATCGAGACCACAACAACCACCACCATGCCGGAGGCTACCTTAGAGCCACCCATGGCTATGGACATGCCCGTTTTGTTATCTGTCCAATCAAAATCTACTTAAGTGCAAATTCATCTGTCACTTGGTAGAAGCTGCCCAAGTGTATTCCAACATGGGCAGGTGTGTTTTGTACAGTGAATTATTGGCTGCTAAGAGCACAAGTTCTTTGAAATTCTAGATAAATTTAGAAACCAAACATTCAAACTGCAAAGGTAAAGTTAAACTAAAAGTGAATTGTTAAATTTACATATTGATGGACCAAAACTCATGGTAGCAATAATAAATGTCAATGTTTCATTTTTGAGATTTTCAAATTCAAATAAATTTTTTAGAAGCTAAGAAGCAAACAAATAATAAATCAGCTAAAACATTTTGATCTTAAGGACATTTTTGTTGATTTATATATATATATATATATATATATATATATATATATATATATATATAATATATCTTACACTCGAAGTAGATTGATCTCCCAAAGCGATCACCAATTCGTCGGTCAGTTCCGACGTACGTCGAACGTGACCGACTGAAAGGGAACAGTATTTGTCTCGACTTTAGTCTATGACCTTTTTGGGCTGTGATGCTTGGCTTGTTTTGTCCTTGTTCTTGAAAGCACTAATGTCTTGTTTTCAACCAATCGCTCATTGATTACACGGACCACACAAGAGTACAAGTACCAGTAAGTAATAGTCTGTTTATTTCAATTTTAACATTAAGCACCGCCTAATTTATCTATCTGGGTGAAGCTTTCTGTTCCACCATCTTTATCAAATGTCTGATTTCACATTTTCAAGTCTGATCTTTGGTTGGAATTTGATTTGTCAGTTTCCTGCAATGATATTTCCTGCACTCTCTTTTCTCTCTCCATTCTGAATCAACTCTTTTTCCAGTTTCTATGTTTCGTTTTTCACTTTGATATTGCAACTCTATCCAGTTGTTTTCCATCTCTGCTGTCCTTAAAAGCTGGACCATGAATTCCAGTCACACAAAAATACAAAGTCATGAAAATAAAAATTAATGGACCCTTTCTACCACGTGTTACAGAGTACTTGTTAACAGCAGTCTGTTAAATATTTTGCCCACAGATACTTCAATTCTCATATTCAGCTACCCTGCTGACCTGACCAGTACACCTGGTCACCATGATGTTGTTTTTTTGATGCCGGTGCCCTACATATTTCTTAACTAGTAAGATGTTCATGTTGAACCAGCTGTCAACTGAATGGTCTAAGCCAGTGGTTCTCGACTGGTGGGTCGCAGGTTTGCTCGGGTAAACACTATATACATTATGTATTTAGAATATCAATATAAATAGGCTTTTCAACATTTAATAGAAAGGATTTTTTTTTTGTTATCTGTCCAATCAAAATCTACTTAAGTGCAAATTCATCTGTCACTTGGTAGAAGCTGCCCAAGTGTATTCCAACATGGGCAGGTGTGTTTTGTACAGTGAATTATTGGCTGCTAAGAGCACAAGTTCTTTGAAATTCTAGATAAATTTAGAAACCAAACATTCAAACTGCAAAGGTAAAGTTAAACTAAAAGTGAATTGTTAAATTTACATATTGATGGACCAAAACTCATGGTAGCAATAATAAATGTCAATGTTTCATTTTTGAGATTTTCAAATTCAAAAAAATTTTTTAGAAGCTAAGAAGCAAACAAATAATAAATCAGCTAAGATGCCTTCACCACAAGAAGCCTGGGATATCTCCGTCTAACAGCAAGCGGATAGCCATCGAGACCACAACAACCACCACCATGCCGGAGGCTACCTTAGAGCCACCCATGGCTATGGACATGCCCGTGAATGAGCAAGCTCTGTCCATTCCTATTCCTGAACCCCCTTTAGCTATTCCAATACCGGAGCCACCAATGCCTGTGGACATATCCCTCCCTGAACCCCCAGTGACGCTGAACCTACCCCTGACAGAGCTGTCTGAATCAAAGACCTCACCCGAGGGCACTCTGGACATCAACAACCATTGCCCCAGACTGAATGGAAACAGGCGGCAGCGGGCAGTCCGTAAGTACAGGCCTCCTGCGATGGGGGACACGCTGACCCCTGATATGGGGCCCAGGCCCAGGCCCCGAGGCCCACACCACCGTGAACCTCAAACAGATGCCAGGGGTAAAGAAACACCACAAGGAGACGGTGGTGTTGACAGTAGAGAACAAAGGCCATGGAATGAGGGAGATGAAAAGGATTCAAAGAATGATGGAGAGATCAGTCCAGATGGCAGGGTGCTTGAACAGAGGTAGTTTGTTTAATTATTTCTTTTGATTTATATAATTGTATCAATTTATATACACAACTGTTCAAAAGTTTGGGCACAGTATTTTATTTATCTAAAGAAAAGTATTACTTCTATTTAGCAAGGACAAATTACATTGATCAAAAGACATTTATGATATGACAAAAAATCTTTTGTTCTTTTGAACTTTCTATTCATAAAATAACCTGAAAACATTGTATCATTGTTTCGACAAGAATATTAAGCAGCACAACTGTTATCAACACTGATAATAATAAGAAATGCTTCTTGAGCATTTCATCAGCATGTTAAAATTATTATTGAAGGATCATGTGACACTGAAGACTGGAGTAATGGCTGCTGAAAATTCAGCTTTGCCATGTAAAACAAACATGAACGTCATGTTAACCACAGAACCTATTTTACTCATAAATCAAAAGCTGCTATTCCTAAAACCCATTAGAACTTTGTGAGGAAACTAGCGAATTGGCCTTCCAGGTTGATCTACAAATTGACATCATGACTGAACAGCTCTATTCACATCACATCATGGTGACAGTTTACATTAATTTCACATATACCTATCAATTTTTTATGTCCAAGTACACAATATTCTTTGTTGGAAGACTGGAGAGAGAAATTCGGCTATTAACTTCTCTCCTTCCACAGGCAGAACAAACCAGACAACTCTGAATCATCAGAAACCAAACCAACCAATTCCCCCCACAAAAACCCACCTCAGGACTCAGAACCTGCAACTCTACAGCTCACTGACAGCACTCTCCAGCAGTCCCCACAGGCAACTTTGGGTGCCAGCGAGACCGATAATAACAACCACGGATGCTTGAATCAGGATAAGTCCTCCTTCAACACCAGCATCATGATAGAGGTCACCGACACTCAGCCATCCATGGAGCTGACCTCCATTACGGGTTTGAGCATCCCTGCACCACTGATAACCCTATTGATAAGATCAGCTAGACTGATTGTTGTTGGTTAGTGCTGGATTGGTGCTAGTCTAGCTAGAGGAGACCAGCAGAACCAGGCTGTTCACTAGCAATGACATGGCCATTAACATGCTCTTTTTGATGAAGCTAGATAGCAAAAGAACATTTTGCTGGCTAAGCTACTTAAAAATCCTAGTAGTAACACCACCAAATGAGTTCATCCTCAGATTTGACTTGTGACTTTGATTCCGTTGTATTTCTCATATTTTTTTCATAAAGATTTTTAGCAAATTAATTATTTCTATTTTATATATTCCAATATATTCTATAGAAGATCTATAATACTTAATGTAATACAATATTATAATAATGTAATATTACATAATAGGGATGCTCCGGTCGATCGGCCGGAGATCGGTATCGACCGATAATCACATTTTATGACTCGATCTCACAAACCGATCGCAATTTGATGACGTCAGTGCGTGAGGACGAACATGATGCGTACGCCGGTGTGGAAATGTTATGATGTTTGAGAAACAATGAAAAATTCGTCATTTGTCGTGTATGTTTCACATGATGATATGATGAATGGATGGTTAATTTTTAACAGCAGATTCAGTGACGTTAGAGCTGATCTGCACCTCACTGCACACGTCTATGGCGCGTTACGGCTCCACGGGAACCAGAGCTGATCGCGGCCACTCTAGTCAGTGCTTGTGTTTATGAGCCAGCCGCGGCACGTTTCTGAAGAGGCTCTCTGCGCTGCTTGGTTACAATAGTCTTTTGTGAGTTGGCACAGCGTGGAGGACAGAACAAAACCTCTTCAGAGCCGTAAGGGGTAACGGTAACATAACACGCTGATCGTGGGCTGCTTTTAAATGAACATTTATTTATAAAACAAAATATCTTTTTTGGCCATATTAGCCTGCTCAATAGCTTTAACACAGGCTTTACTTCTTTCAAACCTTATCTGTAATGTCACCATTTCTGTCACTGCAACTTCCCGATCAGGCGAACACACACACACAAATGAAATCGTCTGCCTGATGAAAAAAATTATTTTAAAAAATGTAGTTAATATTTGCATAATTTATGATTTATTTTATCCACCCGCGACCCGCCCGCAAATAATCAGAATGCATTTTTTTATTACCCGACCCGCGGATTATCCACAGCGCCCGTGGATATAACCGTGACCGAACTGTTTTGTTCTTTCAGTAGTTTAAAGGTTTCTATTACTTTTTTCCTCCTCAGTCTTATATTGGACAGTATTAAACCTTATGAGTTACATCAAACTACTCCAATTAGTTCTTTAGTTTTGTCCTGCTCAGACTTGTATTAGACAATGTTTAAGTTACATCAGACTTCTCCATTTTAGGAGATTAAATGTTTATTTTGTCCTCCACAGTTTACTGTTGGATAATGTTTAAATAAACCTTGTGGGTTGCATCAGACTGCTCCATTTTGTTTGTATTTATTTTTGTCTTATATTAAGTATCCTGATAATGTTATGCATAAACCCCATTCTAAAGGCATATTAAAATGTTCAATGTATAAGGAATCATTTTTGTTATTATTTATATAACATTATTACATATATTATATAAAGCTTGAAGATTCAGAATTGGCATCGGTATCAGCATGCCATAACAAGAAATCGGTACTCATATCAGCTGCAAAAATCCTGATCGGAGCATCCCTATTACATAAGTATTTCTACATAATATTTATCCTATATAATATCTATGCAATAGCTATATTAGTAATATTGTGCAACAAGCTCCTAGTTGTCTTCATTTAATAAGTCATACTGAGATGAAAACATTAAAATAACACAAAAAATAAAAAATAACAATAAATTTGGGCTATTATATTTTTATTATAGATAGATGATATATAATGTCTATTTAATATTTTTATATTATATATATATATATTAGGGGTGTGCACGAATAGTCGAATATTCGAATTCCAGCTTTGCTGGCCATAAATGCTGTAGCCTAAATCCCTGATAAATCCTGAGCACGCAAATTTGTCAAGTGAAACTGATTTATCACTAAAATAAGGAATCATATGAAATACAAACACCTAAATGTCTTTCTAGTTTAATAAAGAAAAAACAGCGGCACATCACTGCATTCACTGCAGGTAGGCGCAGATGTACCCCGAGTGAGGCCGAGAGATCACTCACTTTCTCTGCTGCTGGCTTTATTGTTAACAGACTAAGGCCGTGTATCCACCAAAGCGTTTTTTCTCGAGGCTAGCATATTTTATCAATAGTTTTCAATGGGAGTGCCACATTTTTTAAGACATCAGCAGTACAACAAAGCTAATAAATGTTCAACTTTGGGCAAAACGCACTGCTCTTCACTGTCAGTTTTCAGTCAGCCGTCCAATCACAGTGGAGAATGGGCGGGGCAAAAAACACACTGAATTGATATATGAAATGTTGCATGCATTATTTTAAAAATAATGCATGCAACATTTTATTTGTGATGCGTCTGCCACATTACTTCAGTGGCTATTCTTTATCACAGCAACCAAAGTGCCTCCATAGCGCTCGCAAGCGTTCACAGCTAGGCATATTCAGAAGAGCACCTGGCGTTTTCAGCTGGCTAAAAATGCTTTAATGGACACACAGCATGTACATGTGGGGGTTTTTTTTCAACAAGAACATATGAAACAATGCAAACACGATAACCACATGCCAGCTCGAGTGTATATGTATGTGCTTTATAGCCATTTTTTCCATTCGCTCTGCACTCTGTGTTGAATGCTTTTTTTTCTGTACTTTTTTGTTTGCACATATTGTTTAATGTTTTCAAATGAAAGAAAAAAAACACAGGATATATAATTTATAACTTTGTTGTGCATATAGCCTGATAAGATTGTTCAGAAATGGTGATAAGATAAGTGAAGTGACATGTGGCCAAGTATGGTGACCCATACTTGGAATTTGTGCTCTGCATTTAACCCATCCAAAGTGCACACAGTGAACACACACACCCGGAGCAGTGGGCAGCCATTTATGCTGCGGCGCCCGGGGAACAGTTGGGGGTTCGGTGCCTTGCTCAAGGGCACCTCAGTCGTGGTATTGAAGGTGGGAGAGAGTGCTGTACATTCACTCCCCCCACCTACAATCCCTGCTGGTACGAGACTCGAACCCGCAACCTTTGGGTTACAAGTCCGACTCTCTAACCATTAGGCCACAACTTTCCACATTAGATTGTTCATATTTATATATGTGTGTGTGTGTGTGTATATATGTATAATATATATATAATGTATTATGTAAATATACTATATACAGTGGGTACGGAAAGTATTCAGACCCCCTTAAATTTTTCACTCTTTGTTATATTGCAGCCATTTGCTTTCACTGGTGTCTTCACATTTGAAATGATAATCAAAGTAAGTTCATGGATTGTTCTGGTTTTCATGTATGTTCCTCAGTTTGCAAAATTAAACTGTGTGTGTATATATATATATATATATACACTGTATATATATATATATATATATATTTTTTTTTTTTTAATAAATATGTATATATGTGTGTGTGTGTGTGTGTATATGTATAATAACCCCCTTAAATTTTTCACTCTTTGTTATATTGCAGCCATTTGCTAAAATCATTTAAGTTAATTTTTTTTCCTCATTAATGTACACACAGTACCCCATATTGTTTCTGAGCTCTTCAGGCAGTTCCTTTTGACCTCATGATTCTCATTTGCTCTGACATGCACTGTGAGCTGTAAGGTCTTATATAGACAGGTGTGTGGCTTTCCTAATCAAGTCCAATCAGTATAATCAAACACAGCTGGACTCAAATGAAGGTGTAGAACCATCTCAAGGATGATCAGAAGAAATGGACAGCACCTGAGTTAAATATACAAGTGTCACAGCAAAGGGTCTGAATACTTAGGACCATGAGATATTTAAGTTTTTCTTTTTTAATAAATCTGCAAAAATGTCAACAATTCTCTGTTTTTCTGTCAATATGGGGTGCTGTGTGTACATTAATGAGGAAAAAAAATAACTTAAATGATTTTAGCAAATGGCTGCAATATAACAAAGAGTGAAAAATTTAAGGGGGTCTGAATACTTTCCGTATCCACTGTATGTTGTTATCATATCTTTCTCAGATGATTGAGCAGGGTTTGATCTTACACGATGGCTCCTATTTCCGTGACCTGTGGAACATTCTGGACTTCATAGTTGTGGTGGGAGCTCTGGTAGCCTTTGCTCTCACGTAAGTCAAATGATGAACAAGTGTAATTTAGCATTTTGTTGGTAAAGCTGAAACATATTGATTAAGCTTTTTAGGTGCATTGCTCAAATGTTTTGTTATTCATCTTCAAATTCCATTAATGTTGTGTGATAACTACATGACTTATGTGAGAAAAAACATTCAGACATTTCAAATTCTTGACACATATTGATGTTAGTTGATGCTCTCTTTTTTGTGTTGTGAGTGTAAAACACTTCTTTGTTCATTGAGAAGCTCTTTGATTCAGAATGCCTGTCTGTTTCTCATTTTTTCTCTGTTGGTCTTCTTGTGGATTGTGGCTCACGGCATCTGGCAGGAATGTGATGGGGTAAACACATTCTCTAGTGATTTTGCGTGTGTGTGTGTGTGTTTGTACATGAGAAGTAGGACAGTTTTTTATTTAGTTACATGTTTTCATGCTATACAGGAGTAACACAGGAAGAGACATTAAAACCATCAAATCACTCCGTGTTCTCAGAGTATTGAGGCCTCTTAAGACTATTAAAAGACTTCCCAAACTCAAGGTATGTGAACATGAAAGGAATACACAACCGTTCAAAAGTCAGGGGTCAAAAGGTTTGTTTGTTTGTTTTGAAATAAATTAATACTTGTATTCTTTATGAATGCATTAAATTGATCAAACATGACAGTGAAGTGTTACACAAGATTTCTATTTCAAATAAATGCTGTTTTATTTAACTTTCTATTCATCAAAGAATCCTAAAAAATGTATCACAGTTTCCACAAAAGCATTAAGCAGCACTCCTTTTTTAACATTGATAATAATAAGAGATGTTTCTTGAGCAACAAATGAGCATAGTAGAATTATTTCTGAAGGATCATGTGTTTTACTGTAGTTTTGATAAAATAAATTCAGCTTTGGTGAGCGTAAGAGGTTTCTTTAAAAAAAATAAAGATTTTTTAAGAATCTTTTTGACCCCTGTGTGTGTGTGTGTAGGTACAAATCTTTGTTGAATTGTAAGACATTACTGGATTAGGCAATTAGTTGAATACTTGATTAGTTGAACAGTGTGTGTGTATCTACGTTGTTCATTTTGAATTATTTGAAGTTGATTATTTGACAAATGTAGTCAGCAAAGCAGCAGAATGAGATCAATGAGATAAGAGGGAAGGTGATGAAACTCTCTTGCCATGTGTGAAAAGACTGCATTAGTATTTTCAGTTCCCAGTCCTCACAATCTGACAGAGCTCTCAGTGTGTGTGTGTTTGTGTATCTTGGGTTTGTGGTGTAAGAGGTGGAGAAAGAGCCAGTAATGTGTGGAAAAAAGAGGCAAAGTGATAGTGTGAGAGACAGATTTAAGAGACAGACGGACAACTGCTTTTCTAAAGTAGAGCAAATTTCATTAGAGACTTAAGTGTTGCAAATATCTCAGCTGGGAAAAGATAGCTTTTTTAACTGCTTTAATTTTGTACTGACCATTACAATAACACTTTAGCACAACAGTCAAATGAAATATTTAGAATATCACCAAAGAATGGTAAAATAAGTCCGTTTTACTGTACATACAAGAAAAACATAAACGCAAAATGTTGAAATTCTAAAATTACCAAAATAAAAATGAAATAACAATAAAGTTAAATAGAAATGATAAAATTGTCATTATCTCTCATTGTTCTTTCTCTCTTTTTGATTTGCAGGCTGTGTTTGACTGTGTGGTCACATCGCTAAAGAATGTCTTCAACATCCTCATCGTCTACAAGCTCTTTATGTTCATATTTGCAGTCATTGCAGTGCAACTTTTCAAAGGGAAATTTTACTACTGTACCGACAGTTCCAAGGACACAGAAAACGAGTGCAAGTGGGTGCCCATTACATCTGCAATATAAATTCTAAATATAATGCTAAAATTAATTTTAAAGCTGCTCAGACATTATTCAAAGCTCAGAAGACTAGAAAATGTCATTGCTGCTATGAATAGAAGAATTACATTTTAGGAGTGCAGAATCTTCTCTGCAAATGATGTGGAAAAAAATTTTTCTTAATGTTTTATAGGGGTTACTACATTGACTATGACAAAGACAAGAAAAAGGAGAAACGAGAGTGGAAGAGACGTGATTTTCATTATGATAACATAATGTGGGCTTTGTTGACTCTCTTCACTGTATCCACTGGCGAAGGGTGGCCGCAGTAAGAGCCAACTTTATTATATATGTTTTCACACTGTATCATTTTGACACACTTATTAACACCTGAAGGAGATTAACATTCTACTTAACACCTTTCTAGAAGCTGTGCTGATATTTGCATATTCAGAAACTCACATTTTCACCTTCTAGAGCAGTGGTTCTCAACCTTTTTTACTACAAGGCCCCTCTCCTCTCCACATCAATACTGCTATGCAAGCATATTTTGCAAAAACTTAAAAGTACTTACTCTGCTCAGTTATACAGTAATTTCAGAACTAAACACACCAAAATACAAATGAAAATAAAAATGAATGTGTGGAAACTGGGTTGACATCACCAGTGAACACTTCCTCTTTCAGAACAAGCAGTTGTGTCTATGTTTGGAGTGTCTGATGCCCATATGTACATAAACACCACTGATCCTCACAAACTTCTCCAAAACGTATTCGATAAGCATCCATTATTAAACACTCAAAGTACATTCATTTTGACAGCTATGTGTATATATTTCAGTGTTCATGCAGAAATACGATACAAGAGCAGGTGCGCCTAATGTACAACTCCCGTATGTCACTGTACTTTGATTATAGTCATCATCAATCAAAATTTTACTAGTGCGACACTGGTTTGTTTTATCCAACCAAGAGCTGTAATTTGCGTATCATATGCTCCTGCGGTTGTTGGGTGTTTTGAGCTGCTGTTTGTAGCAGAGAGAGAGGTGGTGCTTTGTTAATTTTTTTATTTAACATATAAATTGTAAAATTAATGAATAATATGAATATATTTCATTTAAATTTATCTCATGGCCTCTCTGGAGAATCAGTGATGCCCCATAGTGGCCCACAGCCCCCCCTCGTTGAGAACCACTATTTTGGAGGAAACTTAAACAATTTTTTTATAAAATAAAAAAAATACTTGCTGTTCTCTCCATTTTTTTTGTGTTTATTTTATTACTGAGAGGAAAGCGTGCAGCACATATTTACATATTCATATAAACATCACTTTCATCAGAGTGGGCGGCGTCGGGATGTTCGATAACAGTATACCGCTGCTCACGTATTTCGAACTTCATTTTACCCCTAAACGAAGAACGAACTTTGTTTTGAGTATATCGGGGCCTTAAGACATGTCAGATAATACATTGCCAACAAACCTGAATGTTCAACAAGGCAAAAAGGGGTAGAACTGATGCATTTTTTTCAGTCATACATAAATAAAGCAGGTAAGATTTCTGTAATAACACTAGTAAACAGAATGTTTAAATAGTGTTTTAAAGAAGTGTTTTAAATATGCAGGAACCTTTTGTTGTATCTGATATTTCAAAAATCATTGCTTGCAGCACCTTTAAGCCACACTTGTGTGAATCCCATTACATTAGATTAATATCAATTCAAGTTCAAATCAACTTTTTTTTTTTTTACAGTGATTTTAAACCAACTAGTCTATAGGTGATTTTAGTATGTGTATGAAGTCAGCTCCCCTCAAGTTCGGACAGGTGTCCTAGCAGAGGAACCACAGATGTGGTTCATCACATTAACTATTCACATGTTCCACTAATGTTTGGCAGCCAAAAAGTGTCCAAATACTATATATCATAGATAAACGTATAAAGTTTTGTCTGTTAACAAAGTCTTTGGTATTGTAGAGTTTTGCAGCACTCTGTGGATGTGACCGAGGAGGACCGGGGTCCCAGTCAGGGAAACAGAATGGAGATGTCCATCTTTTATGTCATTTATTTTGTGGTGTTCCCCTTCTTCTTCGTCAACATATTTGTGGCCCTCATCATCATCACCTTCCAAGAGCAGGGTGACAAAATGATGGAGGAGTGCAGTCTGGAGAAAAACGAGGTGACTGATCCCGTTTTTATGTTCATGTTGCAAATCCAGCCGAGTACATGTGTGTAGTATAGTAATGTGTATAGAAGCAATTGCACACACTTGAGGCAACACAAAGAAAAGTATTGATGTTCTTATGTGATTTGCTGTTGAATGTTTATCAGAGCGCTGCCACTTGTGCATACGGCATGAGTGCTTTTCATAGAAGTATTCATTTTCTTCACTTCAGCAGTCTCAAAGGACCTTTTGAATGAGAAGTGCTCCAGATTCAAGACATTATTTTGACATCCAAATATTTTTGCATGTCTTATCAACCCAAAGCTAATGTAGCTGAAATTGGCATGTGTATCTTCATTCATGGCAAACTCAGAGATAAATCTACTTCTGCACTTCCTTCCCTTTGATATCTTTTATTTCCTACTAGTCTTCAAAAAGAAGTAGGCCAGGAACAGTGTCAAAACAAAGTTAAATGGGTTTCTTTTGGTTTAGGTTACTGCATGCATGTTCAGGTTTATTTATAGTATAGAGTCAATCGATAAAAAAAACTAATTAATCGCGATTAATCCCACCTAACGTTAAAGTGATTAAATATACTTTTATATTGAAATAATTTCATATTCAATCTTTAAATTGATGAAGAAACAACATTAAGACTAACATTAAGAGTATATTTTTAATATTTAATGACATCTTTTTATGACTGAAGGTGAATATCACTGATACCCTTCAGCAAGTAGGAAACAGTGGCGGCTCGTGGGTTTTAAAATAGAGGAGGCACACTAATTGTATTGGTCTGGGATCCCTGCCGATTATTATTATTATTATTATTATTATTATTTGCTTAACCACTTTAAAATGGCTTTTTAATTGCTTTTAGTCAGAAAACGTAAAGAAAACGACATACATACAGCAAGATAATATAATCTCACTTACCTGGCCTGTCACTTGAAGCAAACATCCATCCCTTCTTAAAAGTCTGTGTTAAAAGAGAGCTGTCTGTTGCACCATTTAATTAAGCCGACTGCTGTAGCCTATATCCAGCTTAGGCTGTTTTCCCTAAATTTGTATATATACTGTTTGAATGACAGCTTGGTAAATCTGTTGGCAATCAAATATTCAATATTGCTACTCATCATAAGTACTTGGTACATTATCAGCGCAGCGGCCGACGTTCCAACTAATATCACATAATTTACGTCTATTTGATGATTGGTTGATATCAGAAGGGAGGCTAGCCTCCCTTGCAAGGGTCCTTTTCTCAACACTCCTTAGCTCTGAAAGTGAACACTCGATGCTGATTGGCTAATTTTTTTTTACCAACGGAGGCACGAGAGCTCAGCTCTCCCGGCCTCCCCCTCCCCTTCTATATCACTTAGCGGTTGTAATTACATCAGCAGATTCGGCACATTCGCGATAGAAGAGCAGTGCTTTCATGTTATGGTATTACAACTGTGAAATTACAAACAAAAAATACACATTCTGAGACATGAACTGAAATTAATTGTGAATTTTATTAACATTAAATCGTCCTCCTCCCATTTTCACCTAAAAATTATGGGGAAGCTGTGCCTCCCCTGCCTCCCACGAGCCGCCACTAGTAGGAAATATACAGAAAGTTATCAAACACTAAATTCTAAATTAAATATTAAATCCTTAAAGCCACAGAAGTTATTGATTTCCTCTTTTTTCTTTTGTTCTTTGATTTACAGACATCACAGCAGCTGGTTATTAGGTTATTTTGGCTGCTTTAAGAGCTGATGCTGCTGACCATGACGCAGATCTGACACACATCGTATTTTCTCACAACTCTTTGCTTTTCTGACCCACTTCAGGTCTTAAAGTGTCTACTAATGAGCTGACAGTGAATCGGGTGTGTTAGATGAGGGAGACAGTGCTGGGGTGCTCCAGGACAGTTTTGAAAACCACTGCATTTCAGAGACATGTTCTTAAATGTGACTCATATATAACAGACACTTACATGCACAGTTTAAGGCAGCTTTAATCGCCTTTTTGACTTAACTGATGACATAGCTACGACATTGCATGCTTGTAGTTTCATTTGCGATTTAATATGAAGTTATATACAGAGCGTGCAACTGCATTTGTGCATGCAATTGAAGAGCACGTGCTACGAGCACAGCATAACGGCTGACAGGACAGGAAAATTAGTTTTTACTGACATATGGCCTGACAACATCTCATCTGACCAAAGTTGACCAAATGTGTGCTTATTTATTTATTTTCTCTGTCATGCCCTCTGTCAGTCCACTCAGAAAAATAAAAAAATTCTGTCATTTACCCACCCTTGTGTTGTTACAAATCTGAATGCATTTAATTATTTTGCTGCGCACAAAAGATTATATTTTGAATTATGTTGGTAACCAAACTGTTTTGGGTCCCATTGATTTTCATAGTATTTTTTGTCCATACTATGGAAGTCAGTGGAACCTGAAATCATTCGTTGGGTAGACTATCCCTTTAACCATCAATAACGTCATATTAGCTTTTTTTCTCAGACATTGTGACCTGAATCGTGCACAAAAGTGCAAGCAATCTTATGTAATCTTATGTGAGGTTAATTGCAAATGTGCGAGAAACATTCTTACTGTATATTTCTCTCTTAGAGGGCTTGTATCGACTTTGCCATCAGTGCCAAACCTTTGACTCGCTATATGCCTCAGAACAGACAGACCTTACAGTACCGGCTGTGGCACTTTGTGGTGTCTCCCGTATTTGAATACACCATACTGACGATGATTGCCCTTAACACCATTGTTCTCATGATGAAGGTAAGAAGGAATTTCTTTATGTTGCTGCACTGTGATCTGTTTGTTTATTTATTTATTTATTCATTCATTCATTCATTCATTCATTTATCTTATTAATAGCCATGCAAAAATACTTTCCCTCCACTTTGCATTGAGGTATGCTGAAGCAGAATGGGTTTACTTGCAGTAACCGTACATTATGCCTTAAATATAATGACAGAAATGGAAGGATATATTATTCTTTTAGGTGTCTTTGTTATGAAAATAAACTTATTTTAAGCCTGTGAGTATGTACCTCTTTCTAAATACCTCTTTCTCTATGTGTGTTTGTCAAAGTAAATTGGGTTGATTTAGCTGTTTTTCAGCCCCTGCTGGTGACCCCTGGTCTGTGATACTGCTAGAAAACCAGACAGCCATGAGTCACAGCTTATAAAATATTGATCTGAAGCACCAGCTACTATTTAACTTTTCCTCATTAGCTTTAGCCTGACATCTCCCGTGACTAATTTCACCTGGAGATATAGGTCGGCCTCCACTAGTCATCATGTCTGCAGTGGTCTGCCTAACACTGGAGCACAGAGAGAGTAATATAGCAGATATTTTTAGGTAGTGAACTGAAGTGTGAGCAGTTTCCTTTCTCTCTGTCTGTCTTATTCATTTAGTTTTCAGTTTTAATTTTCAAAGTGCTTTATTGGCAAATTATCATCCGTCAAGTTTTTAATTTTATCGTGAAATGTAGGTGTTCCACAATAGAATGGCTCTAGACCTGAATATGTGTAAAATGATGCTTACTGTAAATAGCTATTTGGCTATTGCTTAACATTATCTGTAAGCCTGCATGGCCTAAGTGACATTAGTAGAAAAGGAATGTCTGTTTTATAATTAGGTCTTAAGTAGTTTGAATACTTGGGCAGTTTTAAGAAATAGTTGAAGTTTAAAGGCTCTCTGTACTTTGTATACTTGTGTTACATAGTTGTTGCCATACTCAGTGGTTGCCAAGACATTGCTAGGCAGATGTGTAGGGTTTCTAACAGAGCTATTGAGAAAGAGTTGCGTCAATGGAAGTTCAAAATGCTTGATCATCACGTGATTCACATAGAAGTTCATGAAGTTTGTTTGTCTCTCTTTTTTGCTTTCTATCAGCATCATGATCCTCGTATTGAAGGTTATGACAATGCTCTAAAATACCTCAACACTGTGTTCACTGTTATTTTCACTGTGGAATGTGTTCTCAAGATCCTGGCATTTGGAATTATGGTAAGCACACACTTGGAATATGATAATCTCTCTCTGTATATATATATATATATATATACACTGTGTACATATATATACAACGAAATGCATTTCCAGCATTCATTATTACCTTTATATCTTTCAGAATTATTTCAGAGACACATGGAATATATTTGACTTCATCACAGTCCTAGGAAGCATCACTGAAATTGTGGTTGACAAAGTCCACACTGTAAAAGTGAGAAATCAGTCAGCCTCATATACAGTATGTGTTCTTTGTAGGCAGTAGTCGTTTGCATGAGCAATTACGTCTGTATTCAAATTGCTTTTTAGCCAGTATTTATTTGCACTAGCAAGCTTCTTTGTGTTTTGATTGCAGTATACGCCATATTTATTTCCTCAAGCAATGACCTTTATATACTGATTGGTTTTTGTCCAGTATTTATTTGCACAATCACCTCTGTGTTCTGATTGGTTTGCAGGGTTTTAATATGGGCTTCCTGAAGTTATTCCGGGCAGCTCGGCTGATTAAACTTCTGCGTCAGGGCTACACCATTCGTATTCTGCTCTGGACTTTTGTCCAGTCCTTCAAGGTCAGACATAGCTTTTACTGCAGTAGCACTACATTGAAATGCCTTATTCCTTTTTGTATTTATCTTCTAAACACTCTTTTTGCTTTTATTTGAACAAAAGCCACTTAATATAAAATATTTTCTTTCAGAGAATAGATTCAGAGTTCTCATAATGCTGTTTCTACAGTTTCATAAAAGCCTATCAAAGTTTTGCACTGCATTGGTTTTTACAAAATGTTACTTCCACTTTAAACCATTAAACATTTGTTTTGTAACAATAATGATACGTTCTACTTTAATCAGCTTTTTTTTGGGGGGGGGGGGGGGGGCGGGGATGCGGGGAATGAGTTTTGTTCTTGCTATTCAATAACTACCAGCAATTATGTAATTGTAATATTTGCACATTATTGAAAAATTATCTGTCTTTATCAAGCATCTGGGTTACATAGTTTATTCATGGAAAGAAAATCATTCCACCTATGCTTCAAACTGTCATTTTACCTAAAACTTTAACACTAAAACTTTGCAAGCACTGGTATTTTCATTAGGAAATGTAAATATAATTTTATATTCATTTGTGAGTTTAGTGCTTAACATGAGATTCGTCTTGCAGGCTCTTCCATATGTTTGTCTGCTAATCGCCATGCTGTTTTTCATCTATGCCATCATTGGCATGCAGGTAAAGGTTGTCTTGTTCCCCAGACTGTCTGTTTCCATCTTTATATTCTTCTCTCTGTCTCTTCCTTTGTTTCTTTGCCACCTTTTCTTTTACTTTACCTCGATAAGCCTGTAAATGTGACAGACACCTTTTATGTGTTTGTAATTTCATCAAAGGTATTCGGCAACATCAAGCTAAATCCCAAAACCCAAATCAACGAACACAATAACTTTAGGACATTTTTTGGTGCTCTCATGCTGTTGTTTAGGTAAGATTAATTTCTTTCTTTGTTGTAAAAAAAAAAAAAAAACGGTGCTACATTTTATGGTGTGTTGATTATTTTACTATGACGCCAATACAATGAAGCAGTCCACCTTTTGGACATTAATAAATCTGACTTAATTTATAATATACATATGTGTGTGTGTGTGTTTAGGAGTGCAACAGGTGAGTCATGGCAAGAAATCATGTTATCGTGTTTAGGAGAGAAGGATTGTGAAAAAGACGAATCACTCAACAACTCAACAACAAATGAGAAAAAAGATTGTGGTACCGAATTTGCATACTTCTACTTTGTCTCCTTCATCTTCTTCAGTTCTTTTCTGGTGAGAGGCAATTCATTTTAATGACACAAATACATAGCATTACAAACCTGTACACTGAAAACCCACACACTTAAGACCTATTCACACCAAATCCATTTTTTTGGCACATAAAATATATATGGCAAGTTTTTAAAATGGAAAAAAACTTGTATACTTGAAAACATGAATATCCGCCACTGCTCAACATTCTTACCTTCACTCAATACCTTTCTGCTTTTCTGTCTGTTTCTCCGTCTCTATTTTCACATCTCTAATTCTCTTTCAGATGCTAAATCTGTTTGTGGCCGTGATCATGGATAATTTTGAGTACCTGACGCGTGACTCGTCCATTCTGGGTCCTCACCACTTGGATGAGTTTGTACGGATCTGGGGAGAGTATGACCGTGCAGCATGGTGAGAGATACAGCTTTCCAGTCCTTTCAGTTGAACACATGCAAATGCAATACAGATGTACAATTAAAAAAAACACACTGTGATTTACTTGGTTAACATTTTCTCATTCTGCAAAAATATTTTATTTTTGAATTGATTATAATACATTTATGAAAAACATACAATTGTTTATTAACAATTGTTTTTTTGTTTTTTTTTAAAGTATGCTTTATGAATGTCATATTTTTAAAAATGTACAGGGAAATTTGCATTGTAATTGTCAGTAATGTTTCTGTTTCTTTCTTTACACTAATTTGAAACCCTGCAGAATTACTTAAAGGGGTCGTATCATGAAGAATCTTTTTTTTTTGGTCTTTTGAGATTAAAGAGTTCATTACACTAAGAAAGCAAACTGTTGCTGAATTCGAACCCCATTTACTGACACTACGCTGCAGAAAATGGTCATTTGAGCATTTACTTTCAAAATGACAGTATATTCTAAGAGTCAGAGAAAGGGTGTAAAACAAAAGAGCTATATCATGATGGCTTTTGGTTCAGAAAACGTTACTAATGTATGATATGACCCCTTTAAAGTGTGTTTCATGAAAAATAACCACTCCTACTACATGTGTCTTGAAGTTGTCTAATTTACTGTTAACGACCAGTATTTCCTTCTCCAGTGGAAAGCTACACTATAAGGAGATGTACAAAGTAGTACGCACAATATCACCTCCTCTGGGCTTTGGAAAGAATTGCCCCTACAGGGTGGCATGCAAGGTTTGGCTCACCCACGAAAAACTTCCCCTCTGCCTCTCTCTCCTCTTCTCCTTTTGTCATTCCCCACACCTTCACTAGCTAACACCCCTCACCCCCCTCTTGTTCCCGTGATCTACTCTAGTGCTTTCCACCGGGTCAAAGACTGGCAGAGACAAGAGCTCAGCGCACAGAGAGACAGCTCATCCCTTTGGCCCGCGTCCCGCTCCTGAAGTGTGAATAACTGCTGCAGTTAATGACACTGAGAGCCATCCATCAGTGAACTCCATTAGATAATATCTAACACTGTCAATGGATGTTAGTGGGGATTCAGTCTCTCTGTGTCTGAATTGGATTTGGGGCTTTTATTGAACATTATTTGAGGAGGGCAGACTCCTCATATTCGCCATTGCCTCACCTGTTTGAAAATCAAAAGAACATTATGCTCATCTCTCCCCTGACCTACCACAGTGGCAGAAATTCATTTTATATTTTTAAAGGGGAAATATTTACTACTTGAAAGTTTTTACCTTATGAGGGCATACTTTTATAAACAATTTTTATTATAAAAAACTGTATGTTACATTTTGAATTAGAAAATTTGATATATTACATTTAATTTTACACATTATATAAAACAATTATATAAATATATTATAAAAAATATTATATTTAATCCCACGTATATAGTATTTGTATTTTTCTATTTGACTGTATTTTTATGGTTATTTTTTATATTTATGCATTATATTTATTAAATATTATTTATACACTTATACATGAACAAAAATTTTAAAACTTCAGAAAGTCATGACTTTTCTTTTTTTTTTTGCTTCCACAAATCGAACTTTGCTGCCATTTGTTAATTTCTGGCTCTGAGCACAATGCCCCTTCTGGGTTATGTATTATAATAGCAGTGCTTCCTTTTCAATACAGCTAGTCAAATCCTCAGATCCACCTGCTTGACTCATCAGATCTTTGGCTGTTTTAATATTTTCTCTCCTTTAGCCTCTTCTATGCCTGCATTGCATAGAAAGACCTCCACCTGACCTCACCTCTACGTTTAATCAGTTTCCCTTTTTGACAGTTTTTCCTTTAAGTATGAAACACATTAAAATGACCTTCCCTTTCCTGTTTCTTCCTTCTCCTTCTATTTTTCTGTTGTTTCCTTTTTCCTCTATGCCAATCTTCCTCTCCTCCCTCGTTCCTTGGAAATGCCCAATTCTTCTTCCTCCTCCTCCTCTTCATCACATTGCCCCTGGTGACTGCCCCCTCCTAGTGGCCGTATTCATTACACTGATATGTACGAGATGCTGACCTGCATGTCGCCACCGCTTGGCCTGGGCAAGAAATGCCCCTCCAAAGTGGCGTATAAGGTAGTCTGCAGTATTATGATTTGAATGAAGTCTGCTCGTTTTCAAGAGGCTCAAGCTCAAGGCTGTAGTTAAAGTGTCCCCAAGATGTATTTGGACACTTTAGTCAAACTTTAAATAATATGAATACTGTATCTTTGCATTATGTAAAAGCATATTGAGCCAAGTGAGAATGATTTGTGAAACACAAGTTAACTAAAAGTTTTGCACTTGGTTTTATGTTTTCTATCTAGTTACATTTTGAGTAACTTAAATTGTTTTAGGGCCACTGTATGCAAATAATTGCAATACATATATCTATACAGGGCTCCAGACTGCGATTAAAACGGTCAACTTGAACAAACTACAATAGGTAAAGCTGTCAGTGTCACAATTTGCTGTGGGAGGAACGACAGAGAAACGCTCCAGAAGGATAACAGAAGGAGTTACGACAGTGAAAGACGTATGTGACGAGTGGCGAATGGGGCCGACTCCTCTGCTCCCTCTCGGACAGCAGCCACCCCTCTTCGACCCAGGAGCGCAGCAGCGAGCTCTCCATCCCACCTAGTCTTCCATCGTTCCAGCACCACCGCCTCGGGCAGCCACCGGCGGTCTCTCCGCTTGTTCCTGCTGCCCGATCTCCTCAGCACCGCGATCCCCCTCAGCAGCGAGGGCTCGCTGACAGAGTGTCCCTCCTTCCTCCTGGGTTTCGGCACCAATGTAACAAAGTTCGTAGCTCGGGAAGAAGGAGGCGGAACCGGCAAACATTCAAAGAAAACTTTAATAATAAAATAAACACAAAATAGCGCGACAGCCCCTCGCGGACGACTGTCGTGCACAAACAGAACCAAAACACAAAATAAAGTCCAGGCCTGGTCCTCTCTCGTCTTTCACTGTCGTAACTCTTCCTTTTATCCTTCCGGAGCTCCTCCGTGGGACTCGAGACCGGTGAGTGGTGCAAGTGTCGCTCATTATCAATTACTCCACCGGCCTCGCTCCGTTCCCACGGCTCTCGGCCCCGCCCCCACTCGTCACAGAAACCATTTAGACAAAAAAGGTTCTGTGGCATCGTGAAGCAACTTTATTTTTAAGAGTGTATGACAACATTTATAGGATGCACTGAGGAGGAGCCCAAACTACACTCAGTGGCCAAGTGATGCTTATGGTCCACGATATTGGTACTGATTCTGTGTAATGAACAATTCTTTGTGACTGTATATTTCAAGTTGGAAAAGACATTTAGTACCCACTTTAAGTGAACCTTAGTTCCCAGGTCATCTACAAGATGGATTAAAATGCTGATAAAGTCAAGAAACAATGAGACATAAACACATGACAGTATGATTGAAATATTAAAATGTAAAAAAATTTATAATAATAATAATAATAAATTTTAAAAAACACGTTTATTCTGTGGCACCTAAAAAAATTATTTGGCGCCTAAGTTTTTTTCATATAGGAGCCAATGGCTCCTTACTCGATTTTTTTGTCTGGAGCCCTGATCTATATGATTATTTGTAGACGATCAGTGATGTTATTTTTTGTCATTGAACTCTTAATCATCCTACTGTAAAGTCCCTGTACATCCACCAATTATACTTTATTTGAATATGTCACCTTAACATCTTCAAAACACTGTCATTACCCTGACATTTATTCCAGTGTTAAAGACATATTGCAAAGGGCATATTCATAAAGTGTGATCCTTTTCCAATTTCTATGCATAAATCTCTACTCTGTCTCTATCCAGTATACGTGTTTCAACTATGTGCATGAATGAGTGATGTTGTGACATCTTCTTGGTGTTAACTGTAGAAGTTAAAAGACAACTAAACCTAGATGACCATTAGATTACTATTTTAAAAACATGCTCTCTCCTTAGCTTTGCAATCCTTGTATTTCAATTGTCTTCTGTCCTTATGGTGACTTTCTCTCAGCGGTTGGTTCTGATGAACATGCCAGTGGATGAGGACATGTCCGTCCACTTCACCTCCACACTTATGGCCCTGATACGCACTGCGCTGGACATTAAAATCGCTCGAGGTTGGCACCATTAATCATTTTCAGTTTTGTAAAAATCAAACTTCCACTGGTTTGTCTTTTTTTTCACAATAATATTAGTTAAATGGTCTTTGTGTAACAGGGGGTGAGGACAGGGGTCAGATGGACATAGAATTGCAGAAGGAAATCAGTGTCATCTGGCCACACCTCTCCCAGAAATCTCTTGATCTGTTTGTACCCGTCCACAAAGGTGAGAGATCTGAATGATAATTTTTTTTTTCTTAAAGTTTTAATAGTGTGTTATTTTATTAATTTTTCGAGTATTATTCACCTTGCTCTTGACAGTTTAGCTTGTGGTACCATTGTTGTGCCCACTGACTCCCCTGAAAGTGAGTGTAATTTGCAGCCGGCATAGAAATCTTAGTTTTCTACAACAAACAAATCTTTCTTCCAGCTAGTGACATGACCATTGGGAAGATTTATGCAGCCATGATGATCATGGACTACTACAAGCAGAACAAAGCTAAGAAGCTCCGTCAACAGCTTGAGGAACAGGTAAAGATATCTTTTACCTTCTAAAGCACTAGAACTTCAGAGCTAAAGACTAGTTAACTCACAACCTCCCGCCTGTTTAATCAGCTTATATATGCAAAATTGCCATCTAACAGTATGGAGTGCTGTTTTTCTAACTGTATAGAATGCTGTTCATTTTACTGAAGACACATAACAGAAAAACCTTCATATCTCAGTTTGAAGTGTAAACGTCCTAAAGCTGGAAAGATGTACTGTTTTTCGGTTTACTGGATCTCTGTGTCACTGGAGAGATTGTGCTGACCATCTAATGTTGTCTTGCAGAAACATGCACCGATGTTCCAGCGCATGGATGCGTCTTCACTGCCACAGGAAATTCTCTGCAGTGCCAAAGCTCTGCCATTCCTGTCACACAATGCAGGATCTGCCCTGTAATTGTACCTGTTGTGTGTGTGTGTGTGTGTGTGTGTGTGTGTACCTACAGTACATTCGCCCTGTATCTGTCTGCACCAGTGTTATTTTAGTATCATTGATATACTAATATAGTTTTTGTTAATATTTTGAATGTTTTTATTTTTATATTTTCTCTTTTCATTTTAATTTTAGTTATAGTTTAAGTTGTTTGTTTGTTGTGTTTTTGCCATTTTAATTAGTTTATTTTTTTATTATGTCTATATAGTTTTTATTGTTTTAGTTTATTTAGTTTTAGTTGCTCTAGTACTTTTAACTTATACTAAATGAAAATGAGAAATGTTGCTTTGGCAACTAGCTTAAATATATTTCATTCAGAGGCGTCATGCCCATTCAGATTTTTGAGCCAAGGGGATTTTGAATGTAGCTTCCAAAAGACAAAAAATAGCAGAATAATATTTTCTATATTTGATACAATAACACCAGCATGGTTAAATCGTTCAGCGCGTCATATCATCAGCTGCTAAAATTCAAATCTGCGTTCGCTAGCTGGCGTTTTTACAGCACTGCGCATTATGACCAATCACACACGATGCTGTTGAGCTTATGAATGCAATGGCCAATCAGAGGTGTTCAGATGAGTCATTGCTAAAATGCTGGTGTTTTCTTTACTCGCTCGCTGTCTGAATTCCTCTTTCTGGCGAATTCTATCATTAGAAACAAACTGCAGATGTGTGTATGAATCTGTAAGTAAGATATTCATTTCACAGTGTAAACAGCTTCAGTGATTTTAATGGGAGTTTTTGAGAGTGCTTGAACTCTAGACTGTCAGTGAAAATGTTCTTTGATAATGTAAATGTTCTTTGCGCTCTTTCTGTACAATTAAAGTGTTATGATAAGTAGCCTAACTTACAATGTTTTTATTCACATTAACTTTCAATGTTAAATTCACATTAAATATAAAGTCAGTCGTATTAAAAATATGTTATGGCATGACACCC